>NW_022436946.1:21126017-21188727 GCF_009761245.1 Sapajus apella | reverse complement strand
AAAAAAAAAAAAAAAAAAAAAAAAAATATATATATATATAGCCGTTACATGAGTATAATTTTGTTTTTATAGGTCTAGGTATGTGCATACAAATATACATGTGTGTAGTTTTAAGCTTTAATAATATCAGAAGGATAGACATTATAAACTTACAAAGCACATTTAAACATTTATTTAATTTTTTTTGCATTTATTTATTTTTGGGATTTGAATAATACATTTTTAATTCTTTTTAGTCAATGTTTGCCACCTTCAATCAGAAAGACTATAACAAAATTAAAAATTAAAAATTTATGATTCATCAAATTAAATACATGTATAGGAAATGTAAACAAATAAAGTTTCAAATGATATTGGGGGTAGGTTCGTAGAATTTATGAAAAGCTACAACATTTCAAAGTAGATAGAGGGGAAAGTCTTTTCTTGGCTTTTTCTCCTGAGGATGAGAGTAAAAATATAAAACAAATATTTATCTTATGAAAATAAAATATCATTTTAACTGCTCTTATTTATGGCCTACTGAAAGAACGAATTGAGAGTGTTTTTCTGTGAATTTTTCTGATAATGTGTGAAAACATGATATAAAATTATTTATTTCATATTTGGCATTTGTAACAAGGTCTTTAAACAAGTTAGTTTTACTTATGTATGCAAGCTTGGTTTGTTAAGCACTTTGATCTTAAAATCATTCTCTTTTAAAGCATTCATCTTGTTACTATCCTTCTTCATTTTCTCTTCTTTAATTGCTTCCTGGACTAATTTCACATGGTCTGGTCTGTGCCTTATGTAGTTGCCAAGGTCATTTTCAATGACTTCATGCACTGTTATAGTTTTTGCAAGATTTTCATTTTCATATTGTAATTGATTTATATTGTATTTTTTTACTGTACTATTAGAAGTAATTTCTGATAATCAATAAGAGACTGACTGACCAATAATTTAGTGTGACATGCAGGGATATGCTTCACTGAAGTTGAGGAACTAATTTTAAAATCAAGCTATTAAAATAGATTATCTTAATGTTATAATGACTTAATCATGACTTAATTTTTTTCTAATTTCACAGCTGTAGAAACTCAGATAACTTTTACTCAATCATCATACCCTTTTATCATGTGAATATTATCCAGTGTTTCTTCAGTCAACTTCTTTTTTTGGGTAAGTTTATATTACATATCTTTCCATGTTAGGGCTTAAAACTATGCGTCATTTTTTGTATGTGGTATATATGCTTCGTAGATTTATCAACTCCTTTGTTGGTAGAAATTTAGGAGACCTCTCATTTTTCACTAGTAGGATGAAAACTCTGCACAGCATCTTAAGGTTATTATTATTGTTATTTTCTTTTTGGAGGGGGCACCCAGATCATAGCCTTTTTTTTAAAGCTATATGACAATATTACTCTAGAATAGACATGGAATGAACTTGCTGGGTTAAGATTGTAGGCATTTTACATTTAAGCATATTTTGTCAATCTGTACTCCTCAACGTGTTTGAAAATTTTGCATTTCCATAGACAGTACATGAGCATTCCATATTATGCTTTGTCCAACTCTTGAATATTTCCAACTTCTTGTTTTTTATTTCCAACCTGATGGATGAAGACTGGCATTCTATTGTTTTAATTTGTGTTTTCTTACTAAGTGGCAAGGGTGAGCATCTTTTTGTATGTGTATTGCTCTTCCCATTTTCTCTTTTGTGGCTATTCTCAACATATATTTTGCTCATTTTTCTGTTGAATTATTTGCCTTCTCTTGTTCATTTCTAATAATGTTATATATTTTTGAAGTACTAAACTTTTATCTCTATATGTTACACATACTTTCTGTCTGTTGCTTATCTGTTAATTTAATTTATTGTAATGTTAATATTGTTTATGGTTTTTCAATTTTGAGGTGTTAAGAAGGGTTCCTTGTCTTTGTATTTTCTTCTAATGTTTTATAATTTTATTTTTAAAAGTTTTAACATTGTGTTTACAACTTAGCTTTAAATTAAGTTAGATTCTTAATCTGCTAGAGGTTTGATTTTGTGAAAAATGTAAAGCAAAAAAATCCTGTGGTCTCTATCTTTAAAATATGCTTAGTATCCATCTCTTCTCTCCACCTCAGCTACCCTCTGGTTCTACACACCATCACAGTTACAGATTTCTGCAATAGCCTGCTAAATGATCATCTTTTGTCAGTACTTGTTGCCTTCGGGCTATTTCAACACAGCAGCCAGAGCATCTTTTAAAAATGTAAAACAGCAATAGCTGCTGTTTTCACTCAGAGTAAAACCAATGACTTCAGAATGGCTAACATGATCTGGCCCCAGTCTTGTTGACCTGTCTCTTATCACTTTGCCCACCCCTTCCTTCATCCCTCAATCTCTTAAAGTCTGCATTGGCTTTAACTTACACACCACCTCAGCTCTATGCACATATCCTACTTTCTACGCAGAGTGCCTAAGGACAACCTACTCTGTTCCCACAGGCCTCAAGCAGGGTTGCTGCTGTAACAGCTTCTGCTGCTTTAGACTTATTGGCCTGCTCTTGTTGGCTGTTCCTGGTCCCTCTTTAATGTATGAGCACAGCCTATCTTTTGCTTCTTTTTTAGGGTTCCTGTGTTGCCACTAAGTTTCAAGACATGGGCGGCAGCTCTTTGCTCTTCCTTTTACTAAGCACCCAAATATGTGCAACTCAGAAGTGTGGGTGGCTAATTCCTAAATGGTGAATTTTGACAAAAGAGTGAAGGAGTCTGTGGATAAATTATTTTTCCCTTTTCCACCTTTTGGAGGCAGAGTAGCTTCGTGCAACTTCTCTGAAAATGTCTTGCATGGCCAAGCGATCAGCTTGCTATAAATCTGTGTCCAGCTCAACGATGTTTTCCTTTATTGTCTTCTAATTCCCTGCTGTACTTCATTTTTCCAGCATTCCTGCTTCTCTGGGATTGTACTTCATAGTAAAATATTAGCACAAATGTCTTTCCTTCAGGGTCTTTTTTCTATAGCACCATGGCTAAGATACATTTTTCTGCAATGTCATGTTTTCACTGAAGCCTATCCCAGCCATCTACTCCAGGCACTGTCCCCTCTCAATATCTTTGACTTTTTCATTTATTATTATCTAATGTATAATTTACTTAATTATTATAATGATTATTTATATCTGCACTCCTTCCCATCATAAAAGCTTTCCAGTTACAGAGAAACAGAGATCTTTTGTCTATTTGGTTGATAGCTGTATCCCCAACACCTAGAACAATGACAGGCACATAGTAGGCCCTCAGTTAATATCAGTTGAATATACTGAAATGAGTGCTGGTATTGATACTACTGATGAAGCATCACCACCATTGCCACTATAATAAATTTGAACTTATCTCTGCTTCTTTATATCATCAGATGTAGGTTAGGAGGCCTGTTTGGGCAGGAGCTTCTTATTGGCTATGTTTAACACTCTTACCCTCATCAGCTTCCAGGAAAATTGTTTGTTTTCTGTATTGGATGACAAGGTCCCTCCTTCCACCAAGAATCAAATAATATTTGGTTTCCCAAAAGAAGGACAAGCTGAAAAAAGAAAAAAAAATGCCTTATAGGATTGCATTAGATTTACAAATTAATTTGGAGGGACTCTTTAAAACTTTGAATAATATTATCTAAAAGTATTGAATAATCTTTTATTTATTTAGGTCACCTTTTTATGTTATTTGGATGTTTTCAGAATATTGCTATATATCTTTGCCTTATGCATTTCTTGTTATATTTATTACTAGATAGAATTTTCAAAGCTAGAATGGACTCTCATTTTCTAATTGATTGTGTTTGGTATATACCACAAATGATTTCTATTTCTACAACAGCTGTATATCTTCCTTGCCATACTCATTATCATTGTTTTAAATAATTTGACATTTCTCACATTTAATTACTCAATTTATTTGGAATTTTATGTATGGCATTTAGTGAAGATCTAACTCAATTTTATTTTTCCAATTGCTCACCCAGTTGTCTAAACCATTATTGTTGATGCTTCTGTTTTCTTCCCATTAATTTATGATGCAAATTAGCATATTCTAAATTATTTTGTTTCTAGGCTAGCTATGTTTTTTAATTACTTCCTTCACATTCATTCCTCAACTTCATAGAGAAATCTATTCCCTTGACTGTGTGCTCTGTCCCTGGATGACTATGAAATACTTTCATAAGAACTAAAAATAACCATCTGTGTATCTCCAATGGCAATTACTTCAACATATCTAACTCACACCTCACACCTGGCAGTCTTTCTCTATGTCATATATCGGTTATTAACACCACCAGACGGCCAGTTGCTCCAGCCAGAAACTTTAGAATAATCCTTAAATCCCCATATCCGGTCGGTTAGCAAGTCATGTGAATTCAGCGTCCCAAACATCTCCAAAATATTTTCTCTCCTTTCCACTGACACTGAATTCATTGGAGTCCTGTCAGCTGTCAGATCTCAGCTTAAATGTCACCTCCTGGGGAAGAGTTTCCTGCCACCATATTAAAGAAGCCTTCAACTTATAGTTACTGTGTTATCACCTCATTTGTTTCCTTTATAAACTTTGTTCTAACAGTTTGTAATAACCCATTTAGAACTTTTTTGCTAATTTATTGTTTGTTTTTCCAGTAGAATGTAAGTGCTGTGACAGTGGGCCTTGTCTATTTCATTTTCTGTAGTAACAACACTGTCTAGTTTTTAGCATATAGCAGGCACTATATAATTATATGAGAATGAATGAATTAAACAATAAATAACACAATGCTTTCTTATTAGGTTTATTTGCTTCCACTTGTCTTACTCATTTTCTTCCAAATGACCCTCTGCACTGATAGAACTGGTTACCAAAACAGAGATCTAATCATGATAAATCTCATCTTAAAAAGCATCACTGTCTCCTTAAGTACAAGATAGATGCTAATTTCCTTAGCCTATAAAAAAGATAGAACTACTTTGAATCTACTTTAAATGATGTTTTGAGTGGAACTGAATATATGATATTAGATCAAAATCTTAAAATTCATATTTCTGTATTAAATTTTATATTTAAAAAACTTGAGTAGTTTTAGAGGGAAAAAAAACAACATGAGTTAAACCAGATTATGTGTATTCTTTTATCAAAAACATTTCCAACTTATTTTTTCCCACATGTTAAATTATTTTATTTCTGCATTCCATAGGGATTTTTTTTTGTTTCTATTAATTTTTTTCTATATTTTAGAATCTTAATCCTTAAACACTATTAATTAGGTTTAACCTAATTTCCTGTTTCTTGAGTGTGATCTGTACTAATTAATCTACTTCTAGTAAACAGACCTTGATGGAAGAGGTGATGTTTGATTTCTGTGACTAGGTCATAAATAGCATTGTGGATTTCTCCATGCCCTCTTTGTCTCTCATATCACTTGCTCTAGGTAAGCCAACTGCCAGGTCATAAGGACACTCAAGGGGCCCTATGGCAAAGCACATGTGGCAAAAAGCTCAAGCCTCCTGCCAATGGCCATCTTAGAAGTGGATCCTCTAGCCCTATTGTAGCCTTCAGATTATTGTAAACCTTGGTAACATCTTCACTGGAACCTCATGAGAGACCTCAAGTCAGAACTACCCGAGTAAATTATTTCTGAATTCCTGATCAGAGTAACTGAGAGATAATAAGTGTTCACCTTTTTAAGCTGCTAAACCTGGTAGTAATTTTTAATTAGGCAATAGAAAACTAATAGAAGACCTAAAAGGTGAAGTAGAAATAGCCACAATTATAGTTGGAGATTTCAACATTTATCTCTGAATAATCGATAGAACAAATAAACATCAAATGGTAAGTATAAAGAAAAATGCTATAAACAAACTTGGCTTAATCAGCTTTTATAGAACACTCCAGCTAAGAAAGGCAGAATTCGGTTGTTTTCAAGTGCCTATAGAATATTCACAAGTATAAATATACCATATGCTAGAATAAAAAACAAGTTTTAGTAAGTTAAAAATTATTGAAATTATGCAGATTATGTTCTCTGACCATAAATAAATTGAGAAATTAATAACAATAAGATATTGTTATATCTAGCAAAAAATTTTTTGCTAGAAATTTCTAGCAAAGATAACATTATTATTTACAACCAGATATTGTCATTTCTATCAAAAGTACAAAAAATTGGCTATTAACAACCTACTTAAAAATAACACGTAGGTCAAAGAAGAAAACACATTAAAAAGTTTCAAAAGTTTTCTATGGAATAAAAAATTTTTAATTTTCAAATTTGTGTGATACATCTAAGACTCTACTTAGAGGAAAATCTAGTGCTTTAATATTTATATAAGGAAGGAATAAAGGTCTACAGTCAATCTAAGCTTCTACCATAAGAACCTATAATAAAACAATGAGTGAAGTAGAAAGAAAGAAATTTTAACCATTCAAATAGAAATTGAAGATACAGAATTAAAAAGCAATAAAATAAAAAATAGTAAAACCAAAAACTGATTCTTTGAAAGAATTAACAAAATTGACAAGCCTCTAGTTTGACTGATGTTTAAAAAATAGAGGAGACACAAATTACCATTATTAGGAAAAGGGGTATCATTAAAGATCCTATAGACATTTAAAGGTCTAAAAAAAAACTATTTTGGATAAGTTTTTGCCAATAAATTTGAAAACCTAAACAAAATAGATAAATTCCTTAATAGGTACAAAATACTGAAACTGATATAAGAAATAGAAAATCTGAATAGTAATTCTATATTTACTTAAAAACATCATGATATGATTTGGCCCTGTGTCCCCACCCAAATCTCCTTTTGGATTGTAGCTCCCATAATTCCTATGTCTTGTAGGAGGGTCCTGGTGTGAGAAACAATTGAATTATGAGTGTGGTTCTCCAATACTCTTCTCGAGATAGTGAATAAGTCTCATGAGATCTAATGGTTTTGTGAGGGGGAATTTCCCTGCACAGGTCCTCTCTTTGCCTGCTGCCACTCATGTAAGACACGACTTGTTCTTTTTTGTCTTCTGACATGATTGTGAGGCCTCCCCAGCCACGTGGAACTGTGAGTTTCTAAAACCTCTATCCTACATAAATTACCCAGTCTCAGATATGTCTTTATTAGTGGCATGAAAATGAGCTAAGACAGTAAATAGGTACCAGTAGAGTACAGTGCTGCTGAAAAGATACCTGAAAATGTGAAAGCAACTTTGGAACTGGGTAACAGGTGGGGGTTGGAACAGTTTGAAGGGCTCAGATAAAGACAGGTAAATGTGGGGAAGTTTGGAACTCCATAGAGACTTGCTGAATGCCGTTGACCAAAATGCTGATAATGATATGGACAATGAAATCCAGGCTAAGGTGATCTCAGATGCTAAGAGGAAGAACTTCTTGGAAGCTGGAGCAAAGGTGACTCTTGTTATATTTTAGCAAAGAAACTGGCAGCATTTTGCTTCTGCCCTAGAAATTTATGGAGCTTCGAACTTGAGAGAGATGATATAGGGTATCTGGTGGAAGAAATTTCTAAGCAGCAAAGAATTCAAGAGGTGACTTGGGTGCTATTAAAGGCATTCAGTTTTAAAGGGGAAGCAGAGCACAAAACTTTGGAAAATTTGCAGCCTGATAATGTAATAGAAAAGAAAATTCCATTTTGGAGAAGGAGGTCAAGCTGGCTGCAAAAATTTGCATAAGTAACAAGGAGCTGAATATTAATCACCAAGACAATGGGGAAAATATCTCCAGGGCATGTCAGAGACATTTGCAGCAGACTGTCCCATCACAGACCTGGAGGCCTACAAGAAACAAATGATTTTGTGGGCAGGCCCAGACTCCCTCTGCTGTGTGCTGTCTAGGGACTTGGTGCCCTGTGTCCCAGCTGCTCCAGCCATGACTAGAAGGGTCCAAAGTATGACTCAGGTCATGGCTTCTGGGGGTGCAAGCTCCAAGCCTTGGCAGCTTCCATGTAGTATTGAGCCTGCCAGTGCACAGAAGTCAAGAATTGAGGTGTGGGAACCTCTGCCTAGATTTCAGAGGATATGTGAAAGCGCCTGGATGTCCAGGTAGAAGTTTGCTACAGGGGCAGGGGCAGGGCACTCATGGAGAACCTGTGCTAGGGCAGTGCAGAAGGGAAGTGTGAGGTCAGAGCCCCCACCAGAGTCCCCACTGGGGCACTGCCTGGTGGAGATGTGAGAAGAGGGCCACCATCCTCCAGACCCCAGAATGGTAGGTCCACTGACACTTTGTACTGTGTGCCTGGAAAAGCCACAGACACTCAACACTGGCCTATGAAAGGAGCCAGGAGGGAGCCTGTACCCTGCAAAGCCACAGGGGTGGACCTGCCCAAGACCATGCGAACCCACCTCTTGCATCAGCGTGACCTGGATGTGAGACAATCAAAGAATTTAAAGGAGATCATTTTGGAGCTTAGATTTGACAGCCCCCCTGAATTGCTGACTAGCATGGGGCCTGTAGCCCCGTTGTTTTGGCTAATTTCTCCCATTTGGAATGGCTGTATTTTCCCGATGCCTGTACCCCTATTGTATTTAGGAAGTAACTAACTTGCTTTTAATTTTTCAGACACATGGGTGGAAGGGACTTGCCTTGTCTCAGATAAGACTTGGGACTGTGGACTTTTAAGTTAATGCTGAAATGAGTTAAGACTTCAGGGGACAGTTAGGAAGGCATGATTGGTTATGAAATGTGAGGACATGAGATTTGGCAGGGGCCAGGGGCAGAATGATGTGGCTTGGCTCTGTGTCTCCATCCAAATCTTATCTTGAACTATAGCTCCCATAATTCCCATGTTTGTGGGAGGGACCTAGTGGGAGATAATTGAATGATGGGGCAGTTTCCCCCATACTGTTCTTGAGGTAGTAAATAAATCTCACTCAGGTCTGATGGTTTTAGAAGGGGTTTCCACTTCTATGTTTCTCTCATTCTGTCTTGCACTGCCATGTAAGAAGAGCTTTTCACCTTCCGCCATGATTGTGAAGCCTCACCAGCCATGTGGAACTGTGAGTCCATTAAGCCTATTTTTCTTCCAAGTCTCGAGTATGTCTTTATATGTCTTTATCGGCAGCATGGACTAATGGACTAATACAAATTATATTTCAAATTTATAATAAAAAACCTTTCAAAAAAGTAAACTATAGGCCAAAATGATTTCACTGGTGAGTTCCATCCAGCATGTAGGGAAGGAATTATAGAAACCCTACATGACCTGTTTCAGGAAGAAATATGCTCCAACTAATTATGTAAGGTCATCATAATCATGATACTAAAACCAGATAAAGATATTACAAGATAAATTACTATAGGCCGATATCCTTCATAAATATAGAAACAAAAATACTTTTCTTAATAAAGCTTTATGAAGTATAATTGATATACAAAACACTGTACGTATATAACATATACAATCTGATGAACTTGGACATATACATACGCTCGTGAAACCAATATCATAATCAAGGAAATAGACATGTCTATCACTTTTAAAAGTTTCCTGGTGTCCCTTTTTTCTATGTATGTGGTAAGAACACCTCGCATGAGATCTACATTATAAAATGTTTAAGTGCACAGTATAGTATTGTTACTATTAGACATAAAAATACTTAATAAAATAGTTAATCTACTCAATTGCACTCAAAATGAGTGGACTGAAATCTTAGACTTCACCACTGTGCAATTCATTCATGTAACCAAAAGCCACATTTACTCTGAAAGCTTTTTGAAATAAAAAAATTATATATTTAAGAAAAAAATAGCAAATCTAAATTGGTGACTTATAAAGGCATAATACATCATGACTCATTGGAGTTTATGACAGGACTGTGAATTTGATTTAATGATGAAAAACAGTCACTATAATTCACTATATTAACCAAACAAAGAAAACAAATCATGTTTATTTAAACAGATACAGAAAAAGCATTTGTCAACATTTAATATTATTTTGTCACAGACACTCTCAGCAAAAGAAGAGAATTTCCTCCACTTTATACTGAGCATCTACTGAAAAGCTAGAACCATCATTATAATGGTGAATAAAAGTTTTTTTCCTCTGATAAGAAATTAGGTAAAAATGTTCACTCTGATCATTTCTATTCAACTTTTTAACTGGAGGTCATAGCCAGAGCCAAATAGCAAGAAAAAAAATGTAAAAAACACACAGATTGAAAAGGTGGAAGTAAAACTGCCTTTATTTTTAGATCGTATAATCCTGTATATAATAATCCTAAAGAATCAACATATAAACCACCTTAAAGTGATGTCAACAACTTTTTATGATCTGATATATATAACCTAGATCACTCATATTACTATGAAACTAAATTTATAAACACTTAAATTGAAAAATATTTACGATAGCACTCAAAAGCTTAAAACACAAGTTAAATTTTAGAAATTATGTTGACTTGTACATGAGTGGGACGCCAAGTTGGGAAGATGGCTTGAGCCCAGGAGTTCGAGACCAGCCTTGGTAACATAGTAAGACCCTGTCTCTACAAAAGAAAAAAAAAATTTTATTAGCTGGGTGTGGTGGCATATGCCTGTAGTCCCAGATACTCATAAGTCTGAAGTGGGAGGATAGACTGAGCCTCCCAGATACTCAGAAGGCTGAAATGGGAGGATTGATTGATGGAAGTGGGAGGGAGGTTGATGCTGCAGTGAGCCGTGATTGTGCCAGTGCACTCCAGTCTGGGTCGTATAGAGACTCTGTCTCAAGAAGTGTGGTGGCTCAGGTCTGAAGCCTCAGCACTTTGGGAGGCCGAGGTGGGTGGATCACTTGAGGTCAGAAGTTCAAGACCTGCCTGACCAACATGGTGACATCCTGTCTCTTCTAAAAATACAAAAAATAGCTGGGCATGGTGACACACATTTGTAATCCCAGCTACTTGGGAGGTTGAAGCAAGAGGATTGTTTGAACCCAGGAGGTGAAAGTTGCTGTGAGCCGAGATCACGCCACTGCACTGCAGCCTGGGTGACAGAGCAAGACTCTGTCTCAAAAAAAAGAAGGAAAAAAATCCCAAAAGACATGTACATTGATAATTATGAGGAATTGCTTAGAATATTAGATGTAAATAAATGAAGACAGGCTATATTTGTGAATGGAAATCTAAATATTGTGAAGATTTCAATTATTCCACAATTTATCTATAGGTCCAACCTCATTACAATCATGGTCCCTACTCTTTTTTGGGTATAAATTGATAGGCTGATTTTAAAAGTTATGTAGATTTAAGAAAACTAAACATACTCTTACCATATGATCCAGGCAATTGTGCACCTGAGTATTTACCCAAAGGAGTTGGACACTTGTGTCCACAAAAAAACCTTCACACAGCTGTTTATGGCAGTTGTATTCATAATTGTCAAAACTTGGAACCAGTCAAGGTGTTTTTCCGTAGATGAATGGATAAGTAAATTGTGATGCTTCAAGATGATGAAATATTTTTCAGTGCTAAAAAGAAATGAGCCATCAAGCCACAAAAAGAGGAAACTTAAATGCCTATTACTAAGTGAAAGAAACCAATCTGAAATGCTCTATATTGTATGATTCCAAATGTATGACCTTTTGGAAAAGGTGAAACTAAGGAGACAATAAAAAGATCAGTGGTTGCCGGAGTTTGGAGGTGGGGACAGGGAGGAGCCATTAACAGGTAGAGCACAGGGGAATCTTATGGCAGTAAAATTACTCTATATGATACTGTAATGGTGGATACATATCATTATACATTTGTCCACACCTACAGAATGTACAATGCCAAGAGTAAACCCTAATGTAAACTATGAAGTCTGAGTGATAATGATACATCAATGTAGGTTTTTCAGTTGTGACAAATATGTCACTCTGATGGGAGATGTTGATAAAGGGGGAGGCTGTGCATGTGTTGGGGCAGGGGCTATACAGAAAATCTCTGTACCGTCTGCTCAATTTTGCTGTGAATCTAAAACAGCTCTAAACAATTGTCTATTATAAATTAAAAATAAAATATTCAACTTTACCAATAAATAAATTTTTACCTAAATATTATATAACATGTGAAGGATCTAAAATAGTAAAGATAATTTTGTTTTGTAAAATGACATTGTAGGATTTGCATTACTTAACTTTGAGGCTTACTATAAAGCTACAGTAATAGAGACTGTAATAGTGGCATAAGGACATATATATATATATATATATATATATATATGTCAATGAAAAGAGAGTCCAAAAATAGACCCACACATGGTCAAGTGACTTTTGAAAAAGGAGCCAAGGTAATTAGATGAGGAAATTATATCTTTCTTTTTTTTTTTTTTGGCAATTATATCATTCTTAACAAATGATGCTGAAGTGAATGGATATCTGCATGGAAAAAGAAAGCTCTTACCTAAGCCTTTACTTTACAGCAAACACCAACACCTGCTAGAAATAAATCATAGACCCAACTGTAGAAGCTAAGACTATAAAATCTCTAGGAAAAAAATAAAAAAGATAGTAGTCACAACTTTGGTGTAGGCAATGATTTCTGAAAGGGACAAAAAATATTAAGCAAATTGAATGATTTAATAAATTGTATTTAATCAGAATTAAACACTTCTGCTCTTTGAAAGCACTCAAAATTGAAAGTTAAGCCACAGATTGAGAATAATACGTATTATAGTAAATGTACTTGACAAAGATCTTTTCTCTAGAATATGTATTTAAATCTTATTAATAATCTGGTAAACAAAGCAAAACGAGCAAAAGATATGAACAAGAGTTTCACGAACGAAGATATATAAGTGATGATTAAGCACATGAAAATGTGTTCAGCATCATCAAAGAAGTGCAAATGACACCACCAATGAGATATCACCACAGAAGCACTAGAGTGGCTAAAATGTAGCATATTAGATGTTGATAAAGCCATAGAGCATCTGGAACTCCTATATATTGCTGTGGGGGGAATGTAAAATGATACGACAACATTGGAAAACAGTCCCACACTTGTGTATAATTACATACCTGATAATATAACTCCTAAGAATTGATAGGAATAGAGAAATATAAACATTTCCAGGCAACCTCTGTGTTTAAATAACCATAGCCATTTTATTTGTAATAGCCCCAAACTGGAACAACCCAAATTTACTTTAATAGGTGAATATATTAAAAAATTGTGATATAGCCATATGATAAGTGAAAGAAGCCAGACACCAAAGATTACTATTTTGTTATTGTATTTACATGAAATATGAAAATAGATATAAACTATAGTGACCAAAATTAGATCTGCATTTGCCTTTTCCTGGGAATGGAGGTTTGGGCATTTACTCCTAAAGGTCAGAAAGAAATCTTTCTGAGATTATAGAAAGAGACTATATATTGGGTACTTTGTCAGATGAGTGTATACATTTAAAAATGTATCAAATAAGCATATTTATTGTGTGTAAATTGTACTTTATTTAAGTTTATCTAGAAAAAAAATACATAGCTCTGAATATACTGGTTCATTTAAATTTGGGTTAAGTATTTAAGATTTTTTTTCCGTGTGTTGAATCAAACAAGTAGAGTTGACAGTGGAGGTCATAGCCTCATTCTCGAGTCATTTTCATGTCAAATAGGAGCTTGGGCAACTGGACTGACTGCAGAAAACTGGGTGCAAATATTGGTTATAAAATCCTGGGAAAATGCGAAGGGGATGGGAATAGAAGGAACGTGGTATATTTTCATGCCACAATTAGAGTTAGCAGCTGCATAATTCTGATTTTCCTTTTTATTCATTTCAGATTAACTAATTTGACTTGAGGCCATAACATGATTGAGTAAAAATAGTCGTTCTGAGCATAGAAATAAATTTACAAGGTTAATTTAGGGTGTCTCTCTGTTATTAGATGTATCTGAAAAACACTTGTAGGCAAAATTAGACCAAATTAAAAACACTGGGGTTTCAATTATAATCAACATTTAAATATAAATTTTATTATTGTTTATTATAATAATAAATAATGTAGTGTTTAAATGTGCAGTCATGGGTCAGACTACATTTTGCAAATTTCCAGAGTAAGGTAAACAGATTATAAAGCTTTCTGGTATAATATTAACAGAACTAAAAAACATGAATAATATTATAGAATGGACTTTGCCTAGTGATTCTTAATCAATTCTCTTGGAACCAATACTCTCTTAATTTTACTGAAAGAAAATTCATATACAATTTAATAACTTTAATATAATTAAATCAATACAACATCTTAACTATAAAATAAAAAAGATAAAACTATCTGTATAAGACAACATGCATTTCAATATATAAATGATTGGGTAAAATTACCTTAGGAGAGAAAATGAAAGAAAAGTTTGCACCTACTCTTAGATCACCCCAGTGTAATTGATGGGACATTGATATTGTGCTGGTGACTCAAATACCATGAGCAAGGTTGTCATCAGTGATGTGCTTCCCTGAAAGCTCATCTTTACACCCATTGACAAATAGGTGGAAAGTCCAAAAACGCAAAGTAAATTATCTTCTCAATTTATATAGCAGACGTATCCTGGAAAACAAAAACACACGAAGAATTGGTGTGTAAACAAATTTAAATTAGGTTTCAAATATAACGCAAGGTTTTCTTGTTTTGTTTGATTTCATTTGTTTACTACATAAATGACCAGTGGCCCATTCAGAAGTCCAAGGACAAAATATGTTGTAGGATTGTCCTGACCATTGAGAGACAGCTTGCACCCTAACCCCACAGTACACTAAGACCCGCAGTACCCACTGTTCCTGTAGTAAACCAAAAGACATCCTGGGACTTACAAAATCCATTAAGGAGTTGTTTCAAACCTTATAAGAACCACTGACCTAGGCCATAAAAAACAAATGAACAAACAATAACAAAAACTAGGAATGGCAGTAGTTCTGTTGAGTTAAAGAGGAGAAACCAGGACTGGCAGAGATGAAATTGTGTCTGAAAGGAAACCATTACAAAGGCCTTTATTTCCATTAAGGAAATGTCTCCTGACTGAAATGAAAGCCTTCATTTTAACCATTTCTTTGTTCAGAAACATTTTAGGGGCTCCAGGGGGGCTGCTTTATTTTGCACTCCCTTTATTGCCCTGCCAGCAGCCTACCTAGCAGTAAGTCCCCGGCCTGCAGTGCGGCCTCCCTAGAGGCTACCTTCCCAGGGCTGGTGACTTCTCAGACACTCTGGCCTTGGGGACGTCTTGGATCTTCTAGCACACAGTGGCCGCACACAGTTTTGCCGGGCCTTTCTCAAGAGGTAAAAGTTCCTAGTTGTTTGGATTTTCCCAAAATAATGCTTTCCATGTGTAGGGATTTTACAGATTTCGAAGTGCTTTCATATCAATTACTTTCTTTAATTTAAAAGGAGTTCAGATCCCAGGTCAAGCTAGGAATGCTCCGGTCTCAGAGGGAAGGAGCGCTCTAGGAAAGGAGGATCCTTTAATAGAGGGCCGTGCTGGGGCCGCGGGCCCGGAGAGGGGGAGAATGGAGGAGTGTCCTTTTTCTCCCCCACCCTCCGGCGGCGGCCGGGCCAAAGCCAGAGGGGCTGTCCCCTCCTCTTCCCCGGCAGCTGCTCGCTCTGCTCACAAGCCAGGGGCAGGGGACCAGGCAGCAGCGACTCCTCTGGCTCCCGAGAAGTGGAGCCGACCGGTGCCACTATGATGCCGGGAGCCGCCGGGGTCCTCCTCCTCCTGCTGCTCTCCGGGGGCCTCGGGGGCGGCCAGGCGCAGCGGCCGCAGCAGCAGCGGCAGCCACAGGCACATCAGCAAAGAGGTACAGTCGAGGCACGGGCTTGGGTTGCATCCTTTGCCGGGACCCAGACTCCTCACTTCCATTCTTCCGAGAGTTGTCTGGGGACGCTGTCTTGCTTCGCCTTCAGAGAGTGCGCTTTGGGGCAGGAGGAACTTGATGCAAGTTCAAGTTCAAAGCCCTGAGAGCGTGGTGTACGGGGAATTACCCAACTTCTGCAAAAGGAACGGGGAGTGCCTTTCATTGCTCACTCGTTTCGAAGAAGTCTTGCTACCAGGATATAACCTGTAAATTGATTTCTGAAATCTTTTCAAGAGGAAAACTTTTACCAATTGAAAAAAAAAAAAAAAAGAATTTATTCAAATCAGATCCAATTTTGCAGAGAAAGGTTTCCCAAACTGTGCTTCATCGTGGGACTTTATGGAGGGTATCAGGGTAGCTGACACACCTTAAAAAACAATTACACACACACACACACACACACACACACACACACACACACACACACACATATACTAATTTTGCAGAACTTTTTTTCAACTTTTAAAACAGGATTTCTGAAGAAGTTATGTGGTTTTTTCTTTCATGGCAATGGTGCCTCCAGCCTCACCTTTTTCAAACCCATGTCTTATTTTCATATCCTATTTTGTAGGGAAATCATGAAATTTCTCCTTTTGCTTAAATACAGAGTAGACTTTTATGTCATGTGTACTTTAAGGCCGCAGTGACTAGATATACACTTTGGGAGACTTTGGAAGATGGCTCTATTTAATGTAACTTTATAACTTATTCTCCTCAGAGCCGCTTAGTGTTTATGTGTATATACACATATGTATAGTACTGCTAAAAGACTTGGCTAGACGTTAACTAGAAGAAGGGTAAGTATATTTCAAAATTTTAGCAGTTTAAAGTTTCAGAAACTTTTTATGTATATAGGCTCCCAAAAGTTTCAGAAACTCCCAAAAGTTTGGAGTGAACACTTTCGGGAGTCTTTGAAGAGTTATTTTATTATCATGAATTTTAAACGAAGCACTTGTGCACTATTCTAAAATATACTTTGAAACACATTATTTCAGCAAACAATTTTGTAAGTTGGAAAACCTGTATCAAAGCAAAAAAAATTTAAGAAATATTTATGCTTTGATTTTAAATATCAAAATGTTTAATTTAAGAGTACAAAATCTGTAGGTTAGAAGCTTCAAAAATTTTTAATGAGGCTGAATCTGCTAAAGTTTTGAAATATACTTAACCTTCTTCTACTTAACTTCTAGCCAAGTCAATAGTTGATATTTGTTCCTGTAATCTAGCATTTTTAGCAGTACTATTTTTTTTTAAGGAGTAAAGAGATATCCTAAGCTCCTTCTATAATAATAACTCCCTGATTAAAATTCTTGGAATAAAAATGACCTTGAATTCATTATATGACTTTTTTTCTTCTATTTTTCCTTTTGCTTTTCTGAGAGGTTAAAATGGGACCGATATGGCTTAATTAATAGAATTTATGAGACAGTGATTTTGAGAGTATCTCTGGCCACTGATTTTTAAAAATGCTACTTTTAATGATTAAACTTTGCTCAATTACAAGATGTGTTTTAACAAGACATGATACTTTAATAATGTGAGGCAGCTGGGAGAAATTAGGGGCCAGGGGCACCAGCCCTTATGTTCACTTGGAATGGGGCAGAAACTCAAAGCATGCAGAGTAGGGATCAAGTGAATTGTTGCTGAGAATTATCCTGAGCACATATAGAATCTCTCTTCTTTCCTCTCCCTTCTTATTTACTCTCTTTTTAAGCTAAGGTAATATTAACTCTGATTTCTATGACCCAAGCACAAGGTGAAGTTAATTCAGGAGGAAGGGTTTATACTGCCATTCTGTTAAGATACCGCTTAGATGCTATATAAAATAAAGAATTTTATTCAAAATAACTACAACATACCATCTACTATAGACTGCTATAATCTGCATTCTAGTATCCATTATTGTCTTTGTTATAGAACATTTACAATATATTTGGTGGTTGGCTCAAGATAAATGATGTAAACCTGTTAATGTTAAAAGCTTGTAAATTTCATGAAACTTTAAAATTGGGTAGTGCTTTATGATTAAAAATACCGTATGTATATGATCTTTATTTGCCTTCAGATATTATTATTCGCAAAGGACAAATTTAAAACTTAGGCTTGCAGTAGTTGTAACTTAAGTTTACATAAGAATAACTTAATTTTCAACAACTAAAACACTTCTGGTATTATTTGTGCTGAGGTCCCTTTTTAATTGTTCCAAGGTTATTTTCCATTTATTTTTTAGGCCATGTTTCTTTTCAGTATTGTTCAATTAAAGCAAGCCCTTTGTGAACATCATGGGATCTGAGTTTGACTGGAGAAGTGTTTTCCTGGCTATAACCAACTTTTCTGTTTTTGATTATACTAGCACTGACCTTTCTAGTCAAGTGCTAATTGTGTAGAAGTTCTATTTCCCCTTATTGTTTGGTGACAATTTATTAAGAATTTTGATGTGAAGCAATCATTTCTAGATGTTATAATTGAGTTAGAAACATAACCAGAGTTTTTGCTTGTTTTTTACTTTTTCTTTGAAATCTTATGTGGTTTCTATAGCATACTGTATTGTGGTATGAATAGCATTGATTCAGCATGAATGATATTCCAAGGAAATTATTTAGCTATATTTAAAATGGACAAAATAGGAGAATGATGTACCAAAATGACTCTGCATTTCAGCAAGGCAGTGTCTAATTTTTTTTTCTGATATTCTTGTGAATAATATGTGGAAATGGAAGCACAATGGTAGATAAATTGTAACTGATTGAAAAATAGTTTCCAAAGAATATTGCATAGCGGATTAAGGACAACCTGGAAAGAAGTCTCTAGCAGTGCAACAGAGGTTTTCTTATGTTCAACTATCTTGGTAGTGGCTTGATGGAAAACATAGAATCCAAGCATATCAGTACTGCAGGTGGTCCAAAATCGATATAGGTGGCTAAGCTGGTTAATAACAAGTTCAGAAATTTTAAAGGTCTCTATAGCCTGAACCATGAATGAAACCTACATGAAGCTGGTTTTATTATTCCTATCCACATGTTAAAAAAAACTCCATTTGTCTTCTTCTGGAAATTAGTTGTATCCTTCATATGTTTAGGAATGAATATAAAGGCAGGAAGAGAAAGGCCGCTCAATTGCAGCAAGTTCAATATGAACATATAATGTGATATGGCAACAAAAATGTTGGCTCACATTTATACAAAACTCAGAGAAGCACATGGGTCTGTTGGTTAACACACATTCGGGTATTTCATTGAAAAATGGGTGTAGATTCAGAGAAGGGAGAGCAGAATGGTTAAGAGTCTGATAAGATTTTCAGAAGAGGAATGTCCCAAGTAAAGCTTTTCCATCTGAACAAGGAAAAATTTAGGGAAGGCAATCATCAGAGATATCCTCAAATTTTCAGAAGAGTCGTATGTGAAAGAGGGACTATTCCAAAGGCTGAATGTGGATCCATAGAAGAACATGACAAACAACCAGGTTTGAATTTTATAAAATGGAGAAAACTGCTCTTCTCCTCTCTCCCTCCCCACGCCATTTTGAGCTGTTCAGAAATAGTTAGATTGTGTTTGAGCACATTGCTTCTGGAAATGATCATGCTGTGATCAACTAGTCAGGGATGCTCTATGAAGGAATGCCTCTACTGAGAGGAAGTTAAGACTCATCAACCATCTAGCCATTTTTCAGTTCTAAGATTCTAATATTATAGTCTATTGTTTTTAGAGTGCCTACGTGTATTCAGTTTCTGAATTTTTAAAATGTGAAGAAAATGTTAAACATATAAAAATGTGTATTTTAATCCCTTCTGGGATTTAAAATAAAAACATGTTTGAGATAATCCTCACACATATTGGGCAAGAATACTTAAAAATTTAGTATGGAATTTCCACATCATCCACAATTGTACAGTTCTAAAACATCTTGTGTTATAACATGCAAGAATACTTTATAAATTACCTGAGAAATTTTCAGGGGATTCATAGTGGCCATAAACCTGGAAGTAACTTTTTTTGATGTTTTTCTTTGCTGCATATGTAACTTTTTGGTTTGTTTGCTGTACACTGACCTAATAGTTTAGTAAAATGATTCATAACAGATAAAATGCATGGCATTTCAACATATTCAAAATATTTATATAAATATATTCAACTCTGAATATTGTAGATGTGGTAGAATTAATGAAATTGACATAAATTTTATATTATGTTGTATTTCACATATCAATGTATACAGATTTCTGGTCTATCTTAGTCTTAAGATTTTTCTACCTAGGATTTCATGCAAACTAATGAACTGAATCTATATCAAGAGATTCTGGGGGCTGGGTATGTTGGCTCATGCGTGTAATCCCAGCACTTTAGAATGCCTAGGTGGGTGGATCACCTGAAGTCAGGAGTTCAAGACCATCCTGACCAACATAACGAGAACCCCATCTCTTAGCCAAGCATGACTGCACGTGCCTGTAATCCCAGCTACTTGGGAGGCTGAGGCAGGAGAATCACTTGAACCCTGGAGGCTGAGGTTGCAGTGAGCCAAGATCATGTCACTGCACTCCAGCCTGGGCAACAGAGGGAGACTCTATCTCAGAAAAACAAAACAAAACAAAAACTTAAAAAGAGATGCAACTTATCATCTGTCCAGTTTGCAGTAGGGCCTAATTTATCATCTAGAGACCATATGAAAAAGATTAGGAAGAAATTCTTGGAAATAATTATTGTAAATAATTGCACAAGTGGTTTAACTTTTAATCTAGAAGATTGGGGTTTAGGATTTGTTTATAGTTGCAACTTGAAACTTGCAACTCGATAGCTGAACAGGAATTTAGGCAGAAGCTCTGTTGCAATGAATCAAAAAACAAGATAGAGTTTAGAGAAAGATGAAAGCAGATTGTCCAGGCTTATATATCAAACAGATAGAAATAAAACTAATTCTAGGGTTTTCCCATTGGTAAGACTGAATTTAGAGGTCAGAATTTGTGAAGGAAATTGGTGGGGTTGGGCCTATATGCATCAGAATGTGGTAAATGAATGAATGTTTACAGTGAGTAAAACAGACAAAAAAATTCCTGCTCTTGTGGAACTAATATTTCGTTGGGATGGAGATGAGGAGACAGGACTATGATGAAAATATAATGAAGTAACATAAAAACACCTATATTGTCTAGAATGTAGTTGATGATAAATGTCCTGGACAAACAAATACAGCAGGGTGTCAGGAGTTCTAGGAATGGAGGGAGGTTGATTGATATTTTAAATAGTTGGTCAAGGTTGACCTGTCTTTGAGAGGATCTCACTTGGGCAAACACTAGAAGGTTGCATGGGAGCGATTCATACAGTTATCAGGGGGAAGAGTGCTCTCTGTACACGGGCAGGCCTGTGAGGATCTAAGCTTGGAGCATGGTGAGAAGGCTAAAGGAGAAATGGGAAACTGAAACATATAGCATTGTTGACCTTAATGGTAAAGATTTTGCTTTTTAGTCTGAGTGAGATAGGGAGGCATTGGTGAGTTTTAACAGAGGAATATCAATGAATAAAATCATAGTTATGTTTTTTCTCAAATAGGCACTAATCCATGTGACTAGATCAACAGTTCAAGCATAGAATTATTTTAGATTCATCTCTTGTCCCAAACATCCCATTGATAGAACACATTTAAGTGATTCTACGTTCAAGAGCATTCCACTTCAACCATCTTATCATGGTGAAGCTCAGATGCGTCTTTGTAAGGCTGCTTCTTTTCTTCCCTTTGGCAACTCGTTGCTATTTCATTACTCAAAATATATCAGGACCTCAAAAACAACTTGTGTGCAGGGAACTTCCGCAGCTTTTAAAAATTTTGCTACAGTGTACTTAGAAATATGTCATAGATTTTTAAGGGTAATTTTAAATAGTGTGCACTTTAAAACAAAAATGAATTATTCACAATGCCACATGGACATATAGGTACTTTGGAGTTTCCTTTTTTATTATATATTTCAATATCAAAAGCTAAAGTTTAGACACAATTGTTGAAAATGACATGGTGATGCATTGATCTGGTGACTTCTTTTATGATATAAACTTTGAAATGTTGCCTTTTTATATTCAGAAACTGATTCTGTGCTCTGTTTCCATTTTTTTTTTACTGCTTTAAGAATCACTGTAAGTTTTACAGTAACCTTTTGGACTATAGTAATGCAATTTTGGCCTAATTTAATTCTGGCATTTAGAAAGAAAAGGTAAAAAAATTATATTGCTTTTCCCTCCTTCTGTCTCCCTCCCTTCTCTTTCTCCATTCTTTTCTTCCATCTTTTCCTCTTTTTCCTTTTCCTTTAGTATTCTTCCTGTGAATAAAATATGATAATTAAAGTAGATGATTCTAACAAATATAACATTTAGGAAGATAGTAAGGCAAAACTTTAATTAAGCCTTCCTTATTAAAAGCCACAGGTAATTACTGTCTAAAGAAAATTTGAGACATAGTTTCAGGGTGAGTTAAAACTAAAGACATTTGCTTGTCAAAGAAGTGTAAGATGGGTTTTAAAAATATTTTTTTCCTAAGTAATCTTGAGTGTAGATCTTAATATTGGAACTTTATGCTATTTGGCTTTTATCTGGACACGTGACATTTACAAAGAGATCATTGAGGTTTGCCTATTAATGGGTTATTATTCATAACATCAGCCTCTGTGACATGCCTAATCTAGTTCAAATAACAAGTTAATCTATGCAAATTCCTGATGATGAAAACCTCAGGAGCTATTTAGTGCCTGGCACTTAGGTAATGTACCTTGTGCAACATTAAGTATGCCTCTGTATGTGTAGTCCACTCAACTGACCCCCGAACTGTGTACCTCCCCAAGGCTCTTCATTTAGCTGCGTCTTGAGTGCCAGATGGTTTAGATTGGCATAATAATATGTAGTGCATTGTGAGCATTAACACATTTACTTACATAGCAGAGCTGTTTAGCAGATTAATGTAATTATCCTCATTTTGTAAAAGGAAAATATGCCCAGCAACTTGTCAAGGACAAATAAAAATTCCAATGCTTGTTTTAGAGTTAGAAATTAGATTATGGTCCTGCTCTTGACTTTATGGATCCTAAGCTATCATCTCTTTTGGACTTGTATATATTTATCTTTTATAAAGTACCCTGAGAAAAAAAATATATACCCATTTCTGAGTTATGTCAGTCTAATTTGAAACTAGAGATTTATTTGGTATTATGGAAGAACAAAAAAAATATGTAATCTTGAAGGATCTTTTTAATTTGAATACACACACGCATGCTGCTTATTAATATGTAGCCATATACACACATGTATTACCTAAAACTATGCATCAATTAAAAGGCATTCATCAAATTTTAGTCTTTATATTATTAGAATTTTGATTACTGGGCACTGGGCTATAAGAAAATATTAATTTTTCTTTATTGGCTTTTCTGAAGTTACTTTATAGAAGTTACATCAGCAAGCTAGAAACACAATGATATTTATTACACTGCATAATGAACTCTTTAAAAATAGTCAATGTGTAAATGTCAGTGAATGTAAAGAGCAAGAACCAAACAGATATACCTAAGAATCAGAGCCAGGTTAATCTCAAATTTCCTCCTGAAAAGATGAAAAACCTTGACATCTTCATAAAAGCATTTAAAGACTTCCATTTGAAGTTGAACTCAGTTAAGATAAAATTTTTTTAATCTCTCAGATTTTTGAGAGGGTGTGTTTGTGTATGTACGTAATTACAGCACCAGTGCATACGTATCATTTACAGCCTAGCACTCACAAGACCTAATTCGTATATTTAGTATATTGTCTGTTTTATTTCAGTTTTCTTAAGGTACTAAATTTTGTTTATCAAAACTCTTGAATAAGAAAATCTAAAAATTGAATTTCTAGAAAAGTCGAGTTGCCCTGACAAATGATTATGGACCAAAGAATGGATCAATCTAATTTTCCATCCAGTAGCTATACTGTTAAAATTCCAAGGTGTAATCTTTTTTGAGTTGCTTGTAACTTAGAAGGTCCTATTGTATAGAAGAAATAGAGTTAGTAGAGTTTGCTGCATCAAATGTATTTTTTCGAATGCCTATCTATTATAGTTGACACAATTTCCTGGCTTATTGCCTCCTATGCAATTTTCAATTATTGGATGAGGCTGAAAGTTTGAAAGAGAACGTGAAGCGGTGCAATTGTCATTTTAGGGAGCTACCTCATCTCATTGTTTTGTCACGGGACATATGTAGAACACTGAATATAAAACACAAAATATCTAGCACGGCCTCAATAAATGTTCATTTTCAAAATGCCTCAAAAAATGAATTAAAACTGACAACCTAATATGGCATTCTCTGGCTGAAAGAAACACTCTTCTCCAACATCGTGCGATATACCAAATTCAGCTGAGGCCCTTTGTGAAGGAAGGCATTTGCTTATATTCTTGAAAATACAAATGTTTGAATCCTGTTCTAATTAGAATTTGTGCTGCAGTATTTCTTTATTCTCAACTTTATAGCTTAGCCTACAATAAAACTCTTATTAATATGTACCTCTTTATACCTTCAGTTTCTACATATAGTACTCTGCTTTGGAGGTAACTTTGAATCATAGAAAATGTATGGACTTGTGAGAAGGCTAGAACTGAATTCACAGCTGAGTCACCACTTTACTAAGATCAAAAGCCTGAGTCTATGGGAGTTAAATTTTCTGTTTGTAAAATAGGCTTAAGTTAGATAATAAATGTGAAAATACTTGGCAGCTAATCAGTAAATATTCACTCTTTTCTTCTTTCTTCTTTATTTTATGAGCATAAAACTTAAAATATGATATTTGCTTTGCATATAACATATCCCTTTTGCTTAAGAACAGCAAAATATTCTAAAAATTTCTTTGAGTAGGCCCTAAGAGATGATAGATGGCAAACTATTTATCTCATTGTCAAGAGATTGAATAATTGTCAAGGTTACACAGCAAGTCAGTAACAGAGATAAGAAACACAAGTTCCTATAATTAGCTAGCAGTTATATTAGTAGCTCAGTGTGAGAAGTGATTTAAAACAGGCAACATAATGGGAATTTTTGCAATAATTTGTGGTTATTCATACTTCAAATGTGATATAATAAACGTTTTTCTCTGGGAATCTCTCATTGTTGAATATGTATTTTTGTGTTGGTAAACATTTTTTGAAAACTTATTTAATACACATAATGTGTTTAGATAAATATATGGCACATAGTAAGCACTTCATAAAGGTTAGTTATTGTACTTAGCCTATGAAGTATATGTTTTCATTGACACCTGCTTGGGTAGAGATGACAATTTGGCATGTTTTGACACACAATGTACGTTAATTTCAGCATGGTCTTCAGAGGAAAGTCTATTTGGATTGCAGAAGATTTCTCGATATAGATTGTCTTTATTTGGACTCTCCCTAATTACAATGTTAAAAAGAAAATATTCTCGGAACACATTATTTAATACAACTCTGGATAGGGAGAATTTTTAGTGTGTCTACTTGTGTGTTAAATTTTTAGTGTGTCTATTTTTTATTAAATCTACTATTAAACAAAACCCCAAAAAACAAAATCAAAAAAACTCACTTTAGGTAATTATATAACACTAACAAATCTCTAGAGAAAACTGCTTTTCTAAACTTGGAAATACTGGATTTTGGAAAAATTTCAGACAAAACACTTCTTATAGGCCCTTTTACCATCAAAAAGCCTCAATCTTGCCTGACACATAATGTGCAACTATTCATTTTTTCATTCTAATACATTTAAAAAGTCACTGGATTTGCAACTGGAACTCCAAAATATAAATTTCCCCTCTAGCCCTTCCTAAATAGATTACCTTAAACATGGACAAGTCATTTAACTATTCTGAAACTCAATTCTCCATCTAAAAGATGACAATATAATGTTCAAATCTATTTTGTGGAGTTGTTATAAGGGTTACATGAGGCAGACCATACAAATACCATTATTAATACTATTTATTATTATAATAAGTGACAGAGTTAGCCTTAGACATCATTGGTTATGAAGTTTTGCTTTATCCCCTTTCTTTGATTTTTTTCCTCAGCAGTTCTTAACCATTTATGTTAATTAATAATGTTATATATTAACATACATATATGTATTAATATTTTTAATTATGTTATATATTAATATACTTAGTTCTCCTGTTTTCAAGGACCCATGACACATAGTTTTCAAACATGGCACAAATTATTTGTTTAGTTAACACGTACATACTAGTGCATAAGAAGAAAATATGGTATCTGAAAATTGTACATCAGTTTCCTACAAACAAGTAGCAAATCTTAAGTATTTAGTGAAATTAAAAAGCTATCACAAAAATAGTCCAGGGGGTCTAAAACTTTTGTGCCAAGATTCCTTTAACCTCTGATAAATAATTGAAGCTTTGATTTATGTTATATCTACTATTTGATTGTATTAAAATTAAAATTGGGAAATTTAAAAACATTTACTAATTAATTTAAAATAATAGTAATAAAAAATTACATGTTGACAAAAAGAACATAGCTATATGAAAAACAATTTTATATCCAAAATAAAACTCTTCAATTTGTGGCTTAATAGAATAGAACTAGATTCTCATTTCTGTTTCTACATTCAAATTATTACATGATATTTTAGTTTAAATTATTGTGGTTTAAGCATATTAAGAAATACATAACAACAAATATAGATATGCTGTTGAAAAAAAAAAGAGTCTTTCAGTGCCTTTTAAGATAACTGTAAATATTCTTTGATTCCATACCAAAACTCAATAAGTGGTAGCTTTCAAAAGATTGGCTGCAGTGTGGTATCTGAAACTGTATCAATGATATTTTTGTGCTCTTTTATATTAAAATCCACTGATACATCTTGCACTTGGAAAGAATTTTACCCATGTGTGATGTTAAAGCATCATTCATAGATCATTTGAAAGATAATGATTTACTAGTTATGCAGGTCACCCACAACTTGACAGATTTTCTCATAAAATATTTTTAAATCACATTTTTTATATCACCATTGATGTCATCAGAAAAGTCCCTAACTATTAGAAGCTGTTAATCTCACAATGGTAGAGACAAGTTTTTTAGAATTTTTATTTTCATTTGTAAATTTGTGTAGTTATTGACAAATTTTTTTTTGTTTTTTGTTTTGAAATACAACTACTTTATTCATTCTTGAGAAAACGTCTATCAAACAACTGAGTCTTAAAAGCCATAGTCAGATACTTTTTGTAGTACAAAGTATTCCATGAAAAAAGTGACTGGTTTAGCTTGCAACTGAAAACAGTTGTACAAATGTTTTTCTTCATATCAACCACCATGCTTCAGTATACAGTTGATATTAAAAAGATTCTGGGAGTGTGTGGTGGTGAAAAGTAAACTGACCGCTACCATGGTTTAGTACCCTGGTAGTGCTAATGCACCATTAGTGTTTCCCACCACTATTACTTTTGCACCATCAGTGCACATGTCAACACAATCAACAGACAGATAATAATTAAATCTTGTTACTAAAAGGACGTTGAACTTGTGTACCTGTGAATAACGTCTTGTGGACTCCCAGGGATTCACAGATCTTTCTCTGAACTCTACAAGATTAGGCTATAGTTAAGTTCCTCACTGCCTGCCTCTTCACCATTTCTACAAAATCTATAGCCATATGAAGATAAATTTTGTAATCATAAAAGCCAAAAACACTTTAGTTTTTACCTCAGGCCTAGTCTAGGCCAATGATATTATTTCTTTTTAAGGGGGAAGAAATCCAGAAGAACTTCTTCTGTTGGAAAAGTAGGAAGAGTTAAAACCAGCCAGACATACATATAGAAATCAAAATCTCTGCCATATCATCTGCCCTTCTTTCTTTCCTTTCACTTGCCCTAACTAGAGTAGAGATAGTGTACTTACCTAAGTTAGAAATATTATGTTGTTCCTAATAGATTTAAAAAGTGAATTCATGAGCAAGGCTTAGTATAGAAAAAACATGCTAGTGTCTGGAATTCTGAATACTAGAAGAGGAGACTTTTATTTCTTACTGGGTTCCTGAACTCACATCAGGAGGGGTCCTTTGTACTTTCATAGAAAGAATTCTTGTTAGAAGTACTGGATATTGTATTTCTCAAAATATGAAATTTCCTTCATTTATTTCTAGCCTTTGAAGTTTTGTGATTTCTAAAGCATTTAAAAGGTTTTGTAATGTTGAGAACTTAAATGTAATTCTATTCTCTGTGCCCATCTCATACCATTATGTATGTCAAATGATGGATCTGGTTTCTTTTTCTTATTTGTTGAGACTCAAGGATCCATACTTTGACCACATTTTTCACTCTTCAAGAGCCTCACACTGCTCTGATTTCACATGTATAGATAAATTTCGTATCAAACACTGATGGGTCTGAACATGAGGAGTAGTAAGATATTTCCAGATTAAGTAGACAAATAGCTCAAAATTTCTTAGTGTCATAATTTAAATGACTAAATTTTTGAGATTTATATTTTTCCAGCCCAATATGCCCTCTCCTTATCTAGTGTAATTTAGCTTTAAAAATTAGACCGGCTTTGCATATGTCAGATTTTGTATTTAACAATTTTTCTGTATTTCTTTGTTAGAAAGTGTTCAGTGTTAGACAAAGTGAACAGATAACTTTGGAATCCATGTCCTGGTCCTGCTGAATAGCATGCCCTCACCCTCCTTACATCTTTTTTTTTTTCTACCATATACATCCCAGCAACAGAAAGAATTAATTGCTGTGTCCCATCTTTATTGGTTTTGTACATAGCTAGAGATATACTTTATATGTAAATAATGGTATGTTTTTAAATTCTGCAAAAATACTCTTTCAATTCTCTATTCTCTTTCTCAAGCTTTGATAAAATATTTTTTATTCAACATTTAGTGACTGATTGTACCTATTGGGTTCCTGATGTGGTGCTACCTGAGTGCTGTGAAAATGTTATTCTAAAGTTCCTCATTCACCTAGAATCTGAAATTTTATATTTAGTTATTTATTCCTTTGGAGAAAACATTGCCCTCACAGGCTATTCTTTTCTAAAATGTTTGCTATGCTGTTACTATTCACTTGAATGCAAATTAACGTATCTGCTGACCTTCCTTCTTGACAGTTTAGGACTGTATTAAGTTTTTAGATCTGCTTGGTGAGAAATAGTGAAATAAAACTAGTTCACATCTATGGAATATTTAACGATGGGCCAGCACCGCTCAAAGCATGTATCATGCGTTAATTTATCAAAAGTAGATACTATTTATCTCATTTAACAGAAGAGAAAACTGAAATGAAAAATGTTAAGTAACTTGCCAAAGGTCAACCAACCAGTGAACTGGTAGAGACCAAGATTTGGACCTAGGTGGTTCTACTTCATGGCTGGTTCACCTACCCACAGTAGCAGGTAATCTCAACACTGAAAGGGCAGAAATTAGTAACTAAGGGCTTCCTTTAGTGACATACTGCAGAAGTGAGGGTGTTTCCCTTTTTTTGAAGTTTCCTATGAAAAGATTAACAATTAAACAATATTTACCATTTAGATTCAGCAGTATGTCCTGATGTATCAGAAGAGTCTATGAATTTTTTTTCAAAGAATCTTTGGAGATAGCAATGAATAAATTCTTAACTGTCAGATATGCCTTAATTTTTTGAGTCATATAAGAATTCGTAGCACTCCTAGAATTATTAATTGATAAAAGTGTGCATTTTCCCCTTTTGTTGTGTGAAGTGTTAAAGCAAAAGGCCCAGGGCTTTTCCTGGTCAATTAATGGATATATGACAAGTGATGTCAAACGATAAAGTTATGAACTTAATCATTGATTGGCCCAGGGTATCCCCCAAATCACAGTTGGAACTGAAGTGCTCCAAAAATGGCTGTTTTGTTGTTATACCTTTTCTTTATATAATGAAATAAATAAGCAAAACGAGAGAGTATCTGTTTGTTGATCAATTATCTTGTAATTCTGCTTGTGGTAACTCCCAAAGTAGATAATATCATCCTGTTGGCTCCCTTTATGAACCAGGATTGCAATGGAAATCTTATTGGTCAGGTTACTGGTTAACAGAAGCTGTAGTCCTAGACCTGTGACTTCACATCAGAGGTACAGCTTGTGTGGGCATAAAGCAGTACAGCACTTTTGAAGTTAGACATTTAGAATTTGAGTCCTAGATTCACACCTGAGTGCTTTTGAAATAGTGTTGTTGAGTTAATTACATAACTTCTTTAAACCTGATAATCCTTACCTCTAAAAGAATGACACCACCAGTGCCTTTTTAAGGACTAAATGGAATTAAGTGTTTAACTCGTTTTCGGAAGAGGATGGAATGATCATTCAAAGACTTTACAATTAGTGATGTTTTCAGCATAGACAACCAGAGCTTTAATTTAAAACATCTAGAAACTGGGCTTATTGGCCATAGTTTTAGTGTGATTAGAGGCGGTCAGAGGCTGGTCTAAGTTGCCACTATCCTGTTTATGGATGGTAACAGACTGCCTATTTATTTGATGTCTTCGCTCAGTTGTCTTTTAGGTCCTTCAAAGCTAACATTTTCCAGGAATGAAGATATGTACTCTGCATTTCCTCAACTCTTCTCCCATCAGCTTTTCCCAGCTCAGAAAATGGTGCCATCATCCACCCCTTAAATCAAATTTGTCATCTAGAAGTTACCATTAACTTCTCTCTTTCCTTCACCTCCCACATTGAAATAATCAGCCTGTCTGTAATCCACACCACCAGTTTATTCCAGAAATGTCTACATCTTTTTGTCCCTATTGCCTTCTAGATCATAGCACTGTCTTTTTTTGCCTATGCAACTTCAGCAGCCTCCCAGCTGCTCTCCCTTCTTTTCTCTCTTTCATCTTACAGTCAATTTTCCATGCAACAGGCAGAGTGAGCTCTGAAAACAGTAAATCATATGAGATCTTTGCTATGCTTAAAACCTTTTAATGCATTTCCATTATAAGAAGAATAAATTCCAAATTCATTCGATTTTAGGCCTATTCATGACAGCTCTTGTATTTTTCTCTGATTTCAAATGATTCTCTTTTCCTGTTATAGTCCAGCAACAGTAAAGACTTTTTTCCATTTCCAGGCCTTTGTCCTTACTGTTCCTCTGTCTAGAACACTGTTCCATTAGATCCCTGATGGCGATCTCCTCAATATTCCAATCCCGTGTCAAATGTCACTTCTTAGACAGGCTTTTCCAGAGGACCACTTTAAATTAGCTTTTGTCATGCACTCATCTCCCTCTTGTAATTTCTCTGAACAATTAAATGTTTATCTTGAATACCCTTGTTTGTTTATTTTTCTACTTTGACGTTTGTCTCCCCAGACTATTGGAATATAAACTCTGTTGTAAAAGGACTTTCATCTCCAGAGCTGAGGAGATACATAAATATTTTTTATTTTGAATTAACACATGGCTGTGTTCAGGCTCTTTTGAACATAATTTCATGGAGGAGGTCACAATTGGATTCCTGTATGTAATCAATCTGTCCTGTTTATGGTTTTCAGTTATATAATGAGTTAGAAGACCAACCCAATCATATTTCAGATAAACCTCAAGAGCAATTGCTATGGCAGAGAACTAGAAGGGTATTTAATCAACTAGTTCCTCTTTTAAGATCTTTAGCTCTTTAACAGTTAGAAATTAATAAAGCATGTTATATAATGCTGGAACTTTTTGCCTTTCATTGTTTCTACTGCTTTATCTCTAACTTCTAGTCTGACATATGGTAGGCACTCAAAAAATTGGACGAAGAAGCAACTCTTTTTGGACAGACCAAGAGTGTTGCCTTTTAAAACATTTTATGTGTACTTTTTCCCCGATCCTTTTTAGTATGGATGAATATTTGTATAAGACATAAATTTCTACAAATATTGAGACACGGTATGGACAGATATGAGATATTGTTATTAATATCACCTAGATAATAAGTAAAATATCTTAGAAAGTGAGGCTACCTTAAATTATCTTGCTTCTTGAGTTCCCCCCTCCCCCAAGGATATTCCAGTAAGAGTTGAGCAGCTTTGGATAAGGAATGCATATTTCTTGGCTTAGTCAGAACTTTTCTGGATGGAAGTCCTTTTTGGATGAGAATTACAACACATAAGATTAAAATGCCCATTTAAGATGTAAATTCTAGGGATAAAATATAGATAACTCACATGGGGTGATTTGATTGGCATCTGTTTTCATTTTTCTTTGTTTCTTTTTAGATACCACCAAAGTCATTCCTATTTCAGGCAAAAAGACATGCTTTAAAAACTACTCATAAGGCCTCTACAATATGTCAAATAATTCATGTGCCATGTCCTTGGACATGGTGTGGTCTCTTGCTTGAAGTTTTTAACCAGCAAAACGGTAAAATACTTAGAATTAATAAAACAGATCTGTAGGTCCAGAAACTCAGTACCTATATTCTTCTCCTTATTTTAATAATGAAACTAATAAAAAGTAAGGCAGAGCTGGCCCTTCACCAAGTGAGGGATTTTTATTATATGAGTGAATTTGAGAGAAAGGGGGACAAGAAAAGACCTTTGAGATTCAGGCCCAGGTCTGTTTTGTTACTACTGTATCCTTACTGCATAGAACAGCGCCTGGCACCCAGCATGGTCACAGTAAAGACTGAATGATAAAAAAATAGAAAAGGAAGAGCTAATGTTTAGGAACACTTACTTTCCACTTACAGGTATTTAAAAAAAAATAAAGATGATTAACATTATGATACTGTCAGATGTAGGCAGTTACAATTTCTACCAACTATAGAAAAAAGAACTAAAGACAGAATTTACCAGGACATGAAAGAAAGGTGTAAGATCATGGATTCCTGAAACAGGATGTTCCAATTAAATATTTAAATTTAAGTGAGGATTCTAGGAGTTTGACAACTATTTAAAATATGCCGAAGAAGATAACATTCAAGGCTCCCTGCTGGTTTCCTTTCTAGGTTCTTCACACTTTGAAAGTTCCTGACTTGGACAAGATTGCCTCTTTACCTTTTCCAAATTAATCTGTTTCATACATTTTTTGGCAAACAATGACAATTCCCCTCTTTCACTAAGGTATTTGAGCCATCAAGGACATTCTCCCACCTAGATGTGGTGGCTCACAACTATAATCCCAGCACTTTGGAAGGCTAAGGCAGGAGGATGGCTTGAGGCCAGGAGTTCAAGACCAGCTTAGGCAAAATGGTGAGATCCCTGCCTCTACAAAAATAAAATTAAAAAATTAGCTGCATGTGGCAGCACATGCCAGTGGGCCCAGCTACTCAGAAGGCTGAGGCAGGAGGATTACTTGAGCTCAGGAGTTTGAGGCAGCAGTGAGCCATGATCACACCACTGCACTCCAGCCTGGGCAACGGAGAAAGACCCTATCTTGGAACAACAACAACAAAAAACCCAAAACAAAAACATGTTATAGATTACCTATAGATTCAATTTTCAAGAATCCTGGCCTTCTCGTTTCTAAGTACTGTTATAATGCTGTAATTTTCAAATTAGTTTTCCCCTTTAATAAAGGCTACTTTCCATATTGGAAATGAATAATTAATAAAGAACCAAAATGCATGTCTGGGATTTATGAAATCTTGGGATTCTGTTTCTATCCTTACTTATTTTTTATTAGGCTAAGTCATTGGTTTTAAGAAATGATCACCTTTACCCCAACTGTAGAGGTAACTGCCTTATATAATACCATACTCAAAAGGTTAGTGAAGAGGCATAGAAGTGGTGGTGAAACAGCGAAACTTTCTAGATGCCAGATGCAACACAAATGTGAAGCATATGACACAAGCATGATGAAAAAGGAAGCTAATTAGGACCATCAGATAGGATCTGATTTTATCTTTGCCTAGAAATCATGATAACTAGGCCTGGCATGGTGGCCTGTAATCCCAGCACTTTGGGAGGCTGAGGCGGGTGGATCACGAGGTCAAGAGATTGAGACCATCCTGGTCAACATGGTGAAACCCCGTCTCTACTAAAAATACAAAAAATTAGCTGGGCATGGTGGCACGTGCCTGTAATCCCACATACTCAGGAGGCTGAGGCAGGAGAATTGCCTGAACCCAGGAGGCGGAGGTTGCGGTGAGCAGAAATCGCGCCATTGCACTCCAGCCTGGGTAACAAGAGCAAAACTCCGTCTCCAAAAAAAAAAAAAAAAAAAGAGAAATCATGATAACTATGTTACATAGTTACTGAAATTTAGACATTAAGTCTGTGGAATCTTTCTGACAGTTATATTAGCTAATCACTAAACAGAAATTTTAAAAGAAGTATTTAGTATTAATTCCCAGTCTTAGGAGAATATTTAGCTAATAATTCTATAGTTGACTACAGAGTTCTTTTATTATTTAATTCATAATGTCTTTTCAATCACTTTACTGTTTCTTGATTCATGAAGAATACATACCAAGTGTATTAGTCTGTTCTCACACTGCTGTAAAGAACTGCCCAAGAGTGGGTAATTGATAAAGGAAAGAAGTTTCATTGACTCAGTTCCACATGACTGGGGAGGCCCCAGGAAACTTACAATCATGGCAGAAAGGAAAGCAAGCACATTCTTCTTTCTGATGTCAGGGAGGAAATGTGCAGAGTGAAGTGGGGGAAATGTCCCTTTTAAAACCATCAGATCTCATGAGATTCATTCACTATCACCAGAATAGCATGGGGGAACCACTCCTATGATGTAATCACCTTCCAGGAGGTCCCTCATGTGGATCCACACATGTGGATTACAATTTGTATTACAATTCAAGATGAGATATTGTGGGGACATAGAGCCAGAGCATGTCACCAAGAAAATAAAAAATAACACAGAATGCCACTTTTCTATTCCCTTTAAATGTTTCCAATTGAAACTATTTTCATAACCTGTGGAGTTCTTATAGAATTCAATCACTAGATATCCCAATTGATGTAATAAAAGAAGAAAGCACTTATAATTTTGAGACAAATTCCACCTTTCCCATACTCAGCATATAAACACATAATTTAAGCAAGAAAAATGAGAAAAATTCAAATATATAATGGGATGAATAATTTTACACTATGCATTATGATATGTGGGGTCAAAGTGACAAATGTAATTGGACAAAGGTAGTCTCATCAATGAGGAGCTGGAAGAAATGAATTTTCAGCCCCATTTTAATAGTAGAAGACAAGGTAGGGTATCAAAAGTAGGACGTGCTATGGAAAGTGGAAGGTATTTTTGTTGTTTTTAGAGACAGGGTCTCCCTGTCTTAGCCTCTGTCGCCTATTTTAGCGAACTGCGGCCTTCTGGGCTCAAGTGATCCTCCTGCCTAGTCTCCCAAAGTGCTGGGATTGCAAGTATGAGCTACCCAATGTTTTCTTGATTCAGTATAAGAAAATTGATGGTTTCTCATGTTCACCTGAGGGAAATATCCATTCATTTCATCAACATGTTTAAAATAATTCTTACTTCTTCTTTCACTTTGAAGTGTTTAATTCGTTTTTGCATTTTATTCATAAATATGACCAGACACAACTTAGACTATGTGTACTGTATTATTTCATATGGACACACACATTTTGTTTTTTCATAATAGATTTGTGTATGGTTTCATATTAGAATATTAAATATTGAATTTATTATAATTGACTTAAATAGTGATGTTAAGATCTAGTATGTTTATTTGAGGGATATAGGAGGCTTACAGTGAAATCATCCTTTCACCAAGATTTCTTTGTAAGACACTCACTATTACTGGAATTGTGTTTTGTGCATTACATTCCATTGACGTAATTTTAAACTTCCATTCTACTTCACTACAAATGGAATTTCATTATATCTGACTCCACAATAAGTGGGTTCCAGAGTCGTTGACATTTAGTAGAATTACAGATCTTAGTGCCTTTGTATATTCTGCATTAAAATGGATTATGTGTGCTTTCAATTTTGTTTTAAAGAAACTGCCATTGATTTACATAGTTGTATGGAAGAGTTTTGTTTAAATGCCATTGCCTGATTTCATGGTAGCTTTTATTTTCCTTCTGAAATCATTTACAAATATTTCTTAGAGTATTGGCTACTGCTGGGTTGAAATGAGATAAAACTTATGGTTTATAAGTATGTTTGTGTAGATTTTCTCTAGCAGTAAGTATTTCCATAACTTTTGTGGACATTAAGCCGTAATTATAGTAGCTTTCTCTTGCAACTTTCTTTTATTCTATGCTTTATTATTCCCTTGTAGACAATTAGGTATTTTATACAATAATGCTTAGAAAATCTTTCTCTTTTAACGAGGGAAATTAAGATAAAAAGCTTGGCGAGAATAGGATCTTTTCCTGGATTCCGTGTTTCTGAGATTTGGTGACAGAGTGTCTGCTGTCAGAGGCTGAGGAAGGAGGAATCTGGGCTGAAGAAGTAGAGGAAGACAGTGGACTTTGGTTTTAAGAGGACTGCTGCTGGGATCTTCTCACCTAGCCCTAGCTGAGCTCAGAAGTAGGCATCCATCTGCAGGTAATTGTGTTTGGGACCCAAAGGAGCCCTTAGAATGCCAGACTTAAAGAGGAAACTCCTGATAAGTGTTCCAATAGTTCTGCCCATTCTAGAACCACCATTTCCTTAAGAGTCTGTGACCCAGGGACCAATGCCCAGGCCATATCTACACTTTGATAGGAGGAACATTTCAAATCCATCCAGGTCAAGATCACGCACTAGGTCTTGTGCATCTCCTCCTCCTCTTTTCTGTCTGGAGTTAGTAACCACCTCAAAAGACAGCTTTCTGACTCATCATTATGCCACCCACAGTCTTACTTTTAGCTTGGTTTGAGGGTGTCCTGTTCATAACTCACAGAAACCGCCTTGGAGTGTGAATGCCCTTGACACCAGTTTTAATAAGCATTTTTCATTCTACAATAAAGTGATTCAGATTTTTTTTCCTTTGTCTCTATCTCCCTAGATAGCAATATGTGGAGGCTGGATTTCCTGCTGAGTTTCTTAGCATTATTGCCAGGTCAGAATTTAGGCATATTAACATGAAACATGTTGTTGTACATCTGGAGGCCAGAATTGAATCAGCATTGTTAATTTGGTTAAAGGAAAAGACTGCTGTTGAAGATTAGACTTCTTGTATATGTGTGGGAGATAACACAATAATGTCTTTTTTCCAAGAGGCATATGGTTTTCTTTTGCTTATATGCAAATTTTGATCAATGGAGGTATTAATAAGTCAAATGAAATAATTAAATATTTTATAATTTTAGTTGGATATTGGTTGACCAGTACTTATATGATGGTATAAAGTTCTAGAAACTGCATAGCTTTAAAAATCTTTCCATATAATGCATTATATTATGGGTCAAAGTTTTCTGTAACTACTAAACAAGATAAAGCTATTTTATTTTCAAAATCATTCTTTGGGGTAGCTTTTACTTAGAGCCCTGACCTAATTAATGATGTACATGTTTATTTCTGACATGTATTTTGATAATCATTTAGATTTGTCTTATTTACGTAGATGTGTATAATAACATTTCTTGGGAAGATATGGTTTGTTGATTGAATCTAAACCTCTTATCTCCATTTAGCTTTCCTACATTTTAACTATTTTTCTGTTCTATTGAAGGCATAGTACCAATTTTGTGTCAGGCATTTCATTCACTTTGTTTCAACTGTTCCTGAAATCCCTGAGGACTAAGACTATTGCACTTACTATTCTATAACTGAGGAAAGGAAGCTCATCTGGACAGGAAGATATTTACAATATGATATAAAGACACAATCTCTTTTTAAAAACATTTTAAAAGTATAATTTCTGTAAAATAAAGTTCACACATAAGAAATATATTGGTATGTGACATTTGATAAATGTGTATACCCATATAACCACCACTCCAATAAAAAAAAAAAATAGAACATTTCTACTTTTCCAGAAAGCCCTCACTGGCTTTTTCCTTTCTTCTTCCACAGCCCTCAAACTCTTATCTGATTGGTTTCATCTGTCCTAAAATTTCCTTTGTATGAATCACGAAGTATGTACCTTTTTATGTCTGCCTTCTTTTACCCAGTCTACTGTCTGTAAAAGTCATTCATCTTTTTGCATTCATCAATATTTTGCTTTTCTTAAATTGCTAACATTTTATGAATGTACCTCAATTTTTAATTTATTGGCCTGTTGATGACATTCAGACTGTTTCCAGTTTTTGTTATGAGTAAAGTTGCTATATACAAGTCGTGTACAAGTCTTTTTATGGACATATGTTTTCATTTGTCATATTTATCTAGGAGTAGAATTCCTGGGTTGCATGGAAAAAATGTTCATTTGATTTTATGATAGACTAATTGTTTATTAATCAAGGCACGATCTTAGTCTAGTAATGTTTATTTACTACTAGCAACATCTGTGTTTGGTAAGTTAATTTTTTGGATAATCATAAGTGATATTTTTTCTCACTGTGACTTCCTTTCTCCCTCTTTTTAGACAATAAAAAAAAATCAAGATAAAAATTTGCTCCATAGGAAAAGATTTTATTTTTTAAGTTTTGGGCAAATTTGAGATTCCTATAAAATTCTGCATAGGCATATAAAACAGAATAAATATATTTTGTTTAAGTTTTAAAGCAGGATATTATTCATTTGTTAGTTCGTTGTTTAAAATCTATTATAATTATGGGTAAGGCAGTGATACAAAAGGAAGAAAAGAAAAATCTCAATTTATTCATTAAATAAGAATATGTCAATGCATTTTGAATGAGAAAAGGCATTGTACGCTCCAAATACAAAGATGAGCAAGACAATTTTTTAACCTCAGGAATTGTATAGTAGAGATAAACGTAAATGTTTGTATCATTAGATTCATACAGTCAGGCTGAATGTGGAAAGGGCTTTAAAAAAGCTATTAAAATTGTTTTCAAATTTTAGGGAAGTAGAAACCTTTCCATCTAATAGGAGTAGGGACAGTTTCACAAGGGAGTTGGAATTTGGACTGAGTTTTGAACAGAAGATAATTTTGATGGGCAGATCAGGAAAAGAGCAGTTCAGGAGAAGGGAATGGTGGGCTGTAGAGCATGGGCGATGAGAAAGGCAGATTAAGTTAAAATAGGGTTGACAAATTGGGAGAACACAGGATTAAGGGACTGGAATTTAAGTTTAAATTTGCTTTGTTAAAGAAAAATGTTATTTTGTGATGAGAGAAAATAAGCAAAAAATTAAAAATGTAAAAACATATTCACTCAGAGATTAAGAAAAGGAAAGATGGGTTCTGCTAACGTGTTATTGAAATGAACTGCAGATAACAGTTTGCATTGATGAGTCTAGATGCTGTGAGAAAGATCATTACTACATAGACAATTCTAAGTAGCTAGAGACTTTTTAAACTTTTAAATTCCACATTTTTAGTAATTTTTCAAATGTGATTAATTTAGCCCAGGAAAATACACCCCATCATTGATTTAACCAATCATTGTAATTATTTATTCAACTGGTGTACTTGTCTCTAAATGATGCATTTCTATGCAAACAAGATCAGTTTCACTAAGTCCTCAGGCTCTGGATATGACTTTTCATACGGCTTAAATGCCTGTATGAACTTAAGCTATCACTTTTCTTCGCTGTTGTTTAGGCGACATTAGTAATTGGTTTTACTTACTAACTACAGGCATTTTAATACAAGATTCCATTTTAAAATTGTGTACTTGTAGCTTGTTACGACATAGTGACTAAAGACGTCATATTCTCACTTTTGGAATCAATTTGTGGGCATTGTTAAAACTATCTTAACAACTACAGTAGTACAGAGTTAAGCTTTCAGAGCAGATTAGAGGTAAATTATTAGCAGTAAAATATTGTCAAAATATACCAGGCATAACCATATTTTTATATAATGGAATTACCTCAACACATAGTGAATCTAAATTAAATGAGTTTATAATTGAGGTTTGTGTGCAAGGGAAAAGAAAATTTGTCTATTAGGGAGACTCTTGTTTTCACATTATAGCCAAAGTCTTAGTTACCTTTTGATAGTATGTGTAGGTGCCATTAAATTCTGTTATCCTCTTCTGCTGTGGGTATAAGCATATGGCAAACCCAGGTAAAAATTTGAAAAATAAAAAGGATTGTAGAGAAATGAAGATAAAAAATTTATAAGATAAAAGGAAAGCTAACTTCCTCACTCATTTTTTTCCTAAGGTTATTAACAGAAATTATTTTCAACATAAATTTTCATGAATAGTTTTGGAAAAATAGAAATAATTGGCATTTTTACTTTAAAAATAGTTTTCTGTGTCTGAAGGTTTGCCTCAGTTGTTTTACCATCACAACTTCCAAAAGCCAACTGGTTATGGGATGTTTTATCAATTTGATACTTCAAACCAATGGTTTGTGCTCTTGACTCCCGAGTGCAAAAAGGGGAATAGATGCTACTTAAATAGTAGGTGAATGTAATTTTGCACTTTAGAAAATGTCTGTATGTTTATTAGAAAAGTGAATGCTGAAATCAGCAAACAAAATGCAAATGTAAAGTGAGCAACTAAGAAATACTACTTATGATAAGAGCTCACGTATATTATTTAACTATGTAATCCTCTCTCACACATACATATGTAATACTTGGTTCAAGTTCATTATAGCTCCTGGGCTCAGTACATCCTAGTCCAGTTCTAAGCATGTCTAATTTTAAAATAGCTATGCTCACTTCAAAAGAAGAATTTGCTATCATTTTATTTTATTTTATAGGCTTTAATTTTAAAGTTGTATCACCTATAGATAACAAAGACAGCTTTCATGGACACCTCAATTTAGAAGAGTCTTTTGGGCACTTTGTGTGATAAACAGTAAGTGTCTGTGCTAATCAGATAGTTTTTGTCCTAGAGCCTTTAGGTAAAGGTAGTAAATCTTCCAAAACAGACTGATAATCAAGCTGGGTTGATCATTATTGGGTTTTATTATTGAATCTAAATATGCTTTATTTTGTAATGTTTAAAATTTATTCTTAAAAAATGTGCTCCTAAATTCAGTAGGATATGCATATTTATATCATACTTTTCCGTTTTTAAATCTTATTAAAAATTAAAAAATTACTTTTCCAAAAATGCTTTATACTTAATGTACATGACTGATTTTAAGTAAATGAACAAGTAAGACAATTAGCCAGACCTGTTTATGAGTAGTTCTAATTGGCGCAGCTTGTTGCTAGACCCTATTTAATGGTAGAGATAAGGTTGAGATGGCTGAATAGTTCATCTAATTGGAAATACTTTGGTGTCACGTGGACCTTTGCCTGAATACCATGGCTATGTACTCACTATTTGGCAAATGCTGAAAAGAACATATATTTGCCTCTGTCAAAATGTTTTGTAAATATTCACTCAGACACTTACATGAACAAGGCAGAAAAGTTAATGGCAAAAAAATATTACTTTTATTTAAAAAAAAAACATACATATATACACATACATGTTTCCTCTTTTTTAGGTGCTAACCTGCTTTTTAGATTTATCCATGGTTGTCTTTAAAGAGGTGTGGGAAAACAGGGGGAGAGCAAATGAAGGAATTCTACCCAAAGCTTTTCTGATTCTCTTAGTACTTTGTGGAACAGCATGAGAGATGTCTTCCAGTTGTGTAGGATAAGTACAGCCCACTGAACACTGCTTACCAGCAGTTTACCACAAGCCAGTTATAATGTCAAAAACATCAGAACCCTTTCTTTTCTTCTCTATTTGAATAATGATAAATGCCTTCATGCTGTGTGAGCGCTATTGAAGTGTGTTTCTCTGCAGGTAAACTTGGCAGTGTCTTATAAAACTACACTCGATGGGACTATTACTTAAACAGTGTGGAATACATTGTCTGATAAAAGCTGTATCGCAATTTGGAACGATGTTTATGCAGGTGGATAGTCTGCCAGTTATTTTATAGTCTAAAAAATGAACTCTAAGGCCACAATATAAAATCCAAGTCTTTAGTTGGGTATTCATGGCGAAAACAACTGTGGGGAATAATATAAGCTTAATCATTTGGTGATTAGTCTACCAACTATTTATGATGAGAGATAACCTATCTGTTCTTTATTTCTAAAGTAAAATGTGTAATAAAATTAATTAGTCACTATTTTTAAAGGAATTTAAATACGGTTCTCATTGAAATCCAAATATTTAATTGCATGTGCACCTACTGCCTAATTATTTGCATGTCAGCTGATGTTGTCTATTATCTAACTGCTGTGCTGTCCTTAATTGCTGCTGCTTCATCCCTGCCCATCTCCTTTGGTGATGATAGTCCTGCATTTCATGGCAATTTTCAATAGCAGTTTAACGGTCCTAAGAGGGTAGCATAATAGCCAGGTGACCAAAAAAAACCTATTTGACTAATTGGGATATAGGAATTGAGGCCACAACTTTCAGTCCTTCACAAACTTTTAAAAAACTTCAATTATCTTGATTCATATTCCCATTCGTTGGGTTGGTAGGCACTCCAAAATAAATATAGTAATCAGAGACAGCACTAACTGTAGGTACTAATTTTAGCCACTGAAACAATCGTGTTAAAATCACTGAGCTGCTGTTATGTGCATGCATAAGTATTATGTGGCTACTTCTGAAACTGAGCATCCACTGCTCTTATAATTGGGCATTTCAATTGAACACTGCTTCAGTAAAATAACTAGCATTTCAAGTCTTCTTTCTCTAGTGATTGCTTTGTCTTTATCCAAAGATTGCTTTTTTAAGTTAGAATCTGGTTGCATAGTGCTCCACATTTTTTTCCTATGGAGTGGTGTTTCTCAAATAGTGTCGACGTGGAGAAGCCAGGAGGCATCCTACAACTTTGGGAAGCATTTGATGTCAGGGCAGCAGTGGCTGTGAGTTTGGCCCTTGAACTTAGAGCTAGAGATGAGTCTTAACCTTCCCATTCAGCATCTTTTCCATCTGAACATTCAAGCAAAATTGGAAACCTGTTGGCCCTCCAGCTGGATCATTCCACTGTTTTAATTGGAATGAATTGGATAAGTTATAAGGCAGATGCTAAGATTGGATCTGATGGGATGGAGTTTGGCGAAGTGGAAACTGTTAAGCAGTAGGTTTGAGATAGCTAAGGAGTATTGACCTCTCCTTCTGTCTGGTATTATCTTCACATTTGTGTTTACTATTCTCCCATATCTACCTTGATCCACTTGATTCTTGTTTTCATTTCTTTTTCTTTCATTCTCTTTGTGCTGGCTTTCTTTTTTAAAATTCCATGGTATCTCATCATCTCTTCTTGTCCTTCCATGAACATGGAATTGAAGCCCCGCTTAAAAAAGAAAAACAACAAATTAGAGAAGTAATATATGTTTGCTATGTACTTACTACAATTAGAAACTATATATAAGCAGAAAAGAGAGATTGCTCATCAATCCACGTGAGAAATTGGTTGAGTGCCTTGAAGGTTGTAACAGTATATAGAGAAGAACATTATTTTTCTTAACTATTTAAAAGTGTGTTTGCGTTCTCAATTAAAAGTCATTTTATCTTTCAATTTTTTAAATTCCTTTTTAAGCCACAAAAGAATTAAATCTCCTTTGTTTTATATATGACCTATTAACCTCAATGGAGAAAGAGGCCCCCCTTACTTGCTTCAGGACTTACATATTACTATGGTTAGTCCTGTACATAAGTGAAATGCGAAGAGCTTCACATCAGCACTAGTTCTTCCCCACGTTATTTTAATTTCTCCACAACCACTTTGCTGAATGTGTATAATTTTGAGAATTATTTCATTTTCTTATAACTTTTTATACTATCACCCTATTATCTGTCCTTTTTCTTTATATATATATATATATATATTTTGAGACAGGTTCTTACTCTGTTGCCCAGGCTGAAGTGCAGTGGTAGGATCATGACTCATCGCAGCCTTGACATCTCAGTTGCAAGTGATCCTCCCACCTCAGTCTCCCCAGTAGCTGGGACTACAGGCTTTCACCACCACATCTAGATAATTTTTCTTTTTCTTTTTGGTAAAGATGGGGTTTTGCCATGTTGCTCAGGCTGAACTCCTGGGCTCAATCCTTTCCCTTCAGTCTCCCAAAGTGCTAGGATTATAGGCATGAGCCACTGCACCTGGCTTTTATATTCTTAATATTTTTTGTTTCTTCTATTTATTTCCTTTAAACTCATTGTTACAAAGTGGTATGGGTTAATCAAGAATGATGGAAAGGTTAGCTCTGTTATTTTTTTGTGGGAGGGTAAGATTTAGAAGTAAGAAAATATAATTATTTTTCCCAAAGTGATGATGTTTACTGAAACATTGGTAATATTACTTTAAATTTCCTAAATTTATAATTCAAGTTAGTGAAGTAGGACTTCTGAAATTGATTTTTAGATATATTGGGGAAAATATTTCAGGATCTAAGGTAAACTTTTTAGGATGTATATATATTTACATGCCAGTCATGGTTGTGTTTATCTGAAAACCGAATAGATTTTTGTCATAAAATTCTATATAATTCTAAATCATCTTAAGTAAAATTAGAGTTAATAAAAAGAAATAAACAAATATTAGAAGTTAAAATTTGCAGATTTATTAGCTGTTAAATTGAATTTTTCATCTTTGACTCCTATCCTCGCTATTCTCCCATAAATACTATCTAGAAAATTGTCACCCAACCTATTGTAGAACGAGAAACCTAGTAGTCTTCCTCATCTTCATTTTCTTCATTATCTCCACTACATTAAACATTCCCTTGTAACAAATATAATATTCACAGCATTGTGCAAAAAAATGCACATTTTAAATTTCTTGAATAAATTCGATTTGTGACTTCGAGCCCCCAGTTTCCCTACAGCAAAAAAATATGGGTGCTTACAGCTAATTTTGGTCTAATCCAGTAATTTTTCAGTTACTTTTTCATTTAAAACAAGTAGTCCAAGGTTCAGCATTCTGATCATTTTCCTGATATGGAACCTGGGAGCAGCAGGGAACATAAGTAATGTCATGGTGTCAGGATTGAGAGGTGGGCATTTTGGATTCTGATTAAATGTATCAACATAGGTAATATATTGTGATTGTTTCAAACAATAGAGATCAGAAATCCTTCCTGGTACAAATTCAGTTTCCCCACAGTAACCTCAAAATTGACTTCAGACCTACGTTCCATCTGACCCATGGTGTTTCTCCTCTCCTCCATCACTTTCACTGTGTTCTGCTGATCTCCAGCAAGTGAATGCACTTCCACTAAAAATGCTGGTAGTTTTCTTCTATCTCCCTCTTTGAGAATCATGAGGCACTCACTGCAATTGTTGTTCTGGGGTTGGTTCCCTCTTTGTGCCTATTTATGTATGAACTATATGCAATCGACTCTTCTCTCAATGTCAAGAGGTAGCAATTTTTAGTGTTCTATGTTTTAAACTTGAATGTACAACTTATGCCAGTCAGTCATGATAATACCGCTATTCTCACTAGTCATCATCATCACCACTCTCATCACTGGCATCATCATCATGTTAATATTGGCCACAAAGCAATCCTACCTCCTCAAAATCTATTAGTTGAGCCTTATGAAACTGCCCTTTGTGTAGGTTAAAATGGTGAGTAGCAGCGATTTCATATGGTTCAACTTATTACTACTTCGATTTCCTTACAGGCTTACAACCATCACAGTGATTCAGGCTACCATCATCTCACAACTAGAAATCATCACTGTGGCCTTTTGATGGATATTCTTCTTCCGGTTTAGCCCTCTCCCATTTGTTTGTTGTACTTCAGCTAGATTAAGCTTCATAAAATATAAAAGTATTGAGCTATTCTTCTTTCTAAAATGCTGTCATGGCATCTGATTGACCTTAGTGTGAAATCCAACCTCTATTTATGTGATTTATAAGTCATGTAGCCATACATCCCAGCTAATCTTTGTCAGCCCTAGTTTACAACTGCTGCCCCAGCCTAATTAATAGTAGTGATTCCTTTATTCTCAGAAGTGGACTGGTTTAGATGATGAATTATATGACAACCTTATTTATAAGGTACCTCATGTTCTGGCCTCTGCAGTTCTCTCCAACCTCATCTCTCACCACTTTTTAAATCATAAAAATGAGCTGTATCCATTCTGAGTTCCTTTGGATTTATGGAATATATCACCATCTCTTTCAGTTCAGAGCCTGTGCCCATGATGTTGCCATGGCCTGAACACCTCTCTGTTAACCTGAATAATGCATGCCAATTTCATGTTCCTTTTTTTCTTTTTTTCGGCAGCGTCTTGCTCTGTCACCAGGTTAGAGTGCAGTGGCATGATCTCGGCTCACTGCAGCCTCTACTTCCCAGGTTTAAGCGATTCTCCTGACTCAGCCTCCCGAGTAACTGGGACTACAGGCATGCACCACCATGTCCAGCTAATTTTTGTATTTTTAGTAGGGACGGGGTTTCATCATGTTGGTCAGGATGGTCTCGATCTCTTGACCTGGTGATCCGCCTGCCTTGGCCTCCCAAAGTGCTGGGATTATAGGCCTGAGCCACTGCGCCTGGCCCTCTTACTCCGTTTTAATAGTTTCTCCAAGAAACACTTTTTTGACCTTTAAACTAGTTTGAATTTTCCTGTTTTCTGTACTCATATTGGCTCTATTCTTCCCCCAGTCAAACTCTCTTCCCAATTAATCACGTTTATATCCTAGTTTATGTGCTTCCATTTAGAGTGTAAGCTCTGACAAACAGGACTCTCTTGGTTTGTTTACCATTGCTTCCCCAGGGCTTTATAAGTACTTGTTGTATACACATATATGAGTGTATGTGTGTTAACCTGTTGAACAAATTAATGAGACAAAATATAACTTTAGGGTGCCTTTGTACTTTGAAGTCTGCTCTTGATTTTTTTATGTTGGGAAAGGGATGTTGAGAGAGTATGAAGCACTATAAAACGGGAGAAGAAGAGAAAGACCAGAAAAGGACCGATTATTGATTATTAAGAAAGGGACAAAGAAAACAACTGAAAGGTTTTGAACTGGCAATTTGGAGGACAACTACATTCCATTTCTGATCATCGATCCTGTCTTTGCACCATTGCATGTGCTTGTCTTAGCAGGGGCACTTAAAAAGCTTGAAACACATACTTTGCCTGCAGTGTATGAACTTATTAGAACATCTTATATAGTAACATAATTTTTGGTATAAGTATAGACAGTAATTATGTTTGAATTTGAGTAAGTATTGGACTAAGATTCTCTCCTTTCTTGAAAGTTGGTAACAACGTGAAACAAAAACAAAACAATTTCTAAAATGATGACTAAAAGGAAGGGTTGTTAAAATCCATTTTATAAGATTTACTTTCAGAAGATGAAAGTGGGAAGCTGAAGTGGTATGTCATTGATAAGCTATTTTTGTAGGCTGAATTGTGCCCTTCAAAAAGAAATGTTGAACTCTTACCCCCAGGTACCTATGAATGTGACCTTATTTGCAAATAGGATCTTTGCAAATGTAACTAAGTTAAGGTGATGTCATATTGGTTTAGGGTGGACCCTGATCTAATATGACTGGGGTCCTCCTTGAAGAGGAGAGGAGATACAGAAACACAGGGAGAAAGCTGTGTAAAGGTGGAGGCAGAGGTAGGAGTGGTACGTCCACAAGCCAAGGAATGCCAAGGAAAGAGGAATGGAAAATCTTCCCCACCGTGTCTAGAAGGAACCAACCAGGTTGACACTTTGGTTTCAGATCTGGTAGCCTCCTGAACTGTGAAACAAATGTCTGTTGTTTTAGGCTACTTAGTCTGCAGTCATTTATTATGGCAGTCCTAGAAAACTAATATAGCTCAATTAGGAAACAAACATAGCTATGTTAGGAAACAATTATAGCTACTTTAAAAAGGGAAAATATATCTAATATATTTAATATGGAAAGGATGGAGATGTAGATGGTAGAATGATCAGAGGAATAATAATTGTTCCCACTCTTCTCAATATCACTGCTAATTCTTATAAGAAGACAATTTATCACTAATCTGCTGTAGCAATCTGATCAATTCTAAGCCATGCTGCAGGAACAAATAAACCCTCAAATCTGAAAAGTTTAGCATTACAGAGGTTTATTTCTCAATGATGCAATGTCAAATACAGGTCCATCTGGTGACTCAGGGTCCCCGTTGTCCTCCTCTTGTGATGTCTTCAACTCAGTAAATGGCTTTTATGGGTGGTGTGAGAGAGGAAGAGAGGAGTGGGGAGCTGGTACCTAGGTCTTCAGTGCTTCAGCCAGGAAGTCATAGTCATGACTCCACTCCACATTTTTACTGTCTAAGAATAGTCATATACCATTCTTAACTGCAAGGAGCTGGGAAGTGTAGGAAACACAAGAACATTTTTGAGAGCTACTATCTCTGCTTACATTTAATGGCAGAAAAAAATATTCTTCAAAATCTATTAAAATCATACTATGCTCTCAAGGTTCTAGCTACTCCCTTAATTTGATATTTTTCTACAAGCTTCTTTATGTGTGTGTGCGTGTGTGTGTGTGTGTGTGTGTGTGTGTGGTGTGTGTATGTATACATAGCTGCTACACAGATCTTTCCATTAATACGTTGCTACATTTGTCCTTACCAGAACTACTGACTTCTGACAACATAAAACTCTTCTCCATCCAAAATCATTCCTATTTAAACATTCATTAATGTTCAATTCTAATATCACTGAACTGCTCATAAAGGAGAAAGAGGAAGAGAAGGAGGAGGAGGACAAGTTTTCCAGCTAAGTTTTTAGACTGAAGGAAACATCCTGCCATTTTGATTATTTTGAGTATCAATTAAATTATCAGTTAATAATTCAGGAAAATATATCCCAGGAAAAAAAAATTCCCCTAAATAATGAACTAAAGCTTTTTTTTAAACATCCTTCTTAACCCCTTACATAAAACATTTATACTCCTCTCTTAGATATTTGTAAGAGCTCAGTGTACAGGTATCCCCATCAATCCCCCTGGATTTGTAGGTCCAGCTCATGCAGATGGGTTATTTCCCAGTATGTGAATTTCCCCAGATGCTTTATTTGACTCCACTGTAGTCCAACCAGCCCTTCTCATCAACCACATTGTAATTATTCTTTACACAATTGCACCTTCTTTTAGAGAAGAGAATTATTTAACCAGAAATAACATCAACAAGCCTTTTACAGAATATATATGCTTAAGTTTCACACCATATTGTTGAGATATTTTAAATGTTTAAAAAATAGTATGTGAATATATTTTGGTCATAAAAAACTTCAAAAGAAACTTTATACCCATTAGGATGGCTGCCATAATTTTAAAAATGAAAGATAGAAATTGGTGAGGATGTGAAGGAATTAGAACCCTTATGCATTGTTGATGGGAATACAAAATGGTGTGACAACCATGGGAAACCATGGGAAACAGTATGGAGAGTAGAAATAGAATTACTAAATGATCCAACAATTCCACTTCTGGGAATATGCCCCAAATAATAAAAAGCAGGGCCCTGAAAAGATATTTGTACATCTCTGTCATAGTAGCATTATTTACAATGGTCAAAAGGTGGGAGCAATCTGACTATTGACAGATGAATAGATAAATAAAATGTTATGCATGTATACAATGGAATATTATTCAGTCTTTAAAAGAGAGGAAATTCTGACACATGCTACCATATGAATGTACCTTGAGGACATTCTACTAAGTGAAATATACCATTCGCAAAAAGACACATACTGTTATGATTCTACTTACCTAAAGCAGTCGGAAACAGAAAGTATAATGGTGATTACCAGGGGCTGCAGGGAGAGAGGAATGAGGAGTTATTATTTAATAAGTACCGAGTTTGTTTTGCAAAATGAAAAGCATTCTGGATGTGAATGTTGGTGATGGTTGCACAACTATGGGAAGGTACTTAATATTACTGAGCTGTACGCATGGTAGTGCATGCCTGTAGTCCCAGCTACTCAGGAGGCTGAGGCAGGAGAATTGCTTGAACCCAGGAGGCGGAGGTTGCGGTGAGCCGAGATCGCGCCATTGCACTCCAGCCTGCATAACAACAGCGAAACTCTGTCTCAAAAAAAAAAAAAAGTTTACAATGATGAATTTTATGTGTATTTTACAATAGTTTAAAATAATTCAAAAATAACATCCTCACTCCCAGTGCTCTATACAGAGAAAACCACTGTCTTTATTCTTTAGGTATGCGTTTACATAGGCACAAATTCTCACATAGCAATATGTGGATTATTCTTTGATTTATTTTGTTTTTTTGCATAAATACTATCTTAATTCACATCTTGTTCTGCATGTCCAGCAATGTCTCAGTCTTGCTATGAGAAATGGAGCAGGGAAACTTCCTGGGCCTAAACTGAATCGTCATTTTGTTCTCCTCTCTGACAAATTCTTTGTGGTTCTATCCCATTGCACTGGGACTCTCCACTGGTCCTTCACCAATGAGCCATTCTGACAGAATATTTCACCAGATCTAGGATTTCTACATTGTACTTCTAACATTTCAATATTTCTTTGACTAAAATTTTGTTTTATTTGAAAATTGTATGCCTTTTTTCTTTTTCTTTTCATCACCTACATGGGGAGGTAGAGTGGTGGCCTTCAAAGTTGCAATTGCATCTTTCAACAACAACTCTCAGTTTTCTTAGCTTTGAGTCTGTTCTTAACTTCTTTAAAGAAAAAAAAAAAAAAAAAAAAAAAAAAAAAACTCTTGGTCGGGCATGGTGGCTCACGCCTGTAATATCAGCACTTTGGGAGGCTGAGGTGAGCAGATCACGGGGTCAGGAGTTCAAGACCAATCTTGCCAACATAGTAAAACCGTCTCTACTAAAAACACAAAAAATTAGCTGGGCGTGGTGGGGAGTGCCTGTTATCCCAACTACTCTGCCTCCCAGGTTCAAGCAAGGCAGGTTCAAGCAACTTCTGCCTCCCAGGTTCAAGCGAGGCAGGAGAATCGCTTGAACCTGGGAGGCAGAGGTTGCAGTGAGCCAAGATCATGCCATTGCACTCCAGCCCGGGCAACAGTGTGATACTCTGTCTCAAAGCAAAAAAAAAAAAAAAAAAAAAACTCTTTGGTCATGGTGGCAATAGAGGTTAGGATATGAATTCCAGCTCCTCTCATTTAGGCCTCTGTTCTTGAGATATGGTCAGTTTATTGCTTCAAGGATCAGAAAATGTTATATTCCAAATTTATAATCCCCAGAAGTAACTCAGATATTTATCATTCTTTAATAATAATGTGATTTGTTCTCAGCATTTAAAGTGAACCCAAGTTGAAGAATTGGAAAGAAAAAGTTTAAAACTCCAATGCTTTAATAAGCTCCCAAGCTGCTGATGGCTCTAACCTTTCTGTTTCTTTTGTCAACATATAAAAATCCAGAATAACGGTTAAATACTCTAGATTAACTATTATTTAATACTAATATTATGTCTTGGTTAATGGAAGACACCATAGACCATAGTTTGAATTTTTATGCTCATTTTTTAGTATGGGTAATCCTCCTTCTGAGATAAATTCAGGAAATCTGACGTTTCTCCTCAGCCCTTTTGAAATAAAGACTTTTCCAATTAGAAATATTTAATGTAGTGTTAAAGCTCAGAGTTGAAAAGGTGTTTTAGTATTCATCAGATACAATGTTGTAGTATTATTGGTAAGATCGTGAAACAAATTCTAGTACACTTCAGCTCTGCTAACAAAGATGAAATAGAGGATAAAGTAGGTACTTGCTGAATTTTATTAAGGTTGACATCCAGTTTGAATACATTCATCCTCTAAGCTGTGGTTTTGGGTACAAATCATCGAGCAAGCACACAATAACGAAGCTGAGGGCTACGGGACATAAAGATCTGGTGGATTCTAAAGGACTGAGAATGAACTATGGCTACTGAAATGAAGTGTGAAATGGGATCCATAGCCGATATTTGTCTTTGATAAAATAAAGCATTTCCTGGTCAACACACCACTCTTCCTCCTCTCTTCTCATTCCTCCAGAACAGTAGCCTTCTAACTTTTTTCTTGACAAGAAATGCACTCAAATTGGACAATTTCTCTCTTTCTAACACACATACACATACACGCATAATAAAAATGTCATAAGATGTCTTAAAGAAATACTTAGACATTTTACATTCAGTGAACTCCACTATTTCTATTTTATATTATTTTTTAAATGCTGGTTTTGACTTATTAAACTGACTTCAAAATCCACTAATAAATGATAACAATAATGTCAAAAATGCTCTTCATGATGTTTCATTTTTATATATTTGACTTCATTTGAATAATTGAATGTATGTTGATTGTGTAATTCTGGGGTTCCCAACCCCTGAGCCACAAACTGGTTCCAGGGGTTGGGGACCTGTGCATTTCACCAGTTGGTGGCCTCTTAGGAACTGGGCTGCACAGTAGGAAGTAGTGGTGGGTGAGTGAGTGAAGCTTCATCTGTGTTTACAGCACTCTACATCACTTGCATTACCACCTGAGCTCCGCCTCCTGTCAGATCAGCAGCGGCATTAGATTCTCAGAGGAGTGCAAACCCTATTGTGAACTGCACATGTAAGGGGTCTAGGTTGTATGCTCCTTATGAGGATCTAATATCTGATGATCTGCCACTGTTTCTCATCATCCCTAGATGGGACCACCTAGTTGCAGAAAAACAAGCCTGGGGCTTGCCCTGATTCCACATTAGGGTGAGTGGTATAATTATTTCATTATATATGACAATGTAATGATAATAGAAATAAAGTGCACAATAAGTGTAATGCACTTAAATCATTCCCAAACCATCCCCTAAACCCCGGTCTGTGGAAAAATTGTCTTCCACAAAACTGGCCCCTGGTGCCAAAAACGTTGGGAACCACTGATATAATGAATCAGTTCAAATTTACCTATATAGACAGTAAAAAAACAATGTCTCTGCAAGCTGAAAACTTTGTTCAAAAAATATACTTGAAAAGCTTCATAAAGGATTTCACTCATTAATTCTTTACTAAAAATTCACATCTGTGCATGTGAAGGCAAAGATAATAGAAATCTCTCCTTAAAAATGGCAAAACTGTTATAATGCCTTTCAGAAGATCATCTTTATGTGCTTCTTAATTGTTCTGCTGGAAATCAAGTTTTCACGTGATTTGACATAATGAGATATAATAACTGTAGGATACTTAAACATAAGGCAGCTAAAGAATTCAAAATTCACAACTATCACCAATTTCATCCTTAAAAAGCAGTGTTCTTTCTTCCTGAAGAAATTTCCAAATTCTTTTTTTTTTTTTTTTTTTGAGACGGAGTTTAACTCATGTTACCCAGGCTGGAGTGCAATGGCGCGATCTCGGCTCACCGCAACCTCCACCTCCTGGGTTCAGGCAATTCTCCTGCCTCAGCCTCCTAAGTAGCTGGGATTACTGGCACGCACCACCATGCCCAGCTAATTTTTTTTGTATTTTTAGTAGAGACGGGGTTTCACCATGTTGACCAGGATGGTCTTGATCTCTTGACCTTGTGATCCACCCGCCTCGGCCTCCCAAAGTGCTGGGATTACAGGCTTGAGCCACCGCGCCCGGCCGAAATTTTCAAATTCTTATCTGAATTATTTCTATCATTAGTAGTTTATCTTTGTTTTCCCCAGAAAGTGAAGCTAGTAAAATTAGATCAACATTCTTTCTGTTGACTCAAGAATAGGGTAAGGTCAATCTAATGATATAAAATCTGCAGTCTCATCTAGGCCTACAGATTTAAATATTACTTCTATGTTAGTGACTTCAAAATCCTTATTTACATATCTGACGACCTCTGTGAGTGAGCTCCATCTCTAATTTTCTATCTCCTTTGGATATCCTTACTCACGTATTCCTGCCAGAACTTACAGCTTAATGTGGCTTAAACGTAACAGCTAAACATTCTCACTTTGAAGTATCCCATTCTCTCCACAGACCTCACCCACCTCCATCAAGTTTTTTCCCTCCTATTTCCAATTTTTTGCTGAGAGTCCCATCAGTCTCAAGGCATAAACTATTAGATTCCTACTAGATCCTTTTCTTTCTTCCCATTATTATATCAATGAACAAGGTCTTGATTCTATTTCTTTTTTTGTCACAATTCATTTTTATTAACAGAAAATAAACACTTATTCCAGTTTCAAAGTTGTTATACTTGAAGTTGCTAATTTAAAAAATGAATTTTAAATAATGACTTAACAATCTTGCTTTGACTAAGACAAAGAAATGTGTCTTTTTAAAAAAAAGTATTCAGCACCATTTGTTCATAGGTCTTTCAGAATTTGTCCTTAAAGTTTCTGCAACTTTCCTTTCTGTAAAGTACAGGAATTACTGAGCTACACTGGAAAGCCTCTCTGGGACAGGCAATGGGGAGCTAAGCAGTCATCATTAAAGGAATCAATGTACATTCAGCATAGTGACTTGGACTACACAACAATCCCTTCCCCTCTACGGTAGCTCGAGAGAGACACGCTTCTGAGCACTGAGGTATGAGGACTCTCATATTTGTTATTTGCTGTTAGAATTGGTCTTCCTACCCAATAACAGTAAATCTCTGGCGCAGATGCTATTGATCCTTAATGACCTGTGATTTTAGGAAATAGTTTGGATTTAGTTCAATTTATTCAGAAATCAAACATTTAATTAGGTTCACTACTCTGGTAGGGTAAGGGTATGCTGGTTTAGTGTCTTTATAATATATCCATATATAATGTGCAGATAAATCACACTTAGAATGGTATATTATTTAAACCAATATCTATTTTAACAAAACGTTTATAACTAAAAACAGCTGATGAAACTAAATCTAAAGGTATGACAAAGAAGACTCAGCTCTGTTGCTTAAAGAACTTTTAAAAAGTTGGCCGGGCACGGTGGCTCAAGCCTGTAATCCCAGCACTTTGGGAGGCCGAGGCGGGTGGATCACGAGGTCAAGAGATCGAGACCATCCTGGTCAACATGGTGAAACCCCGTCTCTACTAAAAATACAAAAAATTAGCTGGGCATGGTGGTGCGTGCCTGTAATCCCAGCTACTCAGGAGGCTGAGGCAGGAGAATTGCCTGAACCCGGGAGGCGGAGGTTGCCGGTGAGTCGAGATCGCGCCATTGCACTCCAGCCTGGGTAACATGAGTGAAACTCCGTCTCAAAAAAAAAAAAAAAAGCATGTGCCCATAAAGCCATTCAAGGAGAGGAAAGGAAGCCGCCTTCTCCTCATTCTTACTATAGAATTCCTAATGGGGCTGGGTCAGAAATGAGCACTTCTAAATATTTCAGAGAAGTCCAAAGTGTTAAAAAGTCTTTTATGCAAAAGAATGTCTTTCTGCATCAGTGAATAGTAATGCTCATCAGAATTTCCTAATAACACAAAAGCAAAGCCAAGTCCATATATTTGATCAGATGTCAAAGTAATGGGAGGTGGACTATCACGTCAACCTTAGTCAGAGCTCCTGGTGGCTTCTTCTCATACACGCTCACCAATTTGAGTAAAGTGGACTTGGTGAGAGAATAGTGTTTGGTGACGGGGCATTTCTTCACAACAGATAAGAGAGTAGGGGAGGTAATATAGGGACGCTCAGAAGGAGTTGATGAAGCCCATATATGCATTCAAGAAGCCCATGGGATCCTCTAGCCTTGGATAGTGGCTAATGTGGTCATCCAGAATCGACACTGTGGACCTCCGCAGCGTTTTCCTGTACATCTCCAGAAACTCTGATTAGGGATTTACAGGATCCAATGGTCCATAGAAAAAATGAGTAGGGATAGTTACAGAGGCAAGAGCTCCCGCCCAGCGCCTTCTGAACTTCTTCCTCTGATTGATGTACTGGAAGAGACTGTGGATGACTCAGTTCCCGGCCTTGTTGTGGATTCCTGACCACACGCCCACAGCTCACTCTCAGAGAGAGGGCCGAGTATACGGCCCAAAGACTGGGGTGAGAACTCGAGAGAATACAAAGAAGTTCATCACTTGTGTGAGGATGGGTGACGGCACACCTCTGTCTCTGAGTAGCTTTTGGAGGAGTGGACTGGACTCAGGAAAGATACCTCCATTTGGCAGAGACTCTTTATGGTAAACCGACCAGATCAATTCTGCTTGTACCTGTAGGGAAGCTTCTGAGCAACAATATCTCCGTAGTCATGAGACAGAAGGTTGATCCTGCTGTTCTGGAGCCCCAGATGCTGGCCTGCTCAGATATGGAACAGTGATGTGGTCTCGGTTTGTCGCTGAAGACAAAGCCTAAGAAATCAAGGGCAATCCCCAATGAAATGTCAAGGTCAAATCTTCCCAAATCTTGTACCAATCTTAGCTGGATGTTGGAAAACCGTGTAAAAGCACAACTATCCCCGGGCTTCCAACCACACCCACAGAATCTTGGTAGAAGATACGCAGTCCCTTGTAAGTGAAACACTTGCCTGAAGACTTCCATGAGCGAAGGGCAGGGGGGAGAGCTGAGGGGGTGGGATGTGCAGGTTCGCCGCAAACGGGGCGCGGCCCACAGCCCACCTGGACCCACCTCCCCCTCATCCTGCGGAGTCGATCTCGGCGCCGCCCAGTGGCCGCGTTAACCCTTGCAGCGGTGCAGGGCCGGCAGGCAGAGCGGGCGCAGCCCACAGCCGGGGCAGGGTGGCGCCACTCTGCGGGGCGTGCGCTGCGGCCCTGCGCTTTCGGGGCGCGGGTGCCGCAGAGGAAGTGCAGGGCTGTGCTTGCTGCCGCGGCATCTATTTCTGAAGTGTTTCTTATATTTTCCTATTTCTTTTCATTTCTACTGCGTACACTCTCATTGACTGAACTATTGCAATCTCCTCTTGAGGGGCTGAAATATTCATAGATATTTCCAGTCATTCTCCTTTTGAGCATATAGTAGGATTACATTTGCTCACCCCTGAAGTTAGGCATAGACAGTCAATGAAATGTGAACAGAACTGACATGTGCTACTCTTAGATTGAGTACGAGTTTTACAAGCTAGTGCATAATTCACCATACTATAGAGACAGATGATCTTCCAGATGGATGCCTGAGTGTAGAATATATAGATCAGTTTCCCCCACCCTTCACACATGGGCCCAAAATGTACATGGAGCAGGAGCAAGAAATACATCCTTGCTGTCTTTGTTAGTTTAATCCACAGACTTTGGAGTCTGTAGTTATATAGCATCCTAGCCTGTCCTGACTGATATGATCCCTTACCCGATCTCTCTACTCAAACTCTCTTCTTCCTACGATTATTCTACATCACTATCATTTTAATTTTCCGCAAGTAGAAGTCTCATTACATAAATTCCTTATGAAAATCTTTCAGTATTTCCCTGTTATCTTCGCTGGCTTTCAAGACCATCACAGTGTGCATCTCAACTTCCTTTTAAAACACCCCCCTTTTCTCTGCGTGTACACACACCACACTTTCTAACTCATTCGCTTTTCTGTTCCTATGATTCTAGGATGCTCTCTGCTAGTCCTGTTTCAGTGCTACCTATTCTTAAGTAACAGTTCAAGTGCCAATATCTCTATGAGGCTTTTTCTGGATCTCTACATAAAAGGGACAAGAAACACCTTCCTCCCAAAGGAACGAAGAATGGTGATTACTTATAAATAAGCCAGATTTTGGCAATTGGACCATTTTTGTCTTAACAAATATAGCTAACCAGCCTCTATAGCTTACAAGGTATTCATAAATTCTCCAAACAAAAGAAATTTATTGTAAAGAATACAGGTAAAGAAGAGTTCTGTGAAATTGTTTTAAAAATATGTAAATAAATGAATTCCCAAAGGACTGAGTCTTTATTGTAGTTCTCATCACACTTTGTGGTGGCCATTTCTAGCACTTTTCAGGCAGTAAGTGGTCTTCTTTCACTTCTTTATTATTGAAAATTCTTTTGCATAATGCCTAGTAAATATCTTAATGTTGAATATTGGAATGAATGAATGAATGAAATTAAGGTTACATTTTATTTTAAATCTACCACTTTTTTCTTCAGAAGTCGCAACAATGAGGCAAATGCTGCCAATAAAATAGTTCTTAAGTTAAAAAAAAACATAAGTATCTGAGAAATGAACTGAGAAAAGGAGAAATCATTACAGGACATGAATGGTACAGGAGAATGGTGTATATCAAAGGGTGAACTCTGGGTCACAGCTTGTGGGATCAATAAAGACTCAAAGTCCTTTGGGAATTCATTGATTTACTTATTTTTTAAACAATTTCACTGAACTCTTCTTTACCTGCATTCTTTACAATAAATTTCTTTTGTTTGGAGAATTTATGAATACCTTGTAAGCTATAGAGACTGGTTAGCTATATTTGTTAGGACAAAACTGGTCCAATTGCCAAAATCTGGCTTACTTGTAAGTAATCACCATTCTTCGTTCCTTTGGGAGGAAGGTGTTTCTTGTCCCTTTTGTGTAGCGATCCAGAAAAAGCCTCATAGAGGTATCAGCGTTTTTTTGGATATTTGTTAGTATAGAAGCACAGCTGATTTTCATATGTTGACTTTGTTTCTTGCAGATTTATTGAATTTCTTTAATAGTTTCTAATAGCACTTTGGATAGAGTTTAGGGTTTCCTATATATAAAATCATGTCATCTGCAAACAGAGATAATTTACCTTCTTCCTTTCCAATTCAGAGGAATGTTATTTATTTATTTATTTTTTTTGGCCTAATTGCTCTGGCTAGTACTCATAGTACTACGTTGATTGGGAGTAGTAAGAGTGGACACCTGATAAGGTCAGGCTTTATTTCCCCACCCAAATCTCATCTTCATTTGTAACCCCCATAAGCTCCATAATCTCCACATGTCAAAGGAGACCAGGTGAAGGTAATTGAATCACGGGGGCAGTTTCCCCCATGCTGTTCTTGTGATAGTGAGTTCTCACGAGATTTGATGTTTTTATAATTCCCTTCACTTGGCAATTCTCCTTCTTGCTGCGTTGTGAACAAGTGCCTTGCTTCCCTTTTGCCTTCTGCCATAATTGTAAGTTTCCTGAGCTCTCCCCAGCTGTACTGAACTGTGAGTCAATTAAACCTTTTTCCTTTATGAATTACCCTGTTTTGGGCAGTTCTTTATAGCAGTATGAAAATGAACTAATACATCTCCCTCATCTTATTCCTAATCTCAGAAAAAGCTTTCAATTTTTCACCATTCATTATATTAGCTGTGGACTTATCATATATGTCCTTTATTATGCTCAGATACATTCTTTCTATACCTAATTTGTTGGGAGATTTTATCGTGACAGGATGTTGAATTTTATCAAATGCTTTTTCTGCACCTGAGATGACAATATGATTTTTATCCTTTATTCTGTGAAGGTGGTGTAGAGTAATCCCCCTTTATGTATGGAGGGTACATTCCAAGACCCCTCGTGGATGCCTGAAACTGTAGATTGTACTGAAACCTACATATAGTGTGCTTTTTATTATATGTATGTATCTATGAAAAAGAAGGAAGACCATCTGCTTTGAGTGATCCTTGGTTTTTGAGCTATGACAATGTTGATGGTTGGATGCCAGGAGCACATAGTGTCAGTGTCTAACAGTTGGGTTGTGATACAGTTTGGATACCCTGGGCAAAGGAATGGTTCACCTACTAGGTGGGAGGAAATAGAACAGTGTAAGATTTCATCCTGCTACTCAGAAAAGTGCACAATTCAAAACCTATGAATTGTTTTTCTGAAAATTTCCATTTAATATTTTCAGACTATGAGTACAGGCAACTGAAACTATGGAAAGGGAAACCAAGCATGAGAATACTATATCACATTTATTGACTCATGTATGTTGAATTATCCATTTATTCCAGGGATTAAATACCTCTTAATTATGGCGAATGTTCCTTTTGATAAGCTGTTGAATTTTGTTTGCTAGTATTTTTATGAGGATTTTTATATCTGTGTTCATCAGAGATATCACCCTGTAATTTTCTTTATTTGTAGTGTCCTTATCTGGCTTTGGCATTGTATAATAGTGACCTCGTAAAATGAGATTGGAAGGGTTTCCTTCGAGTGTCTGATCTTGAACTTTTCTTTATTGGGAGATTTTAAAATTTCTGATTTATTATCCTTATTTATTATCAGGTACTCATTACACAAATTTGTTCAGATTTTCTATTTCTTTATGACTCGGTAGATTCTATATGTCTAGCTTTATCAATTTCTTCTAGGTTATTGTATTTGTTGGTATATAATTCTTCATAGCAGTCTCTATAATCCTTTTTTTATTTCTGTTGCAATATCTCCTCTTTAATTTCTAATTTTATTTAGTTGAATCATCATTCATTTTTTCTTAGTTTGGCTAAAGGTTTGTCAATTTTATCTTTAAAAAGCAACTACTAGTTATATTGATATTTTCTATTCTCTTTCTAGTCACTATTTCATGTATTTATGCTCCAATATTTATTATTTCCTTCCCTTTTCTATCTTTGTCTTAGTTTTTTTCTATTTCCCTGAGGCATAAAGTTAAGCTGTCCATTTGAGATTTTTTTGCCTTAATACAGGCATTTATCAATGTAAACTTCCCTCTTCGAACGTCTTTTGCTGCATTCCAGGAGTTTTGGTATGTTGTATTATTATTTTCACTTGTCTCAAGATACTTTTGATTTCTCTTTGGATTTCTTCTTTGACCCACTGGTCATTTGGGAGTGTGTTGCTTAGTTTCCATATATCTGTGCTGGGATGAATATTTCTTACTTTTTAGCCAGGCTGCCTGGATTGTAATTACAATTTCACCACTTGCAAGATATTTAGCTTGAGGTAAGCCATTTAAACTCTTAGTGCCTGAGTTCCCTTATCTGTAACAATGAGGGCAATGGCGATATTAACAATAATAATAATAAGAGTATCTACCTCCCTGACTGATTGTGAAGATGAAATGAAATAGTAGAAAGTAGTTAGAATAGTTCATAGTATACAGTATTTATTCTTATTATGTAGAACTAATGTTTTGTGAGGCCCTTATAGTGCTAGACACTATTTGCATGAATTATTTTATATGATCTCACCACAGCTTTATAAAAAAAGTTTTTATTGTCCCATGTTTACATGGAGTGGCTACAGGAGTTACTTTCAGCCACCAGTTAGTATATGGAGAAGCTGCAATGCAAACATAAGATTTTTTTTTTTTTTTAATCCAGCACAAGGACTTAAGTACTTTTCTACATCTGTCTCACCTGTTGACTATGAACTCAATGCCTGGATCCCATGAGGGAAGGGTGAAAGCACTGGGTGTTAAAACATACAACTCATACTTCTCAGAGGATGTCCTTCTAGAAGTATTCTTTCTCTTACTTATGTTTTGTTCATTTTTGTTTGTTTTTGATGGTTTGTAGACATCAGTTTGTAATTTCTTGGTTACCACAAGAAATGAAGGGAAGGTCCTGGGACTACCAACATTTAAAAGTGATCAAAAGAATGAAAGCCAGCAAAAGGGAGAGAATTCTATCATCTTAACTCCCAAACCTACTCTATGTTGATAGTCTTAATCTTAGTTAATGATTTCTGGTGCTTGATCCAAAAACCTCACCATGACCTCACTCATTTCCCTCTTTCTGCACTGATGCTGCTCTTCAGAGACAAAACTTCAATACTTTCCACCTAGACTTTCACTACTGATTTCTTTCTTTCTTTTTTTTTTTTTTTGAGATGGAGTTTCGCTGTCGTTACCCAGGCTGGAGTGCAATGGCGCGATCTCCGCTCACTGCAGCCTCCGCCTCCTGGGTTCAGGCAATTCTCCTGCCTCAGCCTCCCGAGTAGCTGGGATTATAGGCATGTGCCACCATGCCCAGCTGATTTTTTTTGTATTTTTAGTAGAGACGGGGTTTCACCATGTTGACCAGGATGGTCTCGATCTCTTGACCTCGTGATCCACCCGCCTCGGCCTCCCAAAGTACTGGGATTACAGGTGTGAGCCGCCGCGCCTGGCCTCACTACTGATTTCTAACTCATCTTTTTGATGCTAGCTTTCTCTTATTTTGTGCAGTTCTCCAGCTTACCATAAGTCTGGAGTGAATTTCCAAAATATCAAAGGTTCTGCAACTTTTAATTTCTCTTCAATTGCAACCCAGGTTCATATGCTCATCACTTAGTCTAGAAGAGCTTTCCTCTACAATTTTGCTTGGTAAACACTTTTTAATCCTTTAAGACTCAACACAATTATTGCCTTTTCATGAAAATGGACATTCTTCAATCCTCTTGATATTAACAGTTTTTTGTTCTTGTGTCAGTGATAGACCCTGTCATATGTATTACAGTTTATCCTGGAGGAAAGCACCACAAGATCAAGAATTTCCCTTTTTTTTCCCTAGTGCTTGAGATATAGTAGCCATTCAACAAATACATGTTGAACAAAAGAATGAATTTATAACATATTTACCTTCACTTGCTTGGAGTTTCATAAGGACTGCAACAGCTTCAAATTCATGTACTTTCTTTTAGCTTAACAGAATATCTGACACATAGTACAAAAGTTAAATACAATAAATAAAAGATTAATTCCACAGATATTTTTTAAAGAGTCAGAAAAGATATTAGTATCCAGGAATTCCACTCAAAGATGGAAGACCAATGGATGGTTACAAGTTCATAAGCAGAGTCCAAAATGTAGGGTCATTTTCAATGGCAGAGAGGAACAGGAGAGTCAATAAGAAGCCAACACTCAATGTGCTTGAGTAGAGACTGGAAGAGGCATCTCTTCATTATCTTATTGGCTGATATCTGCCTCTTGTTAAATAATTAGCTTAGTATTACCTCCTCTAAGAAAAAAGAATGTCTACTACGCAGAGTAAGCTACCTTTCCTGGTTCTCCCTGAGTGCTCTGAGGAAGCCCCACCATTGCCTTCTAGGAAAACTTTCTTGCTTCTTTCTTGCCTACTCCAATCTGATCCCTTCACTTTATCCAGAGGGATGATCCAAAAGTTTGGGTCCAAATGTGATCCCAAAGTTTACAGTGGTCTACCACGATTCCTATACTTAAAAAAAAAAAAAAAAAAAAAAAAAAAAAAAAAAAACCAAAAAAA
>NW_022436946.1:21020080-21125917 GCF_009761245.1 Sapajus apella | reverse complement strand
AAAAAAAAAAAAAAAAAAGACCAAAAAAAGCTCTGTCATTCTTGCTCATCATAATTTTGCTACAATTTTTCAAGTTACGTTTCGTTCACAATAGAGCTTTCCTGGTTTCGTAAATGTGTTCTCTTCCTTCTACCCCTTTAAAAAGCTCTTATCACCAAGACTTCCTACTACTTTCTTCACCTCCACTGACCCTACTGAATTTTCAAACTGCAATTCAAATATGACTTCCTTAGGGGAGTCTCATCAGACTGTCTCCCTGGACCACCATGCCCCACCCAACTACTAGATTACATCCCTTTATTAGGGGTACTATTGTTTCAATATAATTGCAATTATAATTATTGGCCCATTGAATGAGTTGATTAGTGTTCCTTCCTTCTTTACTATAAACTTTTAGAGGGCAGGTCTATTTCTGCTTTTCTTACCATTTTTTTCTCTTTAGTGCTTCCACATTGTCTGGTACATTGCAGAGACCTAATAAATATTTGTTGGAAGGAATGAATATTTAGTGAGAGAATAAATGGGTAATGTAGTCATGAGTGAATAAAGATCATATCACATTTTTGTGGTAAATATTTTGTTCACCTCTAATGGCTGAAACAAAGAGTTCTATATCCTGAAATATGACATGAAAGCCATGGAATAAAGGGTTTGATAAGGCTGGGCATGGTAGCTCACACCTGTGATCCTAGCACTTCTGGAGCCCAAGGTGAGAGGATCACTTAAAGCTCAGAAGTTCAAGACCAGCCTGGGCAGCAAGAGACCTTGTCTCTACAAAAAAAGAAACAAAATTAGCTGAGTGTGGTGGTGCACACCTGTAGTCCTACCTACTCGGAAGGCTGAAGTGGAAGGATTGCATGAGCCCAGGATTTCCAGGCTGCAGCATGCTGAGATCACACCACTGTACTCCAGGCTGGGTTGATAGAGCAAGATGCTGTTTCAAAAAAAAATTTTTTTAAATAAGAAAGCTTTGATATGAAGAATATCAGTTTAATTATGAATGAGAAGAGATGTACAGCATTTGTAGGGGTACAGAACCATATATTCCATAAAGGAAGAAGTTAAGAACAATGATGTGGAATAAGCATGGGGCTTTAAATAACTTCTCTGAGCAAAGGGTATTCTTTGGTAAATAGTTGAGAAAACAAAATAAGGCTTGCTGAAGTGAAGCAAGTCAACTGAAAGCTTTCACAGTTAGGAGGAGCATTTAGACTAAACGACTTTATTTCAAACATTCAACAAACACTGACTGATTGTCTATTGGTTACCAGCCATATAATATTAGGTGCTAGGGAAATAGAGGTGTAGAATGAGGTGTGGGAGGTTCATTGTGGCTCTTGGACAGGAAAGTACATATTCAAAGTTTGTGTTAGAAGGGTTAATCTGAAGGCTTTTGAAAATGGCTCTGGGATAGGGAGGAGGTTTGTTGAATGAATAAATCAATCAATCCAATTAATTTAATAAATTAAACATGATTTTAGTGAGTATTCTATGAACCCTCAATTAGTTTGATTCCCTTGACTGAAATTTAACTTTGTATTTCACTAATTCTTTGCTTCTCTTACATTCAGTTAAAAATATTTTTAAAATATAGTTTTTAAGGTTCAGAAACAAAAAAGTAAATGACATTCTGGAAAAATAGATGTACTAGAACTAAAAAAAATAAAAACAATGGAGATGGTAAATATGTAAGTGAGAAATATGATAATGATTTTCATTAACAAGAGGCACCATTAAATGCATTCTAATGTGATTCAAATTAATTTTATTCTCTGTGCCCAGCGTGTTGTTATCTACTGATGGTGGTTTTTCAAATGCACTGTGCAGTTAGAGGTCATCATATAACCCACATAGACCTCCATCACTGAGAGGTTCAGAGGTAGAAGATGAAGGGGGACAATGTTGGCCTCCATTAATCTTAGCTTGAAAGCAGGATCTTTAGAGAACACTATCTAAATTTAGCTATGTTCAAAATGCTCCATCACAAAAGAGCAGCAAAAAGCAATCTCATTAAAACAGGCTCAGAAAACAATTCCAGGATATATGAGTAAAAGTAAACCAAACAATGGAAGCACAAATAGTATGACCTTCTCTTGACTTCCACTTGCACAACTCTACTTATTCAAGTTCTGTTTTGGACATTAAGCTTTTTCACAGCCATAACTTTTGTGGTTTTTCAATCATCCCATCTATTATATTTCCCCTTTTATTTTTTATTGAGTTCCTTTAGGAGAAATTTGAAAAAAAAAATCTTTATAAATTGAGGTTTTTTACTCAAGAGCTTTTAAAATAACAGTATACCACCAAATCATTTAAAAAAGTGTTCTTTTGTCAGTTAAGTTACTGTTTATTGAAATTTCATTGAAGACTAGAGAAATCTCTTCCAGTTGAGCTCAAAAGAAAAAAAAAAAAAAAGGACAGAAGCCAGAAATGCTGAATAAATTAGTGTCCTTTTTATTTACTTTTTAAAACTATGAATTGGCTCATTTAAATAGATTCTAAAAGTATTTGTATGTGGGTTGAACACTGTTGTCATGGAGATTAAAACATTTTTGTTGTTGTGTACACTGGAGATGGCAGTTTTCGTTTAGTTGATGCTTCTGTAGAATAAAAAAAAAGTTTAGCTGAGAAAGATAGGTCTTAATGGAATTGTTAATACGTAGTCTTATTTTGGATGACATTTTAAAATCACTTACATATTTAATCTGTGTATCATAGAGCATCCTGGACAATGATCAATTCCATTGGTAGCTGTCTCAGTTGCAGTTCAGCCTTAAGTACTTACGAAATGGAACTCATTTGGGGTGTCAGGGGTAACTGAAAGGTGTGGGAGCTGAGGAATTGTTTGAGAGCCTGTGGGCAGTGTGTCTGCTCCAATCGTAGTCTCAGTGAGGAAGAGCACCATCTGTGCAAGATTTTCTCAGATGTCCTCTATAGGGCTCTCATTGTCATCAGTTCTATGTGCTCTAAAATCATTGCTTTTTCTTCTTTATTTTAATTATAAGCTATTTTTTAAAGACACGTAGGTTTTATTTCTGTGTGATCAAAAACTCTGTCTTGGACAACTTCTACTTTTTGGAATTAACACTTCCTTTGTGGTCTTGTGCATATATATATATATATATATGCACACACACAAGACTGTCTCTCTGTTTGTATATATAGATATATGTATGTATATATACACAGAGAGAATGTGTGTGTATATAGATATACACAGAGAGAGAGAGAAAGAATCAGTCTTGCTTCTTAACCAGCTGGAGTGCAGTGGTGAAGTTATGGCTCACCACTGGAGCCTCCACTTCCCAGTGGAGCATCTCCATGCTGGGACTACCAGCATGCACCACTAGCCCCAGTTAGTTATCGTACTTTTTTTTTTTTTTTTTTTTTTGAGAGACAGGGTTTTGCTGTGTTGCCCAAGCTGATCTCAAACTCCTGGGCCTCCAGCAATTTTCCTGACTTGGCTTCTCAGGATTATAGATGTAAGCCACCCTGCCCAGCCATCATACATATATTTTTGAAAATGATATAGAAACAATGAGACTTTTCTAAGTTTTTTTCTGCTTGCTAACTTATCAGAGAAAACTAATGGAAGTAATATTAAAAACAAATCACTAAATGCTACTCATGGATAATGTACAAGAAAACACAGCGAAGTTATTTGGCACAAATGAAGAAGACAAGAAAAAAAAAGTTGAGCTTTGTTAGAATACCATGGTAGACCCTTCATATAGGATGTATCTTGTTGAGAAAGAGCAACTCTCATTAATAAATATGTAGAGGGATCACTTATAAAATGTATTTATGGCAGCAAGCTCCTTAGGTACATATATGTATGAGGAAATCAAGATCTGAAAAGATTTTCAAAGGTTAGAGTGATACATCTATTATGATGCAATTAATAGCAATATATTCTATTGGAGATTTGTTCTCCAAAATTTGATGATCTAATACCACGTAGGAAGTAATATGTATAACCTTAGGGGGTTTAGTGGACAGAAAGTTCATTAGCTGTTGGTATTGTGACTGAATGAGGAAAAAGCTAAAAGGATCTTCAACAATATGAATAGACATGGCTTCTTAAAGAGTAGTCTATGGTTCACCTGAGTGCAAATCACCAAGGATGCTGAAAATGCACAGTCAAGGTACCCTGCCTAGATTAAAATAAATTAATTTTAAACTTGGGTTTAGATGTTTACATTTTTATCAGGACTTCCTATGTTCATCCCAAAGTTTGCAAAATGCTCATCTAACATAAAAAAGGTGATAGGCCCGATCCATCTTGTGTTACTAGGTTAAATCTGGAAAATATAAACCTCAGGTGCCAGACTTCAGAGGGATATAGAAAAGCAATTACTTGTTGCATTAGTCCATTCTTGCATTGCTATAAATACCTGACTGGCTAATTTCTAAAGAAAAGATGATTAAGTGGCTCTAGGTTCTACAGGCTGTACAGGAAGTACAACAGTATCTGCCTCTGGGGAGACCTCAGGAAGCTTCCAATCATGGCGGAAGGTTAAGGTGGAGCAGGCATATCATAGGGTGTAAACAGGAGCAAGGGTATGGGGGGAAGTGCTACATACTGGAAAAGCTGTCCTGAGAACTCACTATCGTGAGGACAGTTCCAAGCGGAATGGCACTAAACCACTCATGAGAAATCTGCCCCCATTATGAAATCATCTCCCACCAGGCCCCTCCCCTAACACTGGAGATTACATTTCAATATGAGATATGGGTAGGGTCACACATCCAAACTATATCACTTCTGGAGAAACAATGGAGGTAGCTGTGAAGGTTTGTTACATCATGGCATTTGAGGAATGGCTGGGGTGATGGCAAACATTTATCATATAGAAGAGCAGGCTCAGAAAAGATATACCAGTTGTTTTCAAATATCTGAGAAAATATTTGTAAGAAGAAGTATAGTCATGAGTATGCCTCACTTGCCTAAACATTTTGATTAAAAATGCATTTTAGTAGATTTAATTATGCCTTTTTCCTCTGGTGACAATCTGTTTAAAATTTTCAAAAACCTAGATCTATGAAAAAAATTGTCAGTAAGATGCATTTGTTGCACCAAATTTCCCAGTTCTGAACATTTTAATCAGTATTGTTGCCACTGGAGTCACTCACCAGCTTGCCTGCTAATCCATCTGAACTGTGTCAATCAAATACAGCAGGGAGTGAAGAACAGCTGCTTTTCTTATTTCATTCTCCTATCTCTCATAAAATCTAGGTGCAATAACTGAAGATAGCCATTTTACCAAGAGCAGTTATTTCAATAGCTTGAACTTAAATACAGCTTATTTTTCACAAAATAGAAGTAATGTTTAGTATAAGCTTTAATAGTGGCATGTACATGAAATATTTGGGCTTGGTGACTTTTAAGTTGTGATTGCTTTCTAAATGACTTCTCTGGATGTTTGAGGACTTTGTGTATGTATATTTGTGTATTTCGCACTTGTGGTAGGAAAATTCTAAGATGACCGCCAAAATTTGCAACCTCTGGGGTACACATCCTTTATGATCCTCTCCTGTTGAGCGCGATTGGAACCTGTGAATATGATGGGACATCATTCCCATGATTAGGTAACATTTGACAACAAAGTAGAAGGTAGAATTTGGATTTAACTCAGGTCCCTGATTAGTTTTCTTCGAGCTACTCAAAAGAAAGATTATCCTGACGGCACCCAACATATTCAAATCAAAACTCCTGGCCGGGCGCGGTGGCTCAAGCCTGTAATCCCAGCACTTTGGGAGGCCGAGGCGGGTGGATCACGAGGTCAAGAGATCGAGACCATCCTGGTCAACATGGTGAAACCCCGTCTCTACTAAAAATACAAAACATTAGCTGGGCATGGTGGCGCATGCCTGTAATCCCAGCTACTGAGGAGGTCGAGGCAGGAGAATTGCTTGAACCCGGCAGGCGGAGGTTGCGGTGAGCCGAGATCGCGCCATTGCACTCCAGCCTGGGTAACAAGAGTGAAACTCCGTCTCAAAAAAAAAAAAAAAAACCTCCTAAAAGAACGTCTAGGGCTCAGGGAGCTTATCCTGATCTTGAAGAAGCACACAATCATTTTGTGAGAAGGCCACATAGCTAGAAGCTCAGGAGGTCTCTGGAAGCTGAGAGCAGCCGGAACTGAGAACCAGCAAGAAAGCACAGCTGAGCTAACATGGAGAATGCAGCCTCTCTGCTGCCTTCTGAGACCCTGAGCAGAGGACCTGTCTATACTGTGACTAAGGAACTGTGGTGATCAATGAATGTTTTTTTAAGTCACTAAGTTTGTGATAATTTATTATACAGCAATAGAAACCAAATACATCAACATTAAAAAGCAATACAGATGCTCCTTAATTGACAATAGGGTTATGTTCTGATAAACTCATTCTAAGTTGAAGATATCTTAAGCTTAATTGCATTTAGTACACCTACCTACTGAACATCATAGTTTAGCCTAGCCTATCTTTAATGTACTCAGAACACTCACGTCAGCCCACAGTTGGAAAAATTACCTGGATACACAGTACCTGGTAGAGTACCGGTGGTTCACCCTCATGAACATGTGGCAGACTGGGATCCTCAGCCTGCTGCTCCTATCCAGCATCACAGAGAGAAATGTGCTGCATATCACCAGCCTGGAAAAAAATCAAAATTTGCAATTTGAAGTATGGTTTATATTGACTACATATTGCTTTGGCACCATCACAAAATCAAAAAATACCAAGTTGAACTCTCGTAAATCAAGGACTATCTGTAACGCCAAACAGCCTATTACTCAAATCCTCAAATTATTCTCTTTAATGCATGTGAACTCTATTTATATAGTCAATACTTCTTGAGTTAAAAAAGAATTGGATGATCATAGAATTGAAAAGTTTGAATGATTATACTCATTCTTTCTTATTCTTTATCTACAAACAAACAACCAGTTGGAACATGGCTTAATTTTAGTTCTCAGGTTGTAAATTGCTGAAAGTTGACATTTTCTTATTGATGATTCTCTGCTATTTGATGAGTAGGTCTCATTGAACATCACAATTAAACTGCTTAAGAAAGTCGAGAGATACACTGTTTAACCAAAGGAAAAATGGTAAATGAAATGATAATTTATATTTTTTCCCAATTCATGGCCATTGAATATTAATTTAGGGGTAGCTTGTTAATTGTTTGACATCTAGCTAGAAAGTGAAGTGTTACATCACAGATAGCTTTTCTAAGTGCAAACACATCACCTTGTTTATTCATTTGTTCACCACTCTTTAGTTAGGTATTCTGTACCAATGGTATGCCAGGGATGAGGATACAAAGATAAAATAGAACATTTTAGTACAGTGTGAAGAAAGAAACATAAAGAAATAAGCGTGCTAAAGTATTTTAAATACCAAGTTTATGTATTTACTTCTATATGCTTCATTTGGATTTTCTGAGGCTTCAACATTTTCTATTTTTAAGACTAACTTCAAGGGTCAGCACTTTCATGAAAATTAATTGCTATTTATGTTTCAATCTATAGGAAGAGTAAAATAAACAATGAAATCTAATGACATTGAAAAGTACTTTCAATGTACTGCTGAGTGGAAAAAGCCACATTTTTAACTTGTATATTCAGTGTGATCCCAATTTTATAATTCTACTCCCTATCCATATATGTAAATATAATACATAAGAATGAGGCTGGAAGTAATTCAACCATGAGGTTAACAAGTTTTATCTCTGATGAGATTGTGTGTGATTTTTAAAAATTATATTTATTCTACACAATAAGCATGTGTTACTTTTATAACCTGAGAGGTAAACGTTATTAAAAAGAAGAGCATGAATTTAATGTGAGGATGTGAGACTGTGGTTGTTAAATACTTTTTTTTTTTTTTTGGTTTGGAACATGGTTAGGAAGCGAAAGAGGGACAGAGATTGGGGGAGATAGAGGGAAATGCAGGCCTGAGGACAGTTATAGTGTTATAAAGGGAGATGCATAAATATCATTGTAGTATGAGCAGAAATTGCAACGAGTGAGAAGCTAAAATGGAAGGGAGAAGATAAATAGCAGCAAGGTTTTTAGGGAAGCAGAAATGACTCAGATTTGAAATACAGGTGATAGAATTAGCCCTAAGGAGGAGAAAGAAAAGAGCTTTTGAGACTATAGGAAAGGAGGTGAGAGTTGATATACCCATAAAAAATACAGAGATGAAAGGGTGGGAAGTTAAAGGAGCCTGTGTATGTAGCCTAAATTCTTGCTATGAACTAGAAAGCCAGGTGATTAGCTGAAATTGAGAATGGGATGGAGGTGGTCTTGGGGAGGTTAAAGCTAGAAAAATCCAGGCAAAGCAGATAACAAGAGAAGGACTTGATTTCAGACTGTGAACAGATTTGAGGGTACATCAGAATGCCACCCTTAGATTTCAGGGCTATAAACCTGTAGTGGGAACTCTGCAGGAATACTGATCTCTCCCTTCATCGTCAAAGGTATTATACTGGTCTTACAAGAGGCTTAGTCACTTCCCAGTTTATGTATTTTACGATTATATTCTTAAAACACAGTTGTTGTTTTTTTTTTTTTTTTTCAGTTTTTTAACCTGACCCCAGTCTACCTGTTTCCATCCAAGACATATCACTAATGCTTCTAAACCACCTCCTACCACACACACAATATACACTATGCTTGAGTCATTCCAAATTATACACTTTCCTCTAAATGTTAGTGTGAAATTAGGAAATTTGGGAAATGTGATTGACATGATTTGCACGTTTGCCTTCTTCAAATCGCATGTTGAAATGGGATTCTCACTGTTGGACGTGGGGACTGATAGGAGGTGATTGGATCATGGGGGCAGATCCCTCATGAATGGTGTAGCACCATTCCCTTCGTGATAAGAGAGTGCTCCCTCAGTTAGTTCCCCTGAGATCTGGTTGTTTAAAAGAAATTGTGATCTCCCATTGCTCTATCCTGCTCCTACTATCTCCATGTGACATGTGTGCTCTTGCTTTACCTTCTGTCATGACTGGAAGGTTCCTGAGGCCCTCACCAGAATCAGATATCTGCACCATGTTTTCTGTAAAGCCTGCAGAACAGCAAACCAATTAAATGTCTTTTCTTTATAAGTTACCTAGCGTCTAGTGTTTCCTCAAAGCAATGCAATAATAGCTAACACAGTGATATTTGGTATTTCCTAGTCCATTAGTGCACATCCCCCCAATCTAAGATAAATATGGCATGAATATTTGAATATTTTTATGAGTAATAATTAAGCTTATTGAATTATCATCACCTCAGTGAGATATGTCTAATTTTAATATTAGAAAGATGAAGACAAGATCAGCGAGGGCAATTAACTTCTCAAGGACATGCTCATCTTCTTGTGAGAGCTGGAACTCAAAAGCAGACCTTAGCTTTTTCAGTATGCGCTTTTGGTTCCCAATCTGACATTAGGTGCAGATCTTCTCTCTTTTAACCAAGGGCCAAATAAGACCCCCTGCTCTGCCCTGCCCTAGCTTTTGTCTTAGAACCAAATTATTCTTCTCTCATTTTAGCGAGGTAGAGGTAAGACTATTTCAGATTGACTGATGAATTAATCCTATGAAAGGTCAGTAAAATGCCATCTAACTTACAGGGGGAAAAAAGAAAATAAATATCAACATGTGGAAATGTTTTAAAAAGAAAGACGAGAAGAGTAGGGGAAAAAAGAGGGAAGAATAGAGACAGGAAGGAAGAAAGGAAGGGAGAAGGGAAGGAAGGAGAATGTTTGAGCTTGTGAAGGATGTCTCTTTGCAACTGAATGTGTGAATTTAGATGCATTTATATAACACAAAACAAAATGAAGCAAACAGAAAACCAGGTACATTCAGTGACTTAAAAATGGAGTAATTCTTTCTGTTTTAATTTCACAAGTCTTTTGTAACTTATTTTTGAGTTTTAAAACTTTGTAGTTTTAAGTGCTCAATTTTTACTGAAGCAATCACATTTTTAAACTTAAGGGCATATATTTGGTGTGACAACCTAACATTTATGACCAAGTGTTAAAGATGAACCAGTTTTTAATTTTAACTAGAAAATTTAAAACTTGAATATATTTGAGAATTGGGACCAAAAAACCCCTAAATATTATCCTTTATATTTTTTTCTTATTTCTAAAATATTTTGATTCTAAACAAATATATAAATACTATGTGGAGAATCTTAAATGTTAAAAATTTAAGTAAAATATTGTTTAAGCACTTACAATATGCCTAGGATTGTACATGATGCTAACAGTAGCAAGATGCAGTGGTTACTAACTTCGAGTGACGTCTTTTTTAAACAGATGGCAGAAATGAATAAATCTAAGATAACATAATGTGAGCTTGTTCCGCACTAGTTAATATGGGGCACCCAGAGAAAAGAGGGTGTGGAACTTCAGGGGAGGAGAAGCTTTGGGTTTGGCTCTCCAGGAGGACATGTTCAAAGCAGAAGGGAAAAGGTCACTGATTGTTCAAGAAATATGAGTACTCTGGAAAGGGACATTATTTGAGAAGACCAAACAGCAGTGTGGAAGATGAATGAGGAGCCAGGCAACGTGGGTAGAACTTGAGTATCATAATGTTTCTCCATCTAAATTCTGCTAGTACCAGAAGTCTTACTGATATTTTATTTACTCTACAAAGTGGCCGCCTCAGTGACACATAAAAAGCCAACATCTGGGAGTAGCTTAGGTGGGTTCCACATTGCCCAGGATTGACCCTCTTTCTCTCACTTATCAGCTGTTTGACCTCAGTCAAGTTATGTCACCTGTCATGCCTCTGATTTCCTGTCTGTGAATTGGGAATAATAAGAGTACCTACCTCTTAGAAGTATTGTGAGGATTATATCTATGTGTATATAATAATACATCATATATAACATTAATATATATATACACATAGATATAATCCTCACATGTATATATTATATATATATAATATATACCTGTGTATATGTATGTATGTGTGTGTGTGTGTGTGTGTGTGTATATATATATATATAAAACAATGTATATTCATGTATACATACACATGCATGTGAGATGCTTAACAGAGTCACTGGTACCAATAAGCACTGAATCAACATTAAATATTATTATTTAGTTTACCTGAAACACTCAAATGGTATAGCACTAAGGCCATGTAAAAATATTGTGTATCTCAACTATTGAAACTTGTTCACATTTTTGTCTATCTAGGATAGAGGAGGGGAGGAAGGATCTACTCGCATAATATTTGAGTGTCAGCAAATTGTTTCAACAATGATGTGATTGTATTTGTCTGTGTGAGGTTTCTATGATGGTCATTTTCATGGAGCCAGTCAAGCATTGACTTTGAAATTAGGCAGATATGAATTTGAATTGTAGTTTCCCATCTACTAGTCATTTGACCTTGTACAAGTGACTTTAACTCATTTTTTTATTACAAAAAAGATAGGGATTTTTCTTTGTAAGATTTTTCAAGAAGGTTCAATGTGTTAACAGGTATAAGTGACCGGTAGAGGGCCTGGCACAGATAAATCCTCAATGAAGGGCAACTGTTATTAAAAGGAAGACACTAGGGGAGATATGATACCACTTCCAAATAAAAATTCTGGTTCAATATTGGATATTTTGATATTGGAGCAGTGGGACCCCTTTAAGAGAACCATCCTCCCAGCATAAGGTCCAAAATGAAAAGCTTTCATTTGTAATGCATAAGAAAGGAGTCATTTTAAATGAAGTGACTGACTTATCAAGACAATCCACTGAACTGTAGCTTGGCGTCTGAGTTACAAAATAATCTATAGTGATCTGAGGGAGTGATACAAACTCCAAGGCAATGATCGTAGAATAAATTCCACTGGTTTTTGCAGTCTAGTGTCATCAAGGCTAATTCCCCTTTACGGAGGCAAAAGCTTCGTATTGTCCCCAAGGCTGTTGATATCATATGTAACTTGGCATGTCACAGAACTGTTGTTTATCCACATCGGCTATTTTGTTAAAAAAAAAAACAAAAAACAAACAAAAAAAAACTTTCTATCCTTATTTATTTGTTTTAAAATTTCTATATTTCATAAATAAATCAAATCTCGACACTCTTTAAAAAACATTCAGTCCAGGTGTGGTGGCTCACATCTGTAATTTCAGCATTTTGGGAGGCTGATGCAGGAGGATCGTTTGAAGCCAGGAGTTCAAGACTAACCTGTGCAACACAGGGAGACCCTGTCTCTATAGAAAATGAAAAATAGTTAGCGAGGCATGATGGCACATGTCTGTAGTCCCTGCTCCTTGAGAGGCTAATGTGGAAGAATTGCTTGAGCCCAGGAATTTGAGGCTGCAGTGAACCATGATTACGCCACTGTGCTCCAGCCCTGTCTCAAAAAGCAAAAACAAAAACAAACCATTTCAAATTCAAACAACATATTTTTCTGAATTAGAAAAGGAAAAATACTTTCTTTAAGTATATGAGAAAGTAAATGTCTTTTGTAGAGTACATTACATTTTAATGGCTTCTGAAAATTCAGTTAAGTGGTCCAGTGCTTGTGATAATCTGGATGTTAGCCAACAAGAATAAAAATTAATTCTATACATTATCAACAGCAAAGAATATTGCAGCACCTACCATAAATAAGGAACTGCTTTAGATGCTAGAGATGTAAACATGGTAAAATATAATTCCAACTCTCAAGGATCTAGATTGTTGAGAAACATAGGCATCATAACAAATGTTCTTAAATTTAACAAAATTAAATCTTGACTGTTCAGAAAGCAATTGCATCTATATTTAGAAGATATTCACATGGTGTTATATTTTATAATGCAGATCTGGATTCAATTTTTATACAAAAAAGTCACCCTTTTATATTAATATTAATAATATTATTAACATTGTTGGATTTCTTCCATGTACTGTCCTAGATATTTTATTTTTTCCTAGAATTATATAGAATAGGTAGTTTTTCTTATGTTAGACTTCAGTCGCTGGTGTTAGAAATCCAAATTGAGCATCTATTGACTCCTCTATTGATCTGTCCAGGGACGTGCAGAGGAGACCTGCCTTAGCCATCTGTTGAGCAGAAGAGGAATCACATTATCAGGACTGTCCCCTCTCTCCTCTCAGCTTTCCTCCTGTTGTCTTTATTTTTACTAGGGCTTTCTTTGCAAGGTGCCTAAAATGGCAATTAGTAGCTACAGGATTAGGTCCTGGTCCTTAGCAGTTTAAATAAGAGAAGGAAAAACACTTTCTGTTCTTTAAGTCCCTATTAATCTCTGTTGGCCTTGTATGGGTCATGTGCCCAACCTTGTGGAAACACAGGGATGCTTAGGTCACATTTCCATAAATATCAGAAGGGAGATATTGCCTGATATATATTTCATAGCTAGCAAATGACAACTGGAATTGAAGTCCATGCTTCTTCTGAGTAATCACTCTCCCTCTATTTGAGTACCTGTCAGTTGAAACTGTTTCCTGGCGTTACTTTAATTTTGTGTGAAAAAACTGTCATCTTAGGTAAAAGCAATGAAAAAGGCATCTAATATTTTCTACTTACAAAAAAATTTAGATTTACAGCACTTCATCAGTAGATACAGTCTTTAAGGAAGAAAAACATAGTTTGTATAAAATATTATTATAACCTTTATTATCTAAAGCCTCCTGGATTCTATAATAATTGATGGTCTGTGTTATCTGCTTGCCATCTTCCAAGATATGCCCCTCATTGAAAAAACAAAAACAAAACTTCCATCTGTAGTATGTGTATTTTTGTATTTCATGGACTTGTATGTGTATCTGTGTTTGCGTGTGTGTGAATAGATGTCTAAATATGTATGGTGCTTGTGTGAGAGGCAAACAGAAGAGAAAAAAGTATGATGTTAGCTTATCAATATATTATAATAAAATTTTATTGACTAGTTCCTTTATTTTTCTCTTCCAAACTAATAAAAGGAAAAATTTTGGTGTGCTGTTTAAAGCAGATAAACTTTTCCTCCATACTGAGGACAATTTTAAAAGAAGATCATTCTTAGATGTTTCTGATCAAAATGACAAACCTATAAAGTACATTTGCATTATTCTATATATACTTTATTGGCAATGTCCTTTAAATGTTGAGTCCAAGCTAATTTTTCTTAATCTTCAAACAGTTCAGGGATGAAATTATATCCTGCAGATTTTTGTTTTTATTATGCTAAATTTCATCTCTTCTTCTCCTTTAGTTCTATGGGGAAATTAGGCCAAGATTGTTTGACAGTAGACTTGAGTCCAGAAATTTGTCTCTTTGACCAGTGGATTATTTACGAATTAAAAAATATATAGCATGCATGTGGAAGAAAATGTTACTTTTACATATCAGCATGTTGTCCTTATTATTAGAAGAGCACATCTTTCAAAGAAAGAAAATATAAACTCCGTAATGCTGCCTGATATTACTCTTGAAGATGGCTATCATTTTAGCTGTTATAAAACAGGAAGAAACATTGTGGAGCATTAGATTATAATATCTATAGTCACACTAGCATACCATTAAATAAAGTGAAGATGTGAATATTTAAATTAGAATTTCTTTTTTATGTTATATTATGTCAGGAAGAAATTGCAAGCTCTGGAAATTCTTTGTGTCTTAGGAAAATAAGATTCTAATTTTTATTGCTCTTTTAAAGAAATAACCTGCATCAGCAGACAACTGGTAACAGTCATTGTATTTGATGTTATTTAGCATTTCTTTAAAACATTGTAGTTGTTTTTATGTGGGTGTGGCTTGTTGACATTTTTACATTATCGATTCCTTGATTCAATTTCTACTCTGTGCTGACCTGCCATATGGGATAAATCTAACTACAGCAAAGCTCTACTGAACTTTAGTATAGCACAACAGATAAGTAAACCAGATATAATACATTTAGTTGAAAAAAACTACAAAATCATAGAGGGGGATCTGTTTATGAGCTTTTAAAACAATCTTTCAGTTTAAGGCAGAGAAGTATCCCACAGTGAAACATGAGATTGCATAAGATGAACCTGGGCATGCTACAACTTAACCTTCTTTGTTATTCTAAGAAGTCCCCATATATTTGTCAATGTTAGCAGTCTTCATGGGTTTTCTTCAGTGTGTCAGAAGAAGACTATAATTTGTGAGCTAGGTAAATCTATTAATACACAAGTGTGAGCAAAAAAAGTAAGGATCACTCTTCACAAGGAAATAATAAATAACTATTATTTAGATGGTTCATGCATTTTTTTATCCACAGTAGTTAGAACTACTATCTCTAGAAAGAGGAAAAATTCAATCCAACAGTCATTAAAATTGTTCTGTTAAATGTAGTGATAAATCTTTGGTTTGTATTTTTAATATAAGACCTGAGGGATATTAAAAGCTGAAGTTTATGTGGCTATGGCTTTCATTATATATCAGGAAATGTTCTGAACTCTTTACATATGATTCATTAATTTTCTCAGTAACATTTGCAGATAGGAACTATTGTTATCCTCATTTTACAGACAAAGACACAGAGATAGAGGTTAAGTAACTTTACTGGGGCCACACAGCTAGAAAGGGGCAGAACCAAGATTTGGGCACTAAAATCTGTATACTTAACCACTAGCCTACATGGCCATTGCAAATGAGCTATACAGAAATGAAAAATTTTGGTTACAGATTCCCTCTTCGAAACTCAAAAAGGGAAGGCCAAATATGTAAAAAAAAAAAAAGAACTCAAAACTGAGAATATGAATAAAATGTAATAAAAAAGCATATTTAGTAGTTTCATTCTTCTGTCACTTTTGCTATTCCAGTTATGGGCATTTAGATACAGTTATGGGCATTTGGATAAAACCCCAAAACTTGTTTTTTATTAAAATAAACAAATCTATCATTGGTCAGTACCTTACATTTATCTTTCTTTGCCAGTAGTGTCAAATCTGAGGGGCAAAAATAGAGCTGCAGTACAAAAATCAAATATTTAAAAATTTTAGCATTGCATTGAGCTATTAACTAATCACTGCAAAAACATTTTAAATGTCTAAATAGGCTATAGTATGTGAAAACATTCAATAAAAAATATTCCTTGAGCAAAAAGAAAAAATAAAGACAGCTGATCGAAACATATGAATTTATATGACTCAGTAATTCTTACATTATTATAAATTTCGCTACCACTTTTATGAAAACAATTCACACAATTCACAATGTGAGAAGCAATTACCATCAAAGATACATAACAATATGCCATGCGGTATATAGAGCCACTGGATGAAGATGATAGGTTTTCTTGGGCCATCAATTTTATTTAAGGGCATTTTAAAATAATATTTTAATATTAAAGGAAACATATCACGCAGTAGAATAAAATTTATTTGAATTTTTTAAATTTCCGACCTGGCTCTTCTAAGAAATTGCAGTTGTGGCTGTTATATTGGAACTATGCCACCAGACCCTGAGGTATCTCTGTTTATTCTCTGCCTTTAGGGAAATTTTTTTAAGAATTTGAGAAGCTGCAAGATAATGCAGCCTTCCATAGTTTTTCTGTCTGTAGATTGGTAGTAAATTTTTGATACTTATTATGAACCCAAGAGTGGAGGTAAAACACGGTGCTGGATATTTTTATATGCCTTAATATGTGTCGCTCTATGTCAATCAAATAGGATAGATAGAACAATAGTCTTGTTGGTGAGAGGAAATAAGGGGCAATCAATGTATAATAAAGTTACATGATGTGACAGCATAGAATTAAAAATATGTGTGTCTAATAATTTTTTCACCTTGGCAATTATTGCTGACTTCACAGGTTTTTCCTATGGTTCTCTGTCAAGACGCTGCAGTCTGTTTTAATCATTATCATCTATTGCTTCTATTTTATTTGTCGTGTCATACAAATTCGTATTTGGTTCTCAACTAATACTATTTTGGGAGGTCACAAAGAAGGCAATTTTTTTTAAAGGAACACCAAAATCGAATGCTGGTATGATAGATTTTATGTGTGACTAAGATTCTGTGGAGTGAAAAGAAATTCAACATAAATTGCTCTCCGAGACATACTGCATGGAAACATCAAAGCAATGCAATTCTTTCATAAATTAAAGGATATACTCTCATTCTATTTTGGGCCCATCCAGAACATGATAATGTTTTTAGAGCCACAATTTCTCAGGACACGCTTCTGTTTTTGACTGTGGTACCAAGAAATTTGCCAGGGAAATAAATGATTTGCCTTTATTCTGTCAATATTATCAAATTAAGAATGTTTTTCCAAAAATTCTTTAAAATTATTGAGTGCTTATTATGAGTATTTATGATGTGCAAGGTAGCAGGCTAATTGCTTGTTATATATAAAGGTATTTGAACTCCAGTACTATTCCATTCTATTTTTTTCTTTAGTCTGTGTCAATTTATAAATCACTAAATCTTACAGGTTTAATACTCAAAACTCCTTTTGTCTTCCATACACCTACCATAGACTGTAAGGGATTATTTCAAGTAGTCAGTTAGTGTTTGATATAGTGTTAGTGCTTTATGTATTTACATCATTCTATCAATTTCAAGTGTTTGCTTTTATTCTTTTTCTTTTTTCTTTAATCTTTCCTGACGGAAATAGTTTTTTAAAGTGTGTTCTAAGTGACTGCCTTCAGCTTTCTCTGGATAGCCATTAGGTCTTCTTACAGTCACCCTTATTACAGATGTGTGAGGAGTGCTTTTTTGGGGGAGGTGGAAGGGGGGTCACAGATAGGATGATTTTTTTCTTTTGTTTTTAACACCCTTTTCTATGATGGCCGATGTTTCACTGATCTTGTTGACCGTCTCAGTGGCTAGATGAGCTGTCTTGAAGGAGCAGTTTACACACAGTAGTGACTAGGTCCTTGAGAGCTCTTAGCTCATCATCCTTTAAGTATAGGTTGGAGTATTCTTCCCAGGCAGTACTACTTCATACATTTTTATTTTTTTTGCCTATTATATTTAGACTTTTTCCTGAAGTGAATTTCTCACTATGTATTTGACTACTAAGAAGAGTTGTGTCATCTGCAAATTTGAGGTTTCACTTACAAATCCTCTTAGCCCATGCAGGGAATAATTCATTCCAGTAGGTTCTTAATAGCCCTTCACTCTTTCCTGTTTCTAATCCATTTATTGCTCTTTAAAGATTACCATATACTCCTTTTTTATTATAAAATATTGCATATTTATATTAAAATCTGAAAAATTCATAGAAGCAGCAATAAGCAATCTAATGAGTCAAAACAATGTCAGGTAGTTTTTCTTAATCATTACAATTACTATGAATTTTGGTTTTAATTTTTCAATACCTGGTCTACTTGATCTGTGGCATACATTTTTCTATGAAATCCAAACAATGTTATTGTAAATATTCCGGGCTTCTTAGAGCAAAAGTTTTAAAACCACCATTTATATGTTTAATATATTTTTATCTCTTTCTACATTTATTTTAAAGGCAGAAAAATATAATAACAGGTTCCTGGGTACCTATAGTGTTTATTATATTATGAGGAAATAAAATATTACTCATACAGTCGAAATTATACCTTCACATTCCCTTCCCTCCCTTTAAAGGGAACAGATTATAATTTGTAATTTGTGATTATGAGTGATTTCAACTTATCGTTATGATATTTGTATTTATTCTGCACCTTCACCTTCAACATCATCCTTACAATAGGCTTTATCTTCTAGAAATACATATAACATGGATGTGCTCTGGGTTTAATCATCACCTGCCTCTTGCCTCAGCAAGCTCTAGGCTATATTTCAAAGGAGATTGAATATATTTTCAGTGAGCTTAATTGTATCTAAGTAATACCTTTCGAAGAGTCAAATAATACAGAAAAACTCATAACAAAAAGTTGAAATTCTTCTATCCCATCTTCACTCTCAGAGACATGACTGATCTGTCTTAGCTGTTTCTTCTAGCATTTACCTCCAGATTTCAAAATAATGTATTTAGATAACTATAACTTAATTTAAACATTTTAGACATTATTTCTTCCTTTCCTAGTATGGAAGACAAAGAGTGAGTGCTGTCATCCGACCCTCACACATTTCTGCCTACATCCTGTGACATACTTAAAATATTTAATGCTAACATTGTTAAAACTATATGAATATTACTCACGCTGAGCTCTGTGGTGCACTGTGTCTCTCTTTTCCTTTTTGCACATTGTTGCCTGGCGTTAATAATTGCCTTGTTTTTAAAAATTATTCTTAGTTTGCTATATACATTTTCCTAATTTTAAACTACACTCTCTGACAGAATTATTAAATGTCCTTCAGTATGTGTCATCACATTTGGACATCTATTAATTGATGATTTTGGTTATTATTTGTGTTTTGTTGTTAAGAAAACCATCCTGATGCTTTTCTCTCCCACATTTTTGTAGCTTCCTTAAAAAAAGTGAAAAAAGGTTAAATGTTTGTTATAAATTGCATGTCTGAAGATGCCTTAACTCCGCCCTCTTTTAAATATCAACAGACTCTAGAATTCTAGGTGGAAAGCATGTCTTCTCAGAATTTTGAAGATACTGTTTCACGGCTCTCAGTTCTTCACTCATCTTACCCTGTGAACCCTGGTGTCTCTAGATCTCTTGAGGACTGAAGTGTGTTTCCACTTGAGGTCCTTTGCACTGGCTGGTCTTCTACCTGGAATGCTGCTTCTTAAGATATCTTCCGGCTAACTCTGTTTTCTTCTTAGAAAACTGCTAAAATGTACCATTCCCAATGAGCCCCCTCTTTTCCTTCTATTTGTTGTTGCAAACTGCCCCTGCCCACTGCCATTCCCCGTCTCCCTAAAAACATCTTAGTATTTCTGCCCTTTCTCTTTTCGTGTTGAAATACCCTATATAATTTACTTACGTATTAGGTAAACTTTTTTTGCCTCTCTCTGAAGCCCTCAACCTACTTCTTGACCTTTGCAAAAATGTAGATTCCATGATCATATAAAGTTTTCATTACTTTAAATTTTTTGTCTAAACTAATAAATTATAAATAAATTAATATATTCAAAGCAACTAGATGTAAGCTTAAACACCTAGAAAAGTGTCTGGCACGTGTTAGAAATTAAAAAGTATTTGTTAGAAATAGTTATATGATTTTCCTCATTGAAGTTGAAGAGTCTTGCGAATTTCCCCCATCTTACATGTGTGATCAGATTTTTGCCTCTGTAAACTTTTAGGATTTTATCTTGATCCCAAATGTTCTGCAGTTTGATCACAATATTACCTATCCTATGATGTTTTTGGCCTTGTAAATTCATACCTCTAACTTATAGATTTTAATTTTTCATTATTAAACAACATATTATTTAATCTATGGAACTCTTCTTAGTTGGATATTGAATTTCATGAATTTTTCCCCTGGCTTTTTGTCTTTGCTTTATTTTGATTTCTCTTTTCTTTATATTCTATCATCTCCCCTGAGGAGACTTCCTCACCTTTATCTTACAATGATTTTTTATTACTATAATTTTATTTTTAATTACTCTTTTGTGCTTTGAATGGCCTTTTAAAAATTAATATATCATCCTGTTCTTGTTTCATGCATGCCATATGTATTGCTAGTTTTCGGAGAGTTTTGGCTCATTTTTGAAGTTTTAATCTTATATTTGCCTTTGTTTCTTCTGAATGCCTTTATTCTATTTCTCTGTTTTGTTTTCTGTCTTTCATGGGAGATATAAAATTTCTGGGAACATTTGGCTATCCAGTCATGTTTAGCTGAAACACTAAAGTTGTTAAATCTATGTATGTCAGAAAAGTATGTTAATTCAAGTATGAACAAAGTATTTCATTGGAAGACTCCTAATATCTTCTAAGCAGGCCATGTTTGTAGATAGGTATTCTCCAATCTTTGTCTACTAGCATTTCTGTTGAAAATGGAGATTGGCTAAGGATGAGAATAGTTGCACTACACAATATGTAGATTTTCACTTTTCATTTTTAGTAGAAAACCTTATTATCCTCACCTCCCCCCACCCCATCCTTCACTGCATAGGAACTTGGCACTTTTTTGTTTGTTTGTTTTTTTAGTACTTTAGGTTCAGGGATACATGTGTAGATCATGCAGGACTGTTGCATAGGTACACACATGACAATGTGGCTTGCTGCCTCCATCCCCTTGTCACCTATATCTGGCATTTCTCCCATGTTATCCCTCCCCGACCTCCCCACCCCACCGCTGTCCCTCCCTTACCCCCGCAACAGACCTCAGTGTGTGATGCTCCCTTCCCTGTGTCCATGTGTTCTCATTGTTTAACACCTGCCTATGAGTGAGAACATGCGGTGTTTGATTTTCTGTTCTTGTGTCAGTTTGCTGGGAATTATGGTTTCCAGATTCATCCACGTCTCTACAAAGGACGTGAACTCATCATTTTTTATGGCTGCATAGTATTCCATGGTGTATATGTGTCACATTTTCCTTGGCCAGTCCAGCCAAATGGCCATCTTCGATGGGCATTTGGGTTGGTTCCAGGTCTTTGCTGTGGTAAACAGTGCCGCTATGAACATATGTGTGCTTGTGTCTTTATAGAACGATTTATAATCCTTTGGGTGTACACCCAGTAATGGGATTGCTGGGTCAAATGGAATTTCTATTTCTTGGTCCTTGAGGAAGCACCACACTGTCTTCCACAATAGTTGAACTAGCTTAGACTCCCACCAAGAGCGTAAAAATGTTCCTTTTTCTCCTCATCCTATCCAGTATCTGCTGTCTCCAGATTTTTTAATGATTGCCATTCTAACTGTCACGAGATGGTAATCTCAATGTAGTTTTGATTTGAATTTCTCTAATAATCAGTGATGATGGGCATTTTTTCATATGTTTGTTGGCCTCATATACGTCTTCTTTTGAAAGTGTCTGTTCGTATCCTTCACCCACTTTAGGATGGGTTTGTTTGTTTTCTTCTTGTAAATCTGTTTTAGTTCTTTGTAGATTCTGGATATTAGCCCTTTGTCAGATGGGTAGATTGCAAAAAGTTTTTCCCATTCTGTTGGTTGCCAGTTCACTCTAATGATTGTTTCTTTTGCTGTACAGAAGCTCTGGAGTTTAATTAGGTCCCATTTGTCTATTCTGGCTTTTGTTTCCAATGCTTTTGGTGTTTTAGTCATGAAGTCCTTACCTAGGCCCATGTCCTTAATGGCTCTGCCTAGGTTTTTTCTAGGGTTTTTATGGTGTTAGGTCTTATGTTTAAGTCTTTAATCCATTTGGAGTTAATTTTAGTGTAAGGTGTCAGGAAGGGGTCCAGTATCTGCTTTCTGCACACTGCTAGCCAGTTTTCCCAATACCATTTATTAAACAGGGAATCCTTACCCCATTGCTTGTTTTTATCAGGTTTGTCAAAGATCAGATGGTTATAGATGTGTGGGGTTGCCTCCAAGGCCTCTGTTCTGTTCCATTGGTCTATATTTCTGTTTTGGTACCAGTACCCTGCTGTTTTCATTACTGTAGCCTTGTAGTATAGTTTGAAATCAGGTAGCATGATGCCTCCGGCTTTGTTCTTTTTGCTTGGGATTGTCTTGGCTATGCAGGCTCTCTTTTGGTACCATATGAAGTTTACGGTGGTTTTTTTTCCAGTTCTGTGAAGAAGGTCATTGGTAGCTTGATGGGGATAGCGTTGATTCTATAAATTATTTTGGGCAGTATGGCCATTTTCACAATATTGATTCTTCCTAATCATGAGCATGGAATGTTTCTCCATCTGTTTGTGTCCTCTCTTATTTCCTGAACAGTGGTTTGTAACTCTCTGTGAAGAGGTCCTTTACATCCTTTGTTAGTTGTATTCCTAGGTATTTTATTCTCTTTGTAGCAATTGTGAATGAGAGTTAGCTCATGATTTGGCTCTCTGTTAGTCTGTTATTGGTGTATAGAAATGTTTGTGATTACTGCATATTCATTTTGTATCCTGAGACTTTGCTAATGTTGCTTATCAGTTTAAGGAGATTTTGGCCTGAGATGCTAGGGTCTTCTAAATATACAATTGTGTTGTCTGCAAATAGAGACACTTTGAATTCCTCCTTTCCTAATTCAATACCCTTAGTGTTTTTTTTTTTTTTTTCTTGCCTAATTGCTCTGGCTAGAACTTCTAATACTATATTAAATAGGAATGGTGAGAGAGGGCATCCTTGTCTAGTGCCGGATTTCAAAGGGAATGCTTCCAGGTTTTGCCCATTCAGTATGATATTGGCTGTCCGTTTGTCATAAATAGCTTTTATTATTTTGAGATATGTTCCTTCAATACCTGGCTTATTGAGAGTTTTTAGCATAAAGGGCTGTTGAATTTTGTTGAAGGCCCTCTCTGCATCTATTGAGATAATCATGTGGTTCTTGTCTTTGGTTCTGTTTAAGTGGTGGATTATGTTTATAGACTTGTTTATGTTGAATCAGCCTTGCATAACTGGGATGAAGCCTACTTGATCTTGATGGATAAGCTTTTGGATGTGCTGTTGCAATTGGTTTGCCAGTATTTTATTGAAGATTTTTGTATCTATGTTCATCATGGATATTGGCCTGAAGTTTTCTTTTTTTGTTGATTCTCTGCTGGGTTTTGGTATCAGGATGATGTTGGTCTCATAAAATGATTTGGGAAAGATGCCCTCTTTTTGGATTGTTTGGAGTAGTTTCAGAAGGAATGGTACCAGCTCCTCTTTGTATGTCTGGTAGAATTCGTCTGTGGACCCATTTGGACCTGGGCTTTTTTTGGTTGGTAGGCTATTAATTGCTGCCTCAACTTCAGCCCTTGTTATGGGTCTGTTCAAGGTTTTAACTTCTTCCTAGTTTAGGCTTGGGAGGGTGCAAGTGTCCAGGAATTTATCAATTTCTTCCATATTTACTGGTTTATGTGCATAGAGTTGTTTGTAGTAATCTCTGATGGTAGTTTGTATTTCTGTGGAATCGGTGGTGATATTCCCTTTTTTGTTTTTTTATTGCATCTATTCGATTCTTCTCCATTTTCTTTTTTATTAATCTGGCTAGCAGTCTGTGTATTTTGTTGATCTTTTCAAAAAACCAGCTCCTGGATTTATTGATTTTTTGAAGGGTTTTTTTGTGTCTCTATCTCCTTCAGTTCTGCTCTGATCTTAGTTATTTCTTGTCTTCTGCTAGGTTTTGAGGTTTTTTGATCTTGCTCCTGTAGCTCTTTCAATTTTGACAATAGGGTGTTGATTTTAAATCTTTCCTCGCTTCTCTGGTGGGTATTTATTGGTATAAATTTCCCTCTAGCCACTGCTTTAAATGCGTCCCAGAGATTCTGGTACGTTGCATCTTTGTTCTCATTGGTTTCAAAGAACATCTTTATTCCTGCCTTCATTTCATTGTTTATCAAGTCAACTTTCAGGAGCAGGTTGTTCAGTTTCCATGAAGTTGTGTAATTCTGAGTTAGTTTCTTAATCCTGAGTTCTAATTTGATTGCTCTGTGGTCTGAGAAACTGTTTGTTATGATTTCCATTCTTTTGCATTTGCTGAGGAATGATTTACTTCCAATTACGTGATCAATTTTAGAGTAGGTGCAATGAAGTGCTGAGAAGAATGTATATTCTGTGGATTTGGGGTGGAGATTTCTGTAGATGTCTATTAGGTCCACTTGATCCAGTTCTGAGTTAAAGCCCTGGATATCCTTGTTAATTTTTTGTCTCATTGATCTGTCTAATATTGACAGTAGAGTGTTAAAGTCTCCCGCTATTATTGTGTGGGAGTCTAAGTCTCTTTGTAGTTTGTTAAGAACTTGCTTTATGTATCTGGGTGTTCCTGTACTGGGTGCGTATATATTTAGGATCGTTAGCTCTTCTTGATGCATTGATCATTTTACCATTTGTCTCTTTTGATCTTTGTTGGTTTAAAGTCCATTTTAGCAGAGGCTAGAATTAAATCTCCTGCTTTTTTTTTGCTCTCCATTTGCTTGGTAAATTTTCCTCCATCCCTTTATTTTTAGCCTATGTGTGTCCTTGAACGTGAGATGGGTTTCCTGAATACAGCACACAGATGGGTCTTGACTTTTTATCTAATTTGCCAGTCTGTATCTTTTGATTGGGGCATTTAGCCCATTTGCATTCAAGGTAATATTGTTTTGTGTGAATTTGATCTTGCCATTTTGATGCTACCTGGATGTTTTGCCCATTAGTTGATGCATTGTCTTCATTATGTCGATGCTTTTTACCATTTGGTATGTTTTTGGAGTGGCTGGTAGTGGTTGCTCCTTTCTATGTTTAGTGCCTCTTTCAGTAGCTCTTGTAAGGCGGGCCTGGTGGTGATGAAATCTCTCAGCAATTGCTTGACTGTAAGGGATTTTATTTCTCCTTCATTTATGAAGCTTAGTTTGGCTGGATATGAAATCCTAGCTTCAAAGTTCTTTTCTTTAAGGATGTTGAATATTGGTCCCCACTCTCTTCCAGCTTGTGGTTATCTGCAGAGATCCACTGTGAGTCTGATGGGCTAACTTTTGTGGGTAACCCGACCTTTCTTTCTGGCTGCCCTTAGCATGTTTTCCTTCATTTCAACTCTGATGAATCTGACAATTATGTGCCTTGGGGTTGCTCTTCTTGAGGAATATCTTTGTGGTGTTCTCTGTATTTCCTGGATTTGAATGGTGGCCTGCTTTGCTAGGTTGGGGAAATTATCCTGGATAATATCCTGAAGAGTGTTTTCCAGCTTGGATTCATTCTCTCTGTCACATTCAGGTACACCTATCTAAGGTAGATTAGGTCTTTTCACATAATGCCATATTTCTTCGAGGCTTTGTTCATTTCTTTTCCCTCCTTTTTCTCTATTCTTGCTTTCTCATTTTATTTCATTGAATTGATCCTCAGTTTCTGATATCTTTTCTTCTGCTCGGTTGATTTGGCTATTGAAACTTGGGTATGCTTCACGAAGTTCTCATGCTGTGTTTTTCAGCTCCATCAAGTAGTTTATATTCCTCTCTAAGCTGTTTATTCTCGTTAGCATTTCGTCAAATCTTTTTGCAAGGTTCTTAGTTTCTTTGCATTGGGTTAGCACATGTTCTTTTAGCTCTGAGAAGTTTGTTATTACCCACCATCTGATGCCTGTTTCTGTCAATTCCTCAGATTCATTCCCAGCCATCTTTGATCCTAGCTGGTGAGGAGTTATGATCCCTTGGAGGAGGAGAGGCATTCTTGTTTTTGGTGTTTTCATCCTTTTTGTGCTGCTTTCTTCCCATCTTAGTGGCTTTATCTACCTGTGGTCTTTGTAGTTGGTGACTTTTGGATGGGGTCTCTGAGTGGATGTCCTTTTTATTGATGTTGAAGTTATTTCTTTCTATTTCTTAGTTTTTCTTCTAAGAGTCAAGCCCCTCTGCTGCAGGACTGCTAGAGGTCCACTCCAGACCCTGCTTGCTTGGGGATCACCTGCGGGGGCTGCAGAACAGTAAGGGTTGCTGCTGGTGTCTTCTTCTGTTATCTTTGTCCCAGAAGGGTACCTGACAGATGTCAGCTTGAGTTCTCCTTTATGAGGTGTCTCTTTGGGTATATGGGGGTCGGGGAGCTGCTTGAGGAGACAGCCTGTCTCTTATAGGAGCTCAAGTGCTGTGTCTGTGCAGAGCTGCTGGGCAGGTATGTTTAAGTCTGCTGCAGTGGAACTCATAACTGCCTCTTTTCCCATGTGCTCTGACCTAGGAAGGTTGGCTTTATTTGTAAGTTCCTGATATGCTGCTGCTGTTTTTCAGAGATGCCCTGCCCCGCATGGAGTAGTCGAGTCACAGTATGCCAGCAGAGGTGTTGCTGAGCTGCCTCAGGCTCTGCCCAGCTGCGGTGCAAACTGCCTCATTATTGGCAGATAGCGACAGATGCCCTTCCCCCCACTGAGCTGGACCATCCTGGGTCCAGCTGCACTTGCTGTGAAACTCTCAATCCAGAGCGTTTCAGAATCCTTGTTTTGTGGGAGTGTTACCCACCAAAGCAGATTGCCTGGCTCCCCGTCTCAGCCCCTTTCCTTTCAGTTGAATGGGCGGCTCTGTCTCCCAGGCATTCCAGGCACCAGTTGAAATGGCCGCCCAGATTTGTGTGAGTTTCTGTGCACCAACCCGCAGCACCACTCATGCTGAAAACTCGTGGTGCTTTTCTGCCTGGGAATCTCCTGGTCTGTGGGCAGTGAAAACTTGTTTGCAAATGCAGTGAGCACTCAGATTCTGCATTGTTCTTGCTGGGAATTGCACTCCGGAGTTATTCCTATTCGGCCATCTTGGATCCTCCCCCAGAACTTGGCACTTTCTCATCAAATTTCCTTAGTTAGGGTTCTCTAGAGGGACAGAACTAATAGGATATATATATATATATATATATATATATATATATGTGTGTGTGTGTGTGTGTGTTGTGTGTGTATATATATATATATATATATATGTCAGCTTATTGAGTATTAACTTATACGACCACATATTTATGTATATATGTAGACCTATATACATATACTATATGTATATACTTTGTATGTGTGTATGTGTGTGTGTGTGTGTGTGTGTGTATGTGTGTGTGTGTGTGCATACACAGCAGAATAGGCTGTCTGCAAGCTGAGGAGTAAGGAGGGCCAGTCCAAGTCCGAAACCTAAGAATTCAGAGTCCAATGTTTGAGAGTAGGAAGCATTCAGCACAGGAGAAAGAGGTAGGCTGGGAGGCTGGACCACTCTCGCCTTTTTTTGTTTTTCTGCTGGCTTTATATTCACTGGAAGCTGATGAGAGTGTCCCCACCAGATTAAGGGTGGATCTGCCTACCCCAGCCCAGTGACTCAAATGTTAATCTCTTTTGGCAACACCCTCACAGACACACCCAGGATCAATACTTTGTATCCTTCAATCCAATCAAGTTGACATTCAGTATTAACCATCACAAGAATAAATCCCCAGTGGTCTCCTGCCAGATTAGCAATGGGATAGTAACTAGATTTATGGGGTTTGCAAAGGAATCTGGATACCTAAGACTTTGCAGACTCAACACTTACTCCAGCTTTGTAAGTTATTTGGCATTTCAAATTTCAGGGACATTCTGGGGATCAGCAGCTCAAATGACACTTCTTGCTGTGGTCTGCTCCTCCCCTTTGCAGACACATCCTAACCCCAGCTTCCTCTCCTCTGTGCTAGTACCACTCACTCCATCCACTTTCTTTCCTTTCTATATGAATTTGTTGAAACTTCTTTTCTGATGTCATCCTCTGTCTAGTTATCTACTGGCTATTTATATATATTTTTATGACTTAACTCTTATTTTAGAAGATTTGTAAGTCATGATAGCATTTAAGTGTGTGTGTTCATGGTCAGGTTTAACCAAAGTCCTAGGCCTGAGTATTTCAATGTGCAGAACAAACAGAATGTACTATTACTTTCATACCTCTATTTTTGATAGCCTGTGATTCTGAGCCCTATCTATACTTTTAATCGAATTACCAATGGTATGAAACTCTTTAATTTTGTGTGCCTTACATTAATACAGATAAGTAGAGGGTGGCCTAAGCGGTTTTTTAACTGCAGGACTGTTGTGAGGAGGATGTTTATGAGTTGTTCTTCATTTCCATGGGGACAAGGACAATGAAAATACGGTATAGCTACATTCAGAGTGTTATTTCAGAAGTTAGGTGGTGCCTTTCAATTATTAAACAATAAAGTAATAGCATTGCTCTTTAAGCATGTGCTTATAAAGACAGTGAGCCCTGAGTTACTGATTTTGTGATTTAGTCCAAGGCTTTGACATCCATATGATGTGGACCTCTGGGTACTAAAGAAGTCTATAAATCCCAATCACAATTGTGATTAATTACAGAAATCTGATTCATGTATTTCTTTAGCTAATGACAGGGGTAGAATCAATTAAAAATTATTCCAAGTTTACTGGCTCTATTTCTCTTCATTTGAAACAGAATTTTCTCAAAAGGCAAAAGGAAAGTTTGTCATCCACATCTCTTATTAATGAAAGAAAGTGTAACTATTAAATATTCGCATTTCTCCTTTTGAATAAAACAAACTACTGATGAGAGACTAAGCTAATTATTTTTAGTATCTCTGTTGTCTTTTTAAATATTCCTCTTTTGGAAAAGCAAAACAAGACATGATTATATCGGGAGAAGAACAGTGACCCAAGAACTAGATGGCTTTCTGGTGTTGTTCTTTCATTATCGGTTATATTTAGTTTCTGAAGTGTGATCAAAGGTAACTAATCATAATTAGATAATTTTTAAATCTCCCATCCTCCCTCCCTTTCTGTATTTTTACCTTTCTTCCCTTCTTGATACTTAAACCTTGATAAGTTAAACTTGTGAACCAAATTGTTCACAACTGGCTCATATTCTAGGGTGAAATGTTAGTGCATGTTGGAGACAAATGTACAAATAAATACCATATGATTATATTACTACTGTGAAAATGTATGTAGAAAATGCTGAGGAATATGGACTATTTTCTTAATAATCCTATTTTCTTAATAATCTTATTTCTTAATAATCTAATCTTACCTAGTAGACAACATTTCCAGTCGTGGAAAAGAACTAGTGTCTCACCCATGACTGAAATCCTTCACATCTGGCTGTCTTTAGGCCCTAAATTGTGTGAAACTCACTGAATATTTTCCACTGAGTGCTTTGTTTACTGTTATAAAATCTTAAATCAAAATGTTACATCAAAGGAAAAGTTTTACCAAAAGAGCCTCAGCAAAACCTCAAAACAACCAAACACTCCACTTGGCTGTTTAAATCATTAGCAAAAGCAACTCTGTTATCCCAGCTTCTAAGCTAACCAGACTCATCATTTTGGCCTTTCATGTATGCTTTTCCCATGGCCAAAATGTCCACAAATTACTAATAAGTGCTGGCAGGGAGAGAGGTTAAAACAAACAAGTAATTGCGTTTTACCTGACAAAACATTCATTGAAATGCTCAGTGAAGCGCTGAGAAATTCATCATCTGAATAGTCTAAATTATAGTACATGAAGATTGCAACTCGCTAGGGGGACGTACCTTCAGCATTCCTCTAGGTTAATTTAAACCAACATGCAGATGTTTATATGCTTCATGTGTGGTGTCCCAAAAGGTTGTGTTTTCTCTTTTGATCTTTGAGTATACTGATTACTTTTCATGAACTGTGGCATTCAATACACTTTGAGAAAAACATAACCTTTTTCTTTGAAGGTAAGTTGTAAGAAAGAGAAATCATTAAAGCCTGGAGTGTAGAATTGTTGACTGAAATGGTTTCAAGTGAGTAGAATGCCCTGTATTTTAAGAACGGGCATGATCTCTATTATTACTAAAAAAAAAAAAAATCTGCATTTTATGTGATCAACATGGGAAAGGGATGCTTGATGAGTAGCCAATGATGTTGAACTTGCTGTATTTTCCGACCGACTTGTTTTTCTTATGAAGGCAAGCATTTTAGTAAAATTGTGTTTGTTTTTCTTTCTGATAGGCTCTAATTGAAGTTTGAAGGTTCATTACACAGTGCCTGGGAATATGTTGTCAAATACAATTCACCTCTCCCACAGTGAATGTTGGCATGATTTTATAGGACAGGGTACTCTAGAGCTCAGCTGTCATAATATTTGGCTCCAATTTCATTCATAATGGACAGAATATCTACAGTGTTTTGAATCTCTACTTTCAAATGTCAGTACACTGGAGCAAATATTAAAGAATGGGTTTGAATCTAAGTAGCGAATATTGGCCTTCAAACAACGTGTTATAGGCTCAATCTTGTTTCCTTCAATTATGTTGAAGTAATGCAACCTTAAATGTTTCACAGATGTATGACTTGAAATCCAAAACACATACTACTCATCAAAGTCATCTTTATTTAAGCTTAGGAAGAATAATTAAAATCTAAAATGTTTGCTTTTAGTACACACACACTTCTCATCTGGCAGGACATTTCTGATTTTATTTGGGAAATTGAATATATGTCAGATAGGCTTGGGTTGTGGGGTAAATGAGTCTACTTCAGTGTCAGGACTGTTTTTATTAACAGAGTTTATAGACTGGCTTGGTAGTTTCCAGTTCTGTGGCAAGAACAATCTATCATAATAAACCTGTAACATAAATGTACAGAATACATTCCTGTTTCAAGAGTCTATAAGGAGTCCCCTCATGAACAATTTATATGAGAGGATTATAAAATGAAGTTCAGCAGGAGCACAAGCAACTGCAGTGAATGGTGTGTTGTTAAGGTACTTTAAATCATGAAAAAAACATACTTTCAAGGATTTATTAATCTTCCTCCAAATATATATATTTTGGTAAATCACAACTGGAAAGAAGAGTTTGTATTTCTTGGAAGCGCTGAGCTCACCAACATATTGGGAAACTAAGTAAAGCAGGCCAGTGATCTCTGTTCTGAGTGAAATATTTTGTTCTGTTTGACATCTAGGTTCAGCGATGGCTATGTCAGTGTCACTTTATTTTTCTCTCGTGCAAGTTTGGTAAAACTCTTTAACTACTAATGTATATTTTAGAAAACACAAATTCTGTTCTATTCTATGAGGAAGGGGATTGCCTTAGGATATAAATCAGAGTTGATACCATGATCATCAACTGGACTATCTTATTTTATTTAATTATTCTAAATTTATAACATCATGAAAGATAGTTGGGATTTTTCCATTTTTATTTTACTTTTGTTTCTTGCTTATTTGAATCATTTGTTTAATTTTTCTTTCTACTCAGAGAGGCTAAGCTCTTAAGAGGAAAGGAGAAGTAATTTAATGTGTGTAAGTAAGTGTAGGTATTTGTCAACAAACACGTAAACAATTATCTATGGCATTGTTACTTATGTCATATAAAAACTGTGCTTAAACAGATAAAAAAACATTTTCTGGTGAATTTTATTTATTTAATGATGTTTACAAATGAATCATCAAGATGTCTCCCAGATTATTTCCTCTCCACGTAGCAATATTTGACTCCTCTTTACATCATCTTTTATTCAAGTTTTCCGTTTTTTTTTTTTTGAGTGTAAAGGCAATAAATTATAATAATACAAAACTTATACTCTTTGTCCCATAGTTTCTCTTTTCTGTTGAAATATAGCTTGCTCTTTGGAATATTAGCACGTAACCAGAGAGTATTTTTTTTTTTTTTTTAAGACGGAGTCTTGCTCTGTCACCAGGCTGGAGTGCAGTGGCGCAATCTCGGCTCACTGCAACCTCTGCCTCCTGGGTTCAAGCGATTCCTCCGCCTCAGCCTCCCGAGTAGCTAGGACCACAGGCCGTGCCACCACGCCAGGCTAATTTTTTTGTATTTTTAGTAGAGACGGGGTTTCACCATGTTGGCCAGGATGTTCTCGATCTCTTGACCTCGTGATCCGCCTGCCTCGGCCTCCCACAGTGCTGGAATTACAGAGAGTATTTTTGTTTTTTAGAACAATCTGACTATTCTAAAACACTTTTTGGGATATTACTAATTGTCGGTAAGGAATTGAGATCCACAGATAAACTTATCAGGAACAGAAAATTCTTTTGAACACATTTTTAAATATTTAAATAGTCATAGATCAGAACTAGCTTTTTTTTTTGAAGATTTTTAAAAAATCAGTAGGACTGCACATAGGATTCAATCTGGTATTTAATATGCAAATACTTTATAATTTCTCTTTTTGCTAAGTAATATTCTAAGAAATTAGTCATATATTTTAAAATGTTCTGACTGTTTTTATGTTCCATGTTTGTATAAATGTAGAGATGAGACACTTGTTTAAGAGCCTTAAAGATCTGAGGTAAATTATATTTGGGAAATACAAATTTATTTCTGTAATTTCTACCTTCTATGAACAACTTCTTTCTTGCAGACTGTTCTGTTATTCTTGGTTTATACACAGGACCCTTAAAATAAAAAAATAAATAAAAAATAACAAACAATACGTAAAGACAAAGACTGGCAATAAAAGAAAAATAATTTAAACTCAAGGGATTTTTTTGGGTAAGGCCTCAGAGAATGTTCCAGCTGTTTTTAAGAAAGGCATTGTACATAAAGGCCAGATTTAGATGAATAGTTTGAAAAATCCTTATTATTTTGAGAAATGATTCAATTGTAGTCTCAATGCTAAATATTCATAAAAAGTATTCATTCACATAATCCTTTTTAAAATGAAGTAATTAGAAAAAGCAAGTCAGTGTGCTAAGAAATGGGCTTTCCTTTATCAAATGGTTAATTCTTTATTGAATGGTTAGTCTTTAAAATGAGCAAAGATGAGCTCAGCAAATAAGGTACTTATAATAATGAAAGTACTATATGTGGGAATACTGCCTTTTTGTTTTTAATCTGCAATTGGTTAATTAAATTTCACTGTAGTCGTATTGCATAAAATACATTTCAAAGGCACCATTCTTCTTCATTAGTGAAGGTCCAAATTTCAATGCCGCAAGTGTAGGTGGGAAAAAGTCCTCAAAAACTTTACAGCAATTGTTAGAAAAGTTTATGTAAACATGAGTACTGTGAATACAGACCAGGGGCCTGCCCCAGACTCAAAGAGTCAATGGGTTCAATTCACTTGCTGCTACAATCAGTTCAGGCGTAGGCTCTTTGCATTGAGACAGAGAACAGCATCAGAGGATGATTATTACCTGTGCCCAGTGGAGTTTGTTCAACTGCTAATGGACAAAGGTAGATTCAAGCTCTCTCTGATTCCCAAAGACATACAAAATCAAATATGGACTTAAAAAAGAAATATAAATGAAATAAATTCTAAAATGAAAACAAATATCTTTTACAAGGCACTATAAAAAGACACAAGGGAATGTTCATATCAATTATTTTATTAAATATTTATTGAGCAAAACATGTGCCAGGCACTGTTAGATTGGCCTCATGAGCTTTGCATGGGTACCCTCTTGCTATACATGAGGCTTGGAAACATACTCCTGACCAGTGTTTATGCTAGACATGATTCCTGTCTCATACTGTGCTAAGGGGGTGACTAAGATCCATATTGACCAACACCTGTTGAATATATTTGACAGATGTTTAAAAATTAACCCTGCTCAAAAGCATAAGGGGATCTTTGCTAACCAGGATCATAGGTTTGCATGGGCTCCTAGGAGGAAAAGAATGAGTGGGATCAGTTTATACACCATGCAACTAAGGACTCCATTCTCTCCCTAGGGAAGCACAGATTTTACTGCTCAGTGAATGATGAAAATCTGATTCACCTGGGATTATTTCTAAGTTACTCAGTCTTAACGTAAAGTTCCCAGCCCCAGGTCCATCATTGCTCAAGGGTAAGATCCCAGACCTAGTGCCTGCATTATTTCCTGTCTGCCCAAATTGTAAGGGCCAATTTTGTTCCTGAATAATTTGCATTAAACAGACCAATCACTAGATTCCTTCTACAGATGAAAATGCATTTATTCAATCAAACAAAGAGAATCATGTGAGGCAATAAAGAAGGGCTTTCCTTCCAGTCTTGTGAGCAGTGGCTGTGGCTCTGCTGGCTCTGTTTTGGGAGGTCTTTATAAATGACCACAATTAAGCTGTAGATGTACTCATGCCCTAGGTGTAACCATCTGTTCTGGGGAATATGACTTAGTAAATACACTGGGGTCTAACACTTATTCATGTCATTCATTCATTTATTCAAACAAATATTTTTGAGCTCTTATGAGGTGCCAGACACTGTTTTAAGCAATGGGAAAAGAGGGGTAGACAAGTCTTCATTCTTATGTTTTTATGTTTTTATTTTAGAGGGGATGGGGAAAAGGAGAAAAAGCCAGTGAAGAAGGAAAGAAATAAATCAACAAGATAATTTCATATAATGCTAAGGAGGGGAAGAAAAGAAAACAAGTGTTGGAATAGATCAAGGGGTGGGAGTTAATTGAAAGAATAGTCAAGAAAAGCTCTGCTAAAGAAGTGTTGGATTGGTTAGAACCCAGAGAGGGACTTTCCAGCTCTGGGGATGTTTGCAGAGAAATGCAGAAGTCCTAAGATGGGAATGAACATCTCATGTAGGGTATAACTTCTCATGTTTGAGGGACAGAAACGAGGCCCTAAAGGCTCTAATATTGTGAGCCAGGATAAGGGCAGCCAGGGTAAGGGCAGATGATATTTGGAGACAGATAGGGGCCAGGTAGGGCCTTGTACTGCGAAGGGGCCTTGTACTGTGTATGTAGGACACTATACTTGTAGGGGCCAGATCCCTAAGGACTTTGTGCTTTGTTTGAATTTTACTCAAAATGTTGAGAAACTATTAGATGATTTTGAAAATAATGCTTGCTTAATACTATGTCACTGTGCCTACTCTCTGAGAAACAAATCATAGGGAGACAAGAGTTGGAAGCAGGCAATGCTTCTACAGAAGACTTTTCTGGTTTCTATTAAGTTCAGTTTCTATTAATTTCCAAACTCTGAAACAGACCACTACAGCTTCCTCCTCAGTTGCTCTTATTTACTATGGACCCAAACTCCTGAGCAGATAAAATTTGGCATCAGTAACACTACCAATTCTGGCTGACACCTTGGCCAGTGAAAAGGGTTAATATAATGGAAAGGAAGATGCCAGATGGAAAATCATTTCTTTTACATCTTCTCTTTTTTGGTCTCCACAGGACAACTATAACACTTTGTAAGAATAACATGTATACAATTTGCCAGAAGTTTTGAAATCTTAGATTACCACTAACATTCCAATTTCTAAAGACAGTTGAAATGAATTCCTGTAGCTCTCTGAGAATAGATTTTAGCTATTAATATTATATTACAACTTCCTACATAGTTTTAAAAATGTGGGTTGTTTCCTGTGCATTTATTTATTTCTATTTTTTTTAATGAGGTCTCACTCTGTTGCCCAGGCTAGAGTGTAGTGGTGTGATCTCAGCTCACTGTAACTTTACCTTCCGAGCTCAAGCAATCCTCCCACCACAGCCACCAGAGTAGCTGGGATTACAGGTGCATGCCACAACATCCAGCAAACTTTCATATTTTTAGTAGATATGAGGTTTCACCATGTTGCCCAGGCTGTTCTCAAACGCCTAAGCTCAAGTGATTCACCCAGCTAGGCCTTTTGAAGAGCTGGGATTACAGGCATGAGCCACCACACTCAGCCTTAATTGCAAGCATTCCTATATACCAATAATAGACAGAGAGACAAATCATGAGTGAACTTCCATTCACAATTGCTACAAAGAGAATAAAATACCTAGAAATACGATTAATAAGGGATGTAAGGAACTCTTTGAGGAGAACTACAAACCGCTGTTCAAGGAAATAAGAGATGACACAAACAGATGGAAAATCATTCCATGCTCATAGTTAGGAAGAATCAGTATTGTGAAAATGGCCATAGTGCCCAAAGTAATTTACAGATTCAAAGCTATCCCCATCAAGCTACCAATGACTTTTTTCACAGAATTGGAAAAAAATACCTTAAACTTCATATGGAACCAAAAAAGAGCCTGCGTAGCCAAGACAATCCCAAGCAAAACAAAACAAAACAAAATGAAAAACAAAACAAAGCTGGAGGCATCATGCTACCTGACTTCAAACTATATTACCAGGCTACTATAACCAAAACATCATGGCACTAATACCAAAACAGAGATATAGCCCAGAACAGAGGCCTCAGAAGGAATGCCACACAACTGCAACCATCTGATCTTTGACAAATCTGACAAAAACAAGCAATGGGGAAAGGATTCCCTATTTAATAAATGGTGTTGGGAAAACTGGCTAGTCATATGCATAAAGGTGTAACTGGATCCCTTCCTTATACCTTATACAAAAATTAACTCTAAGTGAATTAAAGATTTAAATATGAGTTCTAACACCATAAAAACTCTAGAAGAAAACCTAGGCAATACCATCCAGGACATAGACATAGGCAAGGACTTCATGACTAAAACACCAAAAGCATTGGCAACAAAAGCCAAAATAGACAAGTGAGATATAACTAAACTTAGTTTCTTTTGCTGTGCAGAGCTCTTATCAGTAGAGTGAACTGGCAATCTACAGAATGGGAAAACATTTTTGCAATCTACCCATCAGACAAAGGGCTAATATCCAGAATCTACGGAGAACTTAAACAAATTTATAAGAAAAAAACAAAGAACCCCATCAAAAATTGGGCAAAGGATATAAACAGACGCTTTTCAAAAGACATTTATTCAGCTAACAAACATATGAAAAAAAAGCTCGTCATCATTGGTCATTAGAAAAATGCAAATCAAAACCACATTGAGATACCATCTCACACCAGTTAGAATGGCAATCAATAGAAAATCAGGAGACAACAGATGCTGGAGAGGATGTGGAGAAATAGGAACGCTTTTACACTGTTGGTGAGAATGTAAATTAATTCAACCATTGTGGAAGACGCCGTGACAATTCCTCAAGGATTTAGAAATAGAAATATCATTTGACCTAGCCATCCCATTACTGGGTATATACCCAAAGGATTATAAATCATTCTATTATAAAGACATATGCACATGTATGTTTATTGTGGCACTGTTCACGATAGCAAAACTTGGAACCAACCCAAATGCCCATCAATGATAGGCTGGATAAAGAAAATGTGGCACATATACACCATGGAGTACTATGCAGCCATAAGAAAGATGAGTTCATGTCCTTTGCAGGGACATGGATGAACCTAGAAACCATCATTCTCAGCAAACTGACACAAGAACAGAAAACCAAACAGCACATGTTCTCACTCATAGGCAGGTGTTGACAATGAGAACATGTGGGCATAAGGAAGGGAACATCACACATGGGGTCCTCGGGGGTGGGGGCTAGAGGAGGAACAGCAGGGGGTGGGGGAATTGGGGAGAGATAGCATTAGGAGAAATACCTAATGTAGATAACGGGGCAATGGATGCAGCAAACCACTACCATGGCACGTATATACCTACACGATCTGCACATGTGCCCCAGAACTTAAAGTATAATAAATAAATAAATAAATTAAAAAATAGTAAAGTAAATTAATATTATGTACATAACGGTTATGACAAAAATGCTTCTGCTTGGATAAAACAAAAAAAACTGAAAGTACTTTAAAAGTGAAAGATACCACATACTTTAGGAAAAACTGGTATTTGTATACAAGTGGGCATAAATCTAATGCGTGTGAAGATCAAAGCCAAGCACAATTATAGTACATGTAGCAGTTATTTTGAGGTCTCAAAAGGGATAACAAAAATCTATAATAGAAAACAGAATCTGGGTTAAAATCAGTGGATTTTATTTCAGGATTAAATAAATTGAGTACATGAAGTATCTGGCTCTTGAAGGAAAATATGGTGTCTTGTTCTTTAAATGTCTTTAAATTTATAAGTCATAAACTGTAAGTCACTAGCATCATTATGTTGATAAATTATCAGGTTTAATTCTTATAAAAATTGAAATTATCTTCTGAACTCTAAGTTATATTTTAGCCACAGGTATTTTTTTTGTTTTGTTTATTCAATAATTATTAGAAGAATGAAAACTTATTTGACTTTTATTATGTGACAAGGTTTAAAATAATTTGCTTGAATAAAACATTATGGAGTCTGAATTCAAAGCATAAAGGCAGAAAGCAAAGTGTGAAGATCTTTCAAACGTCTGTCACTTTTAATAGTTCTTTTCTATGTTATATGACCTTCGAATGTTGAGTCTGTAAGAGTTTCTTCAGCTGCATTTGATTTTACCATCACCCTGTGGGTACAGTTAAGAAGATGGCTTAGTTGAGGCTTTATAAATGAAACTGAATATGGTTCAAACGTTCAACAGATATAAACATACTTTAATTAAGAATAAATATTTTTATAAGATTGCTCAAATGACTTCTCTCAAAATTTTATTCCAGAACATCAACAAATAAATTTGCATTACAAAATAGAAAATTCAATTGTGGAAAATTATATTCTATCTTATTCTAGTGATGTATTTCCCTTGTCAGGAAGCTTTTCCTAAAGTGTGTTTTATGATTTGTGATAGAATTACCATCACTAAGTTGATCATTGCCCATTGGTTAGTCTACGTTAACTGCCTTTTAGTGACATGAGTTCAGTGCTAACTGAGAATGAGGGTAGCCTGTGGCTATGAACACTGATAGCTACATGGGCCTCAAGTGAGTGGTGCTAGCCCTCTTTGACATTTCTCTAAAAGCAGAATTTCTCTGGCATAGTGTTAGTTTTACTGGTAGCCATGTGAGAAGATAAGAAAAGGGGCCAAAGATAACCCTTCCTACTGCTGGCATGTGGAATGCTCTTTTCCTGCTCCATGCCAGTCTTTCATTTGATTCAGAAGGATTTGTGTGTCTTTAGCTTTGACAAGCAACAAGAGTCCATCTCCTTTGCCCTCCTGTTCCTGATACCTGAAAGACCTAGTGAAGACTGAAAGAAAAGTTTTTATTTTCTTACACAGTGAAAGCACTTCAAAGCATTTTGTTACATATATGTATAATTTGATGTGATACTTATATTGATCAATTACAATTCAACACATTATTTTAGCAAGTAATAAACCATTCTTAAGGGCTTAGTGTTGTCGTAGGTATAAATCAAGTAGGCTACCTGACCCGCGTAGAGATAAGAGATGAGTGTTTTCACAGAAATGAATTAATAATCACGTACAAACATGGAGAATTTAGGCTCATAGGTGAATGTGAGAATACGGAGGAGAATGAAAATCATTGCCAGGTGAGTGATCAAAGAGTGCATTCTAGAAAAGGTGGCACTTGTACAGGGATTTGGAGTATGAATTGGGATTAAATAAGAGAGAAACTAGAGGGAAATAAGAAAGAAACAGATCTTTCAGGTGGAGTGTCCAGAAGCAGAGCCAGCAGCAGATTTTAGTGTATGCAGTTTATTGAAAAGGTGCTCTCAGAAGATATCTGTGAGAAGGTAAGAGAACCTGGAAAGGGTAAGGGAGAAAGTGGGCAAAGATGTGATTTCCAAAATTGAGCCTCAGCCTGATACATGGCATGGTCTAGAGGGAGAATCGCACCACAGAAGGGGGTCCCTCTTAAGGAACAGGATGCCAGCCTTTTACACCGCATATGTATCAGTTATTGGCTACAAGTCTAAGGGGTAGGGGTAAGTGCAAGTGACGTACCTTGCTAGATGTCTCTGGATGAGGTAGCTCTCATTCAAAGAGGCAGGTATCTGGAATGATAAACCTGCAGCCAACTCTTGCATCAGCTGAGAGATGGGTACCAGGATGAGAGGCTTGGTAAAGGGTTATGGCTACGCCACCAGTGGAATTTCCTACACTGGGAATATACATGCTAGGTGCATAGAACGTTAGGTGTGAGAGGGAGACCAGCCTGATGAAAAGTATTTATTAATGCATATTTGTCAAGAATTTTAGTTGGTAACACTTTATTAAACATTAGATATTGCTACTTTATGTGTTTTGAAAGCAATTACACTGTTTGAAAAGTCTTATTTTGTAAAAAAAAAAAAATCCATTCTATTCACTGTCTCACAAATGGGACAGTTTATTAATTAAGAATACTAGATTTCAAGTCAAACAGACCTGACCTTAAACCTTGACTTCGTTCTTTGCTGCATAAATGGTTTTGTTTGAATTACTTAACCACACTGAACTTCAAATTTCCATCAGTTATATGTGGATTATAATGTCTGCTTCATGCTTGTTGTGAACATTCAATGCGATCATTCATGTGAAGAAGCAATGAACACAGTGTCTGGTGCACATAAATGTTCAATGTGCACATTTTACACATTGATATTACTTGATATTACACATTGATAGATATTACTTGACTCTGGATAGGCAAAACTTTGATGTTTTCAGTAGAAGGTATTTGGAACTATGGTTAATTCTTTCTGAGGGTTATTGACAGTACTGGAGTCAGGGTGAGGTGGATGAAATGCGTGGTATTTTCATTTGTACAACTTGAGAGTGTATGCCTCAGATTTTGCACCCTTGAGCACTTCTCTCGCCTCAACACTGAAAAAAAAAGTATGCCAGATTAGAAAAACAAAATGAAATTGGAAAGCGTAGTTTGTAGAAATGTTAGAGCATCCATAAAACTCATTAAAAAGGAAAGTATATTAGTAACAAAATGACTTTAGTAATACCTCAGGAACCACTAATTCCGAATCATCTCTATGTCTCTTGTAATAGCTTTCCAATATTCTTTGAAAAATATCGAGGTTATTTTAGTTATGATATTAGTATTTTGATTTAGTTTAAATATCCTTTTATTCTTGAGATATAAAATTTCAACTGAATGGCAACTATGTTGGAGTTGAAAATGTACAGAAAAATAAATTGCAAATTAGTCAATATATTAATTTAAAAGCAGTTACAAGCAAGCTACTATATCACAATGAAAAAATAGTTCCTAAAATTGGTAATTCAACCATTGCACTCCTAATAGCTGAAGTCATTTTTATGTGTGGCGATCCTGAATCAAAGCCATCATAAGATACTGCAGACCTCTTAATAGCTTGGTTCCAGTGCTAATGAGCCTAGGACTTTGGAGCTCATTTGAGAGCAGGATTCGTAATTTTTTTTACTGTGCAGTACTCCTACCTCTAGCTTTGTCTCAAAGGCATAGTTGCACATGGAGGATACTGATAATAAGAGAGTTTGACATTCTTTCTTTGGCCAGGATCCTTATTATCCTCGAATCGAAATGATCGAGCAAGTCATTTTTAAAAATAATTTTGTGCCTGTTTCTTTTGACATTATTTTGTTTAGAGCACCTTTAAAAACTCTATTGGTGATTAAAATATTTAAACTAGAACAGTATTATGGCATTATTTTAAAATATATTTTTTTCAACTATATACTTCTCTAACCTGTTGGCTTATTATTTGGTTTAATTGTTCTCAAATAGTATCAATTATGAGAGTTTGCTGAGTTTCTTCTTGGGAATTTGAGAATAAAAGAAGGGGGAAAGAGGAGGTGAGAAGAGGATGGATATAAACTTTTTTGTTTTTGTTTTTGTTTTTGTTTTTAAGAGACGGGGTTTCACCATGTTGGCCAGGATGGTCTCAACCTCTCGACCCGTGATCCACCCGCCTTGGCCTCCCAAAGTGCTGGGATTACAGGCGTGAGCCACCGTGCCCCGCCCATAAACTGTTTTTTCAATGTACTAAAGACACTTCCGATTGCCAGAAGAATCACAGAGACAAGGGATCATTTAGCCATAGGGTTAAGCCTATCACTTCACCTATCCCTATGAATAAGTAACTATGGCAACTCACCATAAGTGGTTAGCCACCTTGGGAGTTGATAGAGTCCTTGCTTTGTGGAGCAATGCTGTGGGAATCTCTGCTCCTATTCATAAAAAATCCTGGAAATTGCCTTCTAACAGAGAGGCCAACTCACATTTCAAATAAATGTTTTTCCCTCCTCAACTGCTTTTTTAAATTTTGCACAGTAACACTGACCTAGTGCAACATTTAAAAGTCCTAAATATATCACAATCACACAGTGGCCAGCCCAATCAAGGTAAGTGGTGAGACACCAGCATGCTATGCACAAGTATGAGAGTTTGCTGAGTTTCTTCTTGGGAATTTGAGAATAAAAGAAGGGTAACATTGGATGTAGAGAGTGAGGAGGAAGATGGTATTAGGCATGACACTCAGATTGCTGACTTGGTTAAGAGAAGCATAGAAAGATACGTTTGGAGAGGAAACAAGAATTCCCACTTGGAGTATTTTATTTTGTTTAGTTTTTGTTTTTTCCAGTTCCTGATTGATATCCATGCTCAAGTGGCAGAGTGGCAGTTGAGTATTTAGAGTCAAAGCTCAGGGGAGAATTGCAGCTCATGATAATGATTTGGGAACTTTTAGCATATAAATACTCATTGGAACCCAGGGAAATGGGAGATAATGTCCAGGACAAGCTTGTAGAAGGAAGAGAATGTGTAGTAAAGACACAGTGAAAGATATTAACACCGGAGAGGAAGAGATGCTTTGCTCGAGGATGTACTCTACATTTACATTTTTCTCTTTGAGAGAAGCATGACAAGAAGAAGCAAGAAATTTGATTTATTCCATATTTCAGACTGTTTTGAAAGTGGTATCTCACTAACGAAAGGTGTGTGAAGTGAATATTGTTGACATTCCTGAGGAGTGTGTCTTGGGACATTCAAATCTGTAAATATCATAAATACAATATGAATCCTAAGAAATCCTGGGATTTGAGGATGAATGGGAGACTTACGTTCTTGGTTCTGTGTTATAAGTTATTCTCCAAATATAGCAGGACTATAGCACTAATGAAAATGATTTATACAGTGGTCTTGTGATCCAATGCCCATATATGAACAAAGGTTACTGTTCCTGTCCTCTAAACTGGGGTTCCCAGTGTAATACAGCAAGACTACTGTGTGCTAGCAGATAGAAAGCACAATCCACATTTGACCATATTTTCCTCATTGGATATGTTTATGGTACATTTTATTCTGCTTTTATCTGTCTGAGATTAATGCCTTATCTGGCTTTTTTTCCTATGAGTACTTTCGGTTATAAAGAACTTTGGATAGCTACCTGATCAATTTTCAGCCTCTCCTCTTTTTCATTTTTTAATTTCTTTGCCACCTCCTCTTAATGTGTGATGCCCTTCTCTCCCTCCCTCACTCCCTTCCTTTCTTACTTCCTTGGAAGAATCCCTTCTTTCCTTTCTTCCTTCCTTGGAAGAATCCTTCCTTCCTTCCATCCTTCCTTCCTTCCTTCCTTCCTTGGAAGAATCCTTCCTTCCTTCCTTCCTTCCTTCCTTCCTTCCTTGGAAGAATCCCTTCCTTCCTTCCTTCCTTCCTTGGAAGAATCCCTCCCTCCCTCCCTACCTTCTTTCCTTCCTTCCTTCTCTCTTTTTCTTCCTCCCCCTCTCTCTTTCTTTCTTCCTTCCTTCCTTTCTTCCTCCCCCCTTTCTTTCTTCCTCCCTCTCTCTCTTTTCTTTGCTTCCTTCTTCTTTTTTTTTTTCAAGGTCTCATTCTGTTGCCCAGGGTGGAGTGCAATGGTACAATCATGGCTCACTGCAGCCTCAACCTCCTGGGCTCAAGCAATCCTTCCACCTCAGCACCCCCAAGCAGCTGGAACTACAGGCATGTGCCACCATGTCCAGCTAATTTATGTTTATTTTTTGTAGGGATGAGGTCTCACTATGTTGCCCAGGCTGGTCGCAAACTCCTGGGCCAAGTAATCCTTACGCATTGGCCTTTCAAAGTGCTGGGATTACAGACATAAGCCACCTCACCCAACCAAACTTTCCTTTTTTTTTTTTTTGAAGAGACCCTTAAATTAGATCGTACTTATGATAAATGTTGATTGATTCATTAGCTTCAACAGTGCTTTCAGCCTCTGATGGTTCAGAGAAATGATTGCATATACTTTACATTTCACCGGAATTAGGTTTCTATTGAGACAATAATTTTCTATGTCTTCACAAAATTAATTTATTTTCAGATTTTCTCCAGTTTTACCACTGTTTTGATAAATAGTCTTATAGTGGAGGAAGACTTATTGAAACAGTTTCATCACTTTTTTTTCTCTAGTTTGCCTCAGAGTATGGTTGATTCATTCTCATGGGTTACAGCCATTGCAAAATCAATGTTTTACTTTTAAATGGCTCTAAAATGTAAATTAAATTCTAGCTCAGTACTCTCAGCACTCTGAGTTGTCCTTCTTTTAAAGGGAAATTATTTTTTTAAGTGATATCATTAAAAACAAGTCATTCCATGAGTTACTGTATAAGAGAAGATAGGTATGGAGTTGTAAACCTGAAATAAAATAAGTACCCTGGATATCCAGCTTCACTGGCTAGTCTGACTTGTTCTTACATGTTAACGAAATGCTTTTGAGATTCAAGGCAGAGTCTGAGGGAAATTATCCATTAATACTTGTAATGAATCATTGAGGCTGCTTGTGAATAGTTGAAACTTCTAATATTAAGGCATATGTATGCCAAGAATCTAATTAGTCTTTTAGCAAATTTTTTTTTTCTGACCACCTACTCTGTGCCTTAAGCAAAAGTACCTGCCCTTCTCTAAAGACACTTGCTTGCAGCCTTAGGAGGAGATAGGCTTTGATCAACTCATCAACCTAATTACAAGTATCATTTGACATGAGAAGGTAAGAAACAGCGTTCTTGGTAGTGTAATCTACAACATAGACAGCAGTCAGTAGATGTTTGCTTCTCTGAGGAAACGACTCTTGGAATAATTAGTAGGAGCTAGGTGGGCAAATTGGGGTAAGACAGAAGGTTGAGAAAGATCGGAGAAGCCTCCACAGGAACATAGTTCCTCTCCTGTTGTATTTTGGAGAACCTTCAGAGATATAAAAGTGTCATTGTGGTTGGAATGCAAAGATGAGGGGAAAGAGTTTAAATTGAGGAAGAGGCCAGTGCACGCAAAGCTTTAACGGTTACTTTCAGAATTTGGTGCGTTATACTCATTAAGTGATGTTTACCACCTAGGTCAACAAACATTCTGTAAAGGCTTAGATACAGTGTATAATAAATATTGCAGGTGACATGGTCTCTGTTGCATTTATTCAACTCTGCTGTTAAAAGGGAGAAGCAGATATAAACAATATGTATGTGTGAGTGAATGTTTCAGTAAAACTTTATTTACAGAAACAAGCCATGACAGTATCTGGCATAACCCCTGATTAGATAAATCCTAATGTTGCTTCCTTATTTCCCAATGTCTCCATTTGAACTAGTTGGGGGGATATTTTGGAGACTTTGGCAGTGCCTAGTCAGCAAGCATCAGTGTACTTTAGACATTGAAAATTTGATTAAGAAAAAAAAAACTGGACTCCTTTGATTTTCCTTTGAAGTAATACCACAAGAAGAAAACAGCAGGCTCGTCCATTTGCCAAGAAAGGAAGAACATAAAAGACAAAATGAAATGCCAGAAACTGGGTACTAGAGGAAAGGAATGCTAAGAAAATGTTCAGAAGTTTTCTTGAAAAGCAAGGATCACTTGGGAGGGTGAACTTGTTCAAAGTGTTCGCTAACTTACCTCTTGCAAGAGCAAGCCGTCTTTTAATGTATCTGATACACAGCACCTGTGGTCAACAGACTCTGTAGTTGCAAAGTATTGAGCTTTGTGCTCCAGCTGTAGAGAATGATATACTGTCATAAAATTGTTCAGATGAAACTCAGAAAAGCTTAAAAGACAAAGGTAAACTTTGCCTCCTCTTTAATCTAGTACTAATTTCTTTGAGTAATTTCAGAAAACTTTTTCATGATAAAGTGATTCATTTATAAAGTTCTTGTCAAAATCACCTAGTATATTTAAAATATTTTGGAATTACAATACTGAACACAAGTGAAAGAAGATACTTACTAGGCAGGATGGGCTAGGTTATGCTGCAATAATGAACCACCCCAAAATCTTAGTGATTGCAAACAATAAACTTTTTTCTCTCCACTCACAATACAGGTTCATCATAGTCAGCAGTGGGCTTCAGGAATCGTAGTTGCTGATATAGCTACCTAATGAAGCAGTGACCTTCTCAGTGTCACTGGTGGCCATGAGAAAAGGCAATAATCATTTTTAATATTTAATATTAGAACCATGCAAGAGAAATATGGTGATTTTACTCTCTATATCACTATCACACACACTAACATTTGGTGTTTATTTTAGAATATCTTGCTGGCTCCCAGTAAATATGTCGACTTTTGGAGTATATACTGCTTGAAATGACAATACTCCACAAATATGCATAGTCTGCTAACAGTAATCTACCAGATTCTAGGCTTCCATATTGATTACTATTAGCAGAATATGTAGGTGAAATTGTTGTCGGATACGCATGTGACCATTCACAGAAGGCAACAGGTTCTCTTTGGAATTTAATTTTCTATGTGAAAAAGAAACCACTTTTTTGTGTGGAACATTTCTCATGGAATAATAGGTCATATCAGGTTAAGTTTAGGAAACTGATGTTTATTGAGCTGTGCACATATCTGCTAAAGGAATTTCACATCTATAAATAAATAAGCTTATTTTTCCATGGTGCCAGAGAGATAATAAGACTTTCATATAAAACTATTTCTGCCAGCTGAAATATCATGATTGTTATTCTAATATTTCCTCCACAAAGACTTAGTGAACTGTGTGTCCATTTTAGAAAGTTGAAGTAGATATTTTAATTTTTTCTTGCTTCTTGAGAACTACCAACAATAAAAAATCTTTGATTTTAACATGTATATCTTAAGATTTCTTTCAGTCAATACTAATGAAATGAAAATAAATCTGAAATGCTAATCATTGGAAAAATGTGAGATTTTTTCCTTTAATTTATGCATTAATCAATGTAAGATAGTATTCAGAAAGTTTCAATCCTTTTCAATTAACATTGTAATTGTCATTTACCTCCAACCAACCAAATGGACCCTTTCCTATATTTTTCTACTTGATGAAGGACGTTCTAATCATCTAGATGCCTAAGTCAGAAACTTAGGAGTCATCCCTTTATTCTTTCTGTTCCTCACGGTCACACTTAATGTTAAATGGTTTCGGCCCCTACATACTTCCTGATTTTCTCCCCTATGCCCTACTGCTTCTCTCCCTAATTCAGATAATCACTTCTCGACTATCCCATTGTAAGATCAAGCTATTTGGTCTCCCTGCAATGATCTCTCTATAATCTACATCTGGTAATATCATGCCCTAATGCAAAGTCTTTGGTCAGCTTCCTTCAAACCCAGGATAAACTTGAAACTCCTGAGAGTTGGATCTACTTCCTTTCAGCATCTCACCCTCACCTGCCCTTCTAGCCACCACTCTCAAAATTCTTTCACACATCATTTGAACCTGAGACAGTAAAAATGTCTTCCAGGGCTCAGTGCAGTGGCACACTGCTGTAATCCCAGCACTTTGGGAGGCCAAGGCTAGCAGATTGCTTGAGCTCAGGAGGTTGAGATCAGCCTGGGTAATGTGGTGAAACCCTATCTCTACCAAAAAAAAGAAGAAATAAATTGAAATGAAACTAACTTTTATTTCTATCCGGCTCCTTTTCTGCCTGTCTTAGAGGCAAACATCATCATGGTTTGTTGCCAATTTCCTTTCTGTTAAAAATACTTTTACATACATATTATGTATCTATAGCCAACAAATCTTATATTTCTGTGATGTTTGTGTTTTTCCAATTTTAGAAATGGTGTCCTATCTTTCTGAACCTACGACTTCTGACAATTTTATTTCAAAATGATGCCAATATGTATAGATCTGAAAAACACAATATTGAGTGACTACGCCAAGAGGTAGAATGCCATGTAAAGTTTATTTTTTGTCATTTTTATGAGTGAAAATGGTATATCATTGTCGTTTTTATTTAACCTTTTTGATAAATAATGAGATTTAACTTTTTCCCATTGACCATTCACATGTTCCCAGCTGTGAATTTCTAGTAATGTTTTTCCAGAAAATGAAAGAGCAAATGGCCACAGTCTTGAGAAAATGGGAGTATTCTAGATGCACAGTCAGGCGTGGTTAGTATTGTGAATGGAGGAGAGAATGGAGAGGAAGATGGGGAAACACCTTGCTAAGGGGTTTGGATTTTCTCTTCTAGTGATAGAAATGTATTGATGAGACCTGACAAGGGTAACAACTGCTTTAGAGCTGAATTCAAAGAATCAGCTTGTGAACAATGCTTTGGAGATTAAGACTGTGGGAAGGAGAAGATTTGAAGCGGTAAAGTGATTTAGAAAATGATTGCAGTGGCCCAGACAAGAAATGGTAATGGCCTGAAATGAGCAGAGGGAGTGGAAATGAAGTCACATAGCTGTATTTGCTACTTGTTGGAGAAACTGAATTTCAGGGATTTGGATTGGGTCAAGGTATATTATGCATGTAAACTAAATGATAATGATATTTAATATGCACCAATAATATTCATTTTTTTTTTGTTTTGCTAAACTGAGGATTACGGCAATCAGAACCTACTAACATTGCTGAATTCACCATTGTGCCCCCAGTGCTGGTACATAAAAAGTATACAATGAATTCCACTACCTACCTTTTGTAGCGTGGTTATTCTTGCAAATTTCACCCTTTCCGTTCCTTTCAGTTATTCTTATTTTGCCATGCCCCATATATCATTTAGCTATCACATCTTTTTGTGTTATTTTGTTTTCTGCAATGATGCTGGTGCAATTCGGAACTACTAGCAAATTCTTATCTCTAGCTTGTTGTGGTATTTTCCTGCTTATGAACTACCCATGTTCTTGCTGCACTGTAGTCAATACGTGTAACTCCTCTAAGGCCACCTCATTCATTGCAATGATTGCAAACTTACCTCTATCTTTAAGGACCCATTCATATGTACTTAAATAGGAGGATCATTAGAGACAAGTATCCACATGTGAACTCCCTCAGTTACTGTTCTTTTCTCTACATTTCTTATGTACTCTGTTCAAACATTTCCATCTTTCAACTCTGTGGACACCTCTGGATAAAAAGAAAGTTGTGTCTTACAAATTTTGCAGAACTGAATTACAAGTTTCTCATACTAAGACATTTTTCTGTGGAAGAAACAAGGTTCTTTCGTAGAGATGAGAATCTAATTGAATTTTTTGCAATGGCAAGAGAGATATTTCTCATTAGTCTTACTGGTTTTCATCTGGCTTTATACTTTAAACTTGATAGCCATTTTGATGGCAACGAACATGGTTTAAATTTTGCTCTGTCGTTAGTTTTCCTGAGGGAGTATCAGCTGCTGTGTTTGCTTTACAGAACAACACAAATTGCATGTATCCACCTTCGGAATCACTTTACTGCATTGAATCTAGATAGGAAATAAAGATTCATGAATATTTCAGAGTTTACTGGGAACCATCACTTTCTGCTCTTCTGTATAGATCTCCTACTAATTAGTTACTTGGTACTAATTATGATATGTTATTTTTATTATACATTCAAAGACTGTACCGCCTTTTATTCCTTTGATATAAATCATAATGTAGTGTCTTGTAAGTACAGCTTTTAAAAAACTCCTTTCATAGGCTGCCTCATTCTTTTTAGATTTATGTCCATGATGTGCATGGTCCTGAATGTGGAATGGGTCTCTCTGAAGAAAAGTGGGTCAGATGGTCACTTGTGCAGATTGGAAAGAAACTGATAGCTTCCTGGTCTCTTTTGAAGGGTGCTGTTGTAAAATACAGGTTAGTCAAGGTTTACAGTGCTGTTACTAGCCTGAACACTTCAAACCACCATGCAATTTAAAACTATTCAGTGCTTATGGCAAAATTCTGGTCTTTTGATGTTGGGGCAGAAAGACATTTTATTGGAATATAAGGCAAAAATAGAGATAAAAACATGGGATCACTTTTGGTGGGGGGATTGACTTATCTTTAATAAGAAATTTTTGTGCCTTTAAATCTAGAAATGTCAAGAAAATGACACACAAGAACAAAATAAAAGAAAAATTCAATTTAGAGCCCACTTAAGAATCTGACATGATCTTCCAATGCTTTAAAAATGTTTTTATTATGAAAAAATTTAAACATATAAAAAATGGAAGATACAGTATAAGAAACCCTCAAGTGCACATTATTTGCTTCAATAATTATCACCCATCAACCAATTTTTGTTTCATCTGTAACCCTACCTACTGCTCTCTTTTCTCACTAGAATATTTTGAAGCAAATCGTCATATCATGTAATCTGCAAATATTTAAGTATGCATATCTAAAAGTTAGAATTCTTTTGAAAAACATAATCTCAATACAATTAAACACTAAAAAAGCAACAATAATTAATTCATCCCATCAAATATTGACAAGCTCTTATTCTTTTTAATATATATTAGCTAGAACACTTATGTAGAGAAGAGCTTTCCACCATTGACTCTTATTTACTACAGGTAGAATTCAAAGAGGAAAGCAGATCAAATACTTGATTCTTTCTTTTTATTTTCCAGTTTTCGCAAAAAGTAAGTTAGTTTACTAGTATCCTCTAATGGTAACCAGTTGGCTTTTTGTATCTTTATGAACTAATAGATTTTTAATACATTTGATATGTTTCAATTCATTGCAGTTATGATTCTTTTCAATAATCAAATTGTTTCAGCTTTGGTTGGTAGGAGTGTCTTCATCTTCAACTTGGCTTTCTAGTCCTTTAAACTCAATTTTCCTTAATGATTCCCATGCTTTTCAGTATTTAGATGTGGTAGAATTGTTTTGCATATTTCCTGCCCTGGTCTTAGAAACAGTCATTTCCTGGAGGAGCCCTGGTACCTAGGAGTTAAAAAGACCACAGGTCTGTAGGGCTGTTCACTGTTAATACGTAGATGGTTTCCAGGTCTTTTCAGTGGACCAGGTGGGAAATATGTATTCTTTAATAGAGAAAATACATTATGCTTTATTCATGACCATTTAAGAATACAAGGCTTATATTTAAATTCATTAATTTCATATTTATATCTTTTCTCTCATCCACTGAAAGTTTTGATTCCTAATAACGTATTTGCTTTATCATGCTAAATCTCTATATTTCATAATAATAGAAATACTATCATATACAACATAGATGCTGAAATGACTTTCTTAGTCACTATTTTATTTTTCTAAAACATCCCACTAGGCATCTACAATCAAATTACCTTCTTTTAAAAAAAGAAAATCACTTGAAAAAATTATTTTATGGTTAAGCCACTAGACAACTTTGTTTGCTTCAATTAACTTTTTGCCTGACAATATTTTAAATATTTGTTTTATAATGATGTAAACCTTTTACATAGTTTCAAGGTCAAATTTTCAAAATAAGTTATATTCAGAGACAAGACTCTAGATCCATTCATCCTGTTTTCTTCCTCACCAATGTACAATCATTTTCTTTAGGATTATTTTTCTATTTATTCGAAATATTATATATAAAATATTTTATTTAAACAGTCTGCTTAAGAGTATTTTTCTAGTCTTTTGCTGCTACAGATTATCTTGCAATCAGTAGTTTTGTGCATGTGTCTTTTTTGGTCAGTGCATCTTTAGGACAGATTTTTTTTTTTCTTTTGAGATGGAGTCTCACTCTATCACCCAGGCTGGAGTGCGGTGGTGAAATCTGGGCCCACTGCAACCTCTGCTTCCTGAGTTCAAACAATTCTTCTGCCTCAGCCTCCGAGTAGCTGGGATCACAGGCGTATGACACGATGCCTGGCTAGTTTTTTATTTTTTTGTATTCTTAGTAAAAATGGGGTTTCACCATATTGGCCAAGCTGGTTTCGAACTCCTGACCTCGTGATCCACCCTCTTCGACCTCCCAAACTGCTGGGATTACAGGCGTGAGGATTACACCACACCCAGCTAGGACAGATTTCTAAAAGTGCGATTACTCAGTCAAAAGGTAAAAGTAGATATAAATTTATTAGATATTGTCAAATTCTTCTTTACGGGTGGTAATACCATTTTCCAGTCCTCAGATCAGCATGTGAGAGTGTGTGTGTTTCCACAGGTTCTCCAACAAATTATGTTACCAAACTTTATATTCCAAAGCTTTGTGGGGATACGTCCAGTAGTTGGGTTGGGGAGAGAAAACAAGGAAAACTTAGTATGAAGAAAAGAGTCTTGAACTTGAAATTAAAAGACACGGGTTTAACTCTTGACCATTAATGATCCCTTGTTTCACCTTAGACAATTTAGCCAACTTTTTCCATCTGCTCCACAGATGAGTAGTAAATATTAAATGAGATGCTATCCATGAAACATATGACAGAATACCATGCCATAGTGGTCACTCAGCATGTAGTTTTTGTTTGTTTGTTTTGAGATGGAGTTTCCCTCTGTCATTCAGATTGGAGTGCAGTGGTGCGCTTTGCTCACTGCAACATTTGCCTCTTGGGTTCAAGCAATTCTCCTGCCTCAGCCACCCAGGTAGCTGGGATTACGGGTGCCCACCAGCATGTCCAGCTAATTTTTTGTATTTTTAAATAGAGACCGGGTTTTATCATGTTTGCCAGGCTGGTCTTGGACTCCTAACCGCGGATAATCTACCCATCTCGGCCTCCCAAAGTGCTGGGATTACAGGTATGAGCCACCGTGCCTGGCCTACCATGTAGTTTTTACAAAGCAAAGCAATTAAGATTGGTAAAGCATTTGGATATCCACAAAAGTTATTTGACGAGAACGTACAAGGGGATATCTCTTATGGACTAGTGATTTTAGGATTGTCTACTTGATGTTAACTAAATATCCTTCCTAATGCCAAACCAACACACAGGGTAAGAATATGTGATGCTGGCCGGTGGCGGGGGCTCAAGCCTGTAATCCCAGCACTTTGGGAGGCCGAGGTGGGTGGATCACGAGGTCAAGAGATCGAGACCATCCTGATCAACATGGTGAAACCCCATCCCTACTAAAAATACAAAACATTAGCTGGGCATGATGGCGTGTGCCTGTAATCCCAGCTACTCAGGAGGTTGAGGCAGGAGAATTGTCTGAACCCAGGGGGCGGAGGTTGCGGTGAGCCGAGATGGCGCCATTGCACTCCAGTCTGGGTAACAAGAGCAAAACTCTGTCTCAAAAAAAAAAAAAGAATATGTGATGCTGGTTAAATAAAATTTCGATTTCTCTATCAAATATACTTTTAGGTAAAAAAACAAAATACACAGAGTATGAAGTATTTGTATGGGCAAATGTTTTACTAAGGGAGTTTGACACAACGTGCTAGACCAGCCTAAGACTAAGGCACTGAAATAAAGTGCAGCAGAGATGCTGCTGTCAGCGAGAGAACTCAAAGAGACAGGAAGCCCAGTCCAAGCATTACCTGGACAATTAAATAGTCAGTTATTGGGATTTTAACAATGCTTAGAGTTTAGACTAAGTTAGCTTTTTTAACTATAAGTTTTAAAAATCATATGATGAAGAGAAATTTAGTTCTTAACTTTTATTTTGTTGGTTTGATGAAGATTAAATTTCTTCAGAGATTATCTAAACAAATTAAAACTGAAGTGTTTAATTTAGAAAACTCAGAAATTTCTTCAGCCTAAAATTGTTCATTTCAACCACCTTATTAGATTCTCAAATTAACAGGATACCAAAGAAACATGAAATTACTTTTTCCTGGAAAGTTAAATGAAAAACAGGAAAAAATCACTATTTTATAAATAACACAAATTGAATCAAGAACAGTAAAGGATTATTTGCCTTCAAAAAAGCATTCTATGAAGAATGGCAATGTTGGTGGTCTATAGATGTAAAATACTTAAAAATGATTATCTAGAAGATGTTATAGTTATGTATTTTTTAAAGTAGCTGAAAATGGGGCTCCATCCTTCAAAGTTCTAACAATGGACTTTATAGCAGAGAGTCATATTTGAAACATTTGTTCTTAGAAATTCAGAAAAATCAAATACATAATATGAAGATGGAATAATATAGAGAAGTAAAAGAGGAGAAGGGGTGACTGATTCTGAATCAAGGTAGCTTTAGTTTGTTTTTTTTTTTTAAGTGAAATCATCCATGCTCCTCACATGTGCTAATGTATAAAACATCAATTTGTAGAATAGCATTTGAATTACCTGTATGGATCTTGCAAGCCTAGACCTTTGAAATTGCATTGAAATTCTTGATGCACATTTTCTAGCTGGGGTACTAGAAAGCAAGACACTTTCTTTTCAGTACCTTGGGCTCCCCATTTAATGATCTCATTAAGTTGAGATCATTAAAATTTGCCTTGCATAGCTGTTCTAAGGATTTGTGATTAAACATACAAAGAACTTGGCACATGGTAGGTATTCCTAAATTGTAACTTTATTCTTCACATCAGGCTTTGCTGATACTTATAAAAGCTAGTTTTGTAGATAATTTGCTGAATAGAACCAAGGATAGTTATAAATATTGTCTCAGTTTATTTGAGCTGCTATAATAACATACCATAAATTGGACAGATAATAAGCAACAAAAATTTATTTCTCACAATCTGGAGGCTGGGAAGTCCAAGACCACAGCAGTGACAAATTCACTGTCCAGCAAGTACCTGCTTTCTTGTTCATAGACAACATCTTTTTTTCTGTAGCCTCACATGATAAAAGGGAGCAAGGGACCTCTTTCAGACACTAGTCACCTCCCAAAGTCCCCACCTCCAGGTATCCTCACATTGGAGATTAGGTTTCAAGATATGAATTTTAGGGGGATACAAACATTCATAATATAAAATACATGCTATTTTAACATGTTTTCTTGTTATTTATTATGATCACTATTAACACCAAACAGAAGGCTGTAGAACTAGCCGCGTATCTTACAGAGATTTGTTTCAGAGGAGTGTTTACTCGATTCTGTTACATACCATATTTCATTAGCTTTTTCTGTTTTTCAGGTCCTTGGCCTATGCTATGGCCGAAAAAAATGTTATTCTATTTTGTATTTACTATTGGTTTCCTGAAGGAAGCAATTATTTTAATTATTGATTATTTATGGTTTAATGGGGAACCATTTTATTCTAACTCATAGGAATAAAGCAATAACAAATGCGATTGCATGCAAAATATCTCATAAATGTTTACATAACAATTAAAACCTATATCTTCAAATATGAATATGCAATTAGAGCCTGGCTTGCTGTCTGAGCTTTTAACATGTTCTGTGCTTCAACTTCCTATTATAATGGGTCCTGGACATGGAAGCTCTTGGGTCACCACTAAAGGTAATAGCACCCTGTAGAATTTTGTGTTTGGAAAGAAGGGGACTTTGTGAATAGACGATTAAATATTTACCAGTTTGCCTTAAGCCAAGTACATGGTAAAAGATGAGGTGTATTTTTATTTTGTTTTTGAGTAGACCCCTTTCTGTCATATTTATCTTGCCTTAATTAGGGAGTTTATTGTTTATTAAAAAGCTTTAATCTGAACTACTTTCATCGTGTGTGTGTGTGTGTGTGTGTGTGTGTGTGTGTGTGTGTGTGTTGTTTGAACAGAATCCTGCTGGGAAGCTTATGTTATTCTCTTAGATTTGCTTCTTCCTTTTTTTTTTCCCATCCTGAGCATGATGACTGGTTTACAAATAGAAGTTTATACTAACTGACACAGTCCTTTTTCCTTATACTGTTGATCTCAAAACTGTTCTGCAGTCCTGAAATATGAAACGCTACTGCTAGTTTTTGGTACAGCTAGTGCTCTCAAAAATGTAAATGGATGAAAGTGATTCAATCTATTATGGAAGCAGAGGCATCTTCCTATTTGCTTTACAAATTTTTCCAAGTAAAATACAGTCAGGTTTGTAACATTGCATAAAAACTTGTTTTAGAATTCTTTACAACAAATTGAAGAAGATAAAGCAATCTGCTTCTCATACTAAACAGTGAAGTGAAAAGCATTATTTTAAAGAAATATTTCTGTTTTGTTAGTGTATAAAATTCTGTGATAGTGGCTAACTTCTTTAGGAAAGTTTTTAGGTGAAACTTATGATTGACTATGAAATCAATGTTAGGACAAAATAAAATGAGATTCAAATTGCATGTCTAATTAAATGATGAGATACCTAGGCAAACTAACCATTCAACTTCTAATTTTTATGAATACTTTCTATGTACCCCTGACATCTGTACATGTGTTTAATTTCCAGTGGACTCAAAATGCTTCAAGTGGTCTCATTTGAGTATTAACTAGGAAAATACATTCACAGTCTAGCAATTTCCTTTTATATCTACATTATTTTAAATCATAGCATAGATTTTCCACTCTGCTTTATGACCAGAACACATTTATTTGCAAAGTATTTCACTTTTTTAATATTATAGCATATAATATTGGACACTTGATATGGTCATCTGTTAAATAATTTGGATGCAATGATAGAGCTTGACAGTTATAGATGTAGCATTCACAGCTGCAACTCTTTCAGTTTCAGACATTTGTGAGAAATCTCATAGGTGTGTAATATGGTTTGAAATTTGTGAGGGCAGCAATTCATGCTCTGACTCCAGTCATTGGCGACCAGTGAGCAAGCACAACTAACCACCTAGGATCAACTTCACAATGTGGCCTCTGCTAATTGGCATTTTATGTTAATTTTTACAAAATAATTAAAATCTTATTTCATAGCAAGAACTGGTACACAAAAATAAGTTAAATGGCTAATCCTTTGCAGTTTTTATGTTTTTAGAAATGTGTGATCTCAAGAACAGCCCTCAAGAATGTCGAGGTTTTGCTGAAGTTAAAGACATTTGTTATTCTGTGGTCAGATTATTTCAGTAGTTGAGATGTTGTCTCACATTAAAGGAGAAATCTGCAATGTAGAAATGGTTTGCAAATGGCAAGGCAAAGCATTCAAATAACTGTTACCTGTGATAAAAATCTCTTGGATTTCAGGATAACTAGACATAGGGCCCAGGACTGGCATTTAAAGACAACTCCTATACACACACTTAAATTCAACAAGAAAGTGTCTATATTCTGTAATATCCAATTACCTTCATTGTGTAGTGGGCAAAAAGAAGAGTTGGATTCCTGATTAACTAGATTAGGGTAGAAGACATCAGCTGTTTGTCTTGTGCTTTGAGATTTCAATTTTTCCACTTGGTTTTGTCCTTTTGTTTTCCCTTTCCATTGATGATTTTGTTACAGGCACATCCTTTTCTTGAATCTACTGATAAGAAGAGAAAGCTGTAACTAAAGTTAAGACAACGTTAAAGTAAGGTCCAATTCTCAGTTACCTACGGGGCTATCCAAAGGGGAAAATAGACATTTTATTTAAAATAGCTGCATCTTTTAAGTAGAAATATTTCGGGCTATTACATGCCAAACCCACATTGGTACTATTTAATTTCTCTTTTCAATGAAAGCTCTCCCTGAGACACATTGTGAAATCCTTCTGTGGATAAAATCGCTTAACCCCAGCCATGCCACTGATTATTTTCAACTACAACAACCATACTTCTATGCACATATATCAATCATGGCAAAAAATTTCTGACTAAAAAGCTCAAAAGAAAATAAGTAAGCATTCTCTTTTCCATATGAAGATATTACTGAGCAGCAGAAAGTGGGAAAATTTATATATAATGTATAGAGATACTGACTTTACAATGAATGAACAGTTGCATCTCACAAATTTCAGTAACGTTGTCTTGACAGTGGTTCATGGTGCTTCTGTGTTGCTAGGCAACCCAAGAGGGTATGGAGAATTTAAACTCAAATTTACTTATATATTTTAGATTTTAGTCATATTATATTGAGAGTGTATTACACATGTCATTGCAGGATAGTTGTACATTTCTATTCTGTCTTTTATGTGAGCTTCTCAGTATATACATGAAAGGCACTCTGCCTGTATTGTTGCTCCTCTATGTTTGAAAATTAACATAGTCCTAATATGCATTTTTATGGTTGACAGTTGTGGCTATATGAGAGAAAATATGTAGCCTTTGAAGTAAAAATGATTTTTTAAAAAATATAAACTTTACAATATATGCTTATGTGTGTCAGACAGAGAGAGAGAGGGAGAAGGAGAGAAAAGCACTGTTTCTGAAACGAGATCTATGAAAGAAAGAAAGAAAGAAAGTCTGTTAGTTCCACCTGGTTCTTCTCATTTAATTACTATAATTAACATATGCAGAAGAAAATTAATAGGGTTCTTAAATACAGAGAGATATTAAATGTCAAAAGTGTGGATATTTGAATTAAAGACCAATCAACTTGAACAATACATTATGATGTTAAAGAACTGGTAGCATATTAATTTCAAGTGAGAGTTTTGAACTTGATAACTGCAGTGGTTTTGTGAATCCAATTTTAAGAGTTAAATGTTGTGTCAATGCCACAAATCAAGGAATAGATATTTATAACAAAAGAGCTTTATGAAATGGTGCATAATAGATTGTGATGGCTGAGGCTGCTTAAAATTGATGATTTAAATCAATAGGATGGATTAGGAATCTTAGGAGAATTATTACACACCTGTAGTTTTAAGAGCAGAGACTGTCAGGGACTTTTATTTCAAGGAGGATTTGGAGAATTTGGGAGTGTACAATATTGTATTACCTTAGTCAGTTTACAGCTAGCTAGACGGTGTAAACTTGTGAAAAGGGATGTTTTCAGTGTATCACACCAGGATCATGGCACGATTTCTGAACAAGTAGGTGGAATATCTAATCTCCGCCATACCACATACACACCCATGTGTGGGAATGCTAAAGGGATAGAATCTGTTACAATTAGAGTCTGAAACACTTTGAGTTCCTTATAGTACTTTGAATCAATATTTAGTTGAGTACTTTTTGTCCATTTCTTTGTATTATCCTCATTAGATTGAACCTATATAGGTTTATCTTTGAAACTAAAGATTAAATTGAATGTAAGCTCTCCTGTATATTTTATCAAGATTATTTTAAAAATAGTTTTTATTACAGGAATCCTGAGTACATATCTAGTGCTATCCTCTACTTTCTACTGTGCAGCAATTTAGAGATAATGAAAAAGTATACTCCTGGGTTTGGTTTTCTGGGCCGAGAAAATTAAGAATTTTAAACAGGTAGAATAGTATACTCAACTGAAATTATTTTGTGGGTGACAATTTTTATAGACATTATATATCAGATGAAATAGTTAATTAACATTAAATCTATTGTATTTAGCATAATACCATATATACCTGGGTGAATAAAGAAGATTTCTAAAGGATGAGTCGGAGAGGAATTTTATAAGAACCAGATATTTATTCAAAAAATTCTGATTTAGATTTGTGACACTTCAGTGACACATTTAAATAGTTCATGCTTTGTAAATCCCAGAATTCTTTGTAAATGTTGTACTTTACTATATTTTTGTCATAAGAACGACAATTTAATTTTGATTCTCCTATAGATGAATCTCTGCATTCTATCTTTCATGCTACTTTGAATTCAGTTTTTAAAGCTGTATTTGAATACCATAGTACTTATCATATGCTATTCAACAACCTAACCAATTTGTTTTCCATTTTATTTTATCAACTTTTATTTTAGAATCAGAGTACACGTGTAGCTTTGTTACAAAAATATATTGTGTGATGCTGAGGTTTGAAGCACAAATGAATCTGTCATCTAGGTAGTGAGTATAGTACCCAATATGTAGTTTTGTTTTGTTTTAAGATAAAGTCTTGCTCTGTAGCCCAGGCTGGAGTGCAGTGGTGTGATCTCAGCTCACTGCAACCTCCACCTACTGAATTCAAGCAATTCTCCTATGTCAGCCTCCAGAGTAGCTGGGATTACAGGCGACTGCCACCACACCTGGCTAATTTTTTTGTATTTTTACTAGAAACAGGTTTTTGCCATGTTGGCCAGGCTAGTCTGGAACTACTGACCTCGGGTGATCCACCTGCCTTGGCCTCCCAAAGTGCTGGGATTACAGGCGTGAGCCACGGTGCCTGACCCTAGAAGGTGGTTTTAAACCCTTTCTCCCTCTCTCTGTTTCCCCTCTCCTGTATTTCCTAGCAAAATTCCCTATTGTTCCCACTGTTATGGCCATGTAGTTTTCCTCTTTAAATTAACAATTTTTTATGTTGTTAAAATCAATTTTTGCATAGATGAGAATTTATGTGGCCTAATTTCTCATTCTTAAGTAAAACAAAATAAGGATGTAATTAATAGACTTGATATATACTGATTTTTTGGTATAGATTACTAAATAAGTACTGAACTCTTTTCTATATGATGTTTAAATTTTTTGACAGGTATATAGTCAAGCCCTACTCTTTTACTTCTTTTTTATTCTGATGACTTGTATATGAATTCATTATTTACTGATAATATCAACATGACAAAACATACAAGGACTTTTCCTAATGGAACTTATAAATCTAATGCAGGAGGCAGACAGTAAGTAACTAAACAATATAGTTACAGTTGTGGTAAGTGCTATGAAGGAATTAAATAAAGTGATACAACAGAAAGTACTTGTGTCAGGTAATTTCAGATAAACTGTGAGTAAATGCTGTGCATGGAGGTGACATCTTTCCAGAGACAGGAGGACGAGAAGGAGCTTGGCATGTGAAGATCAGGGAAATGAGCACATCAGGCAGAGTGGGGGAAATGCGGGAAGGCACGATGGTGGGGAGTGTTTGGTGAGTAAGGAAATTGTAATCAGAGAGAACAGGCAATCTACAGAATGGGAGAAAATCTTTGCAATCTATTCATCTGACCAAGGGCTAATACCCAGAATCTATAAGGAACTTAAAGAAATTTATAAGAATTAAAAAAAAACAACCCCATCAAAAAGTGAATGAAGGATATAAACAGGCACTTCTCAAAAGAAGACATTTATTCTCAAAAAAAGCTCATCATCACTGGTCATTAGAGAAATGCAAATCAAAACCAAATGAGATACTATCTCATGGCAGTTAGAATGACTATCATTAAAAAGTCTGGAAACAACAGATGCCGGAGAGGATGTGGAGCAGTAGGAACACATTTACACTATTGGGAGTGTAAATTAGTTCAACCGTTGCGGAAGACAGTGTGGCGATTCCTTAAGGATCTAGAACTAGAAATACCATTTGATATTTCTTGGATTACAAATCATCCTACTATAAAGATGCATGCACAGGTATGTTTATTGCAGCACTATTCACAATAGCAAAGATTGGAACTAACCCAAATGCCCATCAGTGATAAACTGGATAAAGAAAATGTGGCACATATACACCATGGAATACTATGCACCCAAAAGAAAAACATGAGTTCATGTCCTTTGCAGGGACATAGATGAAGCAGCTGGAAACAATCATTCTCAGCAAACTGACACAGGAACAGAAAACCAAACACTGCATGTTCTCACTCATAAGAGGGAGTTGAGCAATGAGGACACATGGACACAGGGAGGGAAAAATCACACATGGGGCCTTTTGCGGGGTGGGGGCTTAGGAGAGGGGTAGCATTAGGAGAAATATCTAAGGTACATGACAGGTCAATGGGTGCAGCAAACCACGATGGCATTTGTATACCTATGTAACAAACCTGTACGTTCTGCACATGTATCCCAGAACTTAAAGTATATTTTGAAACAAAGAAAGAAAAGGGATGGCCAATGTGAATACAGTGAAGTAAGGGAGGGGAAGAATAATATGAGTCAAGGTTGAAATTGAAGACGTGAACTGGCTATTCAAGACTTTGTACATGTGATGAGGCCAGGCATGGTGGCTCACACCTGTAATTCCAGCACTTTGGGAGGCCAAGGCAGGTCGATTACTTGGGATCAGGAGTTCCAGACCAGCCTGGCAAGCATGGTGAAACCCCGTCTGTACCAAAAATACAAAAATTAGCCAGGCATGATGTCACACACCTATAATCCCAGTTACTCGGGAGGCTGAGGCAGGAGAATCACTTGAACCTGGGAGGCAGAGGCTTCAGTGAGCTGAGATTGCACCACTGCACTCCAGCCTGGGTGACACAGTGAGACTCTATCTCAAGAGAAAAAAAAAGTTTGTATATGCAATAAGACGAGAAGTTCAGATTTTCTGGTGTATGTTGTGTAAATGAAGGAAGGAATTTTCTCAGACAGAAGATAAAAGCAATTGAGGTTTGTAATGAAGTGATTTTAAGGATGGATCACAGAATCATCAAGCCAGGAAGGAGAGAGTGAAATCAGGGAGAAGGTGATGGATGGGAGAAAGGACTTTGAGTTATTATAACAGAGTCCAAGAGTCAGAGAGCTGCACAGATGGGCTGGAGTGGGCATGCCAGGTCAAGGGAAAAGCCATTGGAGTGGGTACCTGGCACGGAGAGGAGGAAAAGAGGGCAGTGAGGAGGTAAAGAGAGTGAGCACAGTCATGTTGGTAGATTTTGCAGTTACACAAGCAGAGGTAGGAAGGAAGATGGTGAACCAGAAAGTAAGTCATTAATAATGACTGGAAAATGGCTTTATGGAAAATATGGATTTTCAGAGAGAAAGAGAAAATTGATTTGGAAGTAGCATCAAAGAGAAGCAAAGTTGATACAAAACCTGTCTCTAGATCTTGAAGGTCTTTTACAATATCGTTTCCAAGTCAGATGTATGATGATGAAAGGCCATTTTCCTTAAAATAAAACCATATATCAGTATCTACTGACCTGCATCTATATGTATTTCTGGGAAAATTAACCAGGGTATATTTCCAAGGGCAGGGACAGTTTGTTCTGTGGACTACTGTATGATCAGAGCCTGATGTATTGCCTTCTCAGTAAATACATGTTGACTTAAATTAATTGGATAAATTGTAAACTCAATTTCTTACTTTGACTTTAATTTGCAAATTAAGAACAGTGTACTTTTCTTATTTTCTGGCCTTATATCTAATTCCTAAAGTTATATGCTATTATGATATAGCATGCATTCATATTTTGACACTTTCTAATTGTCAAATTATAAATATTACTAATTAATATATCCTTGATTCTTCACAATATTCTATTAACCAGCACTTAACACCTTTTTCATGAACACATTTCAGAATGTATTTTTACTTAGGGCTTGTTGACACTATTTCATCTTGGTTTCAATTTATGCAATCGAAATTTTCAAGTACAACCTCATGGAAGTATCAGATTCATCACTGACTTTCAAAACTTTTATAAAACATCTGCTGAGTTTTCAGACATTTATTTTGGAAAGAAAAAGCATACTGGAAAGAAAAATTTTACTTATTCTAATGTGTTTTATTTTAAATCAAAAGTCTATAGGTTAGGATTTTACTGTCGTCTTTTTTACTGAAAAACATTAAGGTTCCTTTCCCAGAGTTTTTGGTTAATTGTCAGTTTTTATATAAATTGTCAGTGAGGTTAGATTTGCATAAGGCAGTAATTTAAAATTCTCCCTCTCTTCCTGCCCTTCCTTTTTTTCTCTTTCTCCTTCATTTTCTTCCTTCTTTATTAATTTTTAAATATGCATATCTCTTTTTATAGAAGAAAGGATGGATAATGATTGCAGCATTTTTAGACCACTCTAATACCTCATCCTAGAAATTTTAATAAATGATTTACTAACATTCTCATCAGGCTTTTTATTATAAAATAATACCAAAGAAAACTTGCTTTTAAAAAAAATTTTTTAACTAGTATTTTAACAAATTCAGGCGTATTGACAACTTTTTGATTTCTCATAACTTTCAAGTATCTTCTTATTGTAAAATTTTAATCAAATTTCAGGTCCCATGCTTAAAACAGAAAAACTAATAAATTGATGTTGATGGACTATCACAATGTTTTATTCTGAAAAGTTATTCCATTACTCTAAAGTTCTATATATTAATCAAAATCTATCTCTACTTGGGGGAAAATTGTGTGTGTGTGTGTGTGTGTGTATGTGTGTTTGTGTGTGTGTATAATTTCTTGGTTTCATCTATATATATGAGGATGACACCCTATTACAAGTTTCAGTACAATTTTTTTATACACACATATACATATATGTGTGTGTGTGTGTATGTTTGTGTGTGTTATATCTACATTTTTTTTGGTTATATGGGCATTTTGTCTCTTTATTTACTTATCTACCTATAAGCCTCAGCATTTTTGGTTTGGGTAATTAATATTTCGAAGTTTTCTCTTTTGTTATCCTTCTTGTTTGGAATGATCTGTTTGAGACTTACTGTATTTTTAACAAGAATATATGTAAGTTTGATATACTTAATCTTATGTTTTGCTAAACAACAACCAAAAAGACCCCCATAAGTTTCAAAAGTGTTCATCAATATCATTGTTTGGCAGTTTATCATCAAGATACAATCAGTATTCAATAAATCTATAATGGAATAATTAATATTAGCAGCAAATATCACAGGCTAGGATCAGTTTAAGAAATCTTTAAAATGTGAGCCTACATGGGTGTTGAACAATGAGATCACATGGACACAGGGAGGGGAGCACTACACACTGGGCTCTGTTGGGGGAAATAGGGAAGGGACAGCAGGGGGATGGGAGTTGGGGAGAGATAGCATGGGGAGAAGTGCTAGATGTGGGTGTTGGGGAGGAAGGCAGCAGATCACACTGCCATGTGTGTACCTATGCAACAATCTTGCGTGTTCTTCACATGTACCCCAAAACCTAAAATGCAATAAAATAAATTAAAAAAAATCTATTAATAAAATAATCAAATTCCAAAAAAAAAATGTGAGCCTACATAATTGAGACCAAGTAACATTTCATTTGGTGTTAATTAACAAATACTATGTGAAAATGGTATTATTTTTTGCACAACAATATTTTCAGCATTTTAGTGTGACTTTTAACATGCTGATAGTTTAATGTCTTTTAACTTGTGCCAATAGATTTTTTTTGGTAAGAAATGAGTGATAATCTTAATTTTATTTTACCTGATTCAAACATTCTTGCCTTGATCTTAGAGGGTGGGGAGTAGGCAGCATGACCTCTCATCTCTCCGTCTCTTTCTTCAATCTTAGTGAAGGGTGCCCCATTTAATCATTTATCTACGCCATGAGCCATACTGTGGATAATTCACTCAGCCACCAAGTCCTACAGGTGCTATCTCTTTCCAATTTTACAGCCACTGCCTTCATTCGGAATCTAAATATTTCTGCCCTTGATTTCTAACCTGCCTCTGCAGTTAGTCATCTGCTACCCTCTCCTCATTTCTTTCATCTTCCTATCATTCCCGCTTAATACTCTCCTAGGAATCTCCATGGTATCCAATATAAAATTGTCCTGAAACTTGTAATCAGCCAGGCATCCCCTTTATAATTAGATCTCCACCAGCAGTCCAACCTGGTTTTTGACCTCTTCTCACTGACACTCTATGCTTCTGTCATGCTGGACTCTACAGTTTCTGGGCAGTGTACCTGCATTCTTTCCTGTAGGCTATCCCATCTCACTCTCTTCTAAATCTCACTGTATTTGCATGGGTAACATGTCCTCACCTTTTAAGAATTTCCTGAAACTCTTCCTGACATCCTGAAACCTGAACAACCAGCCCTTTGTGCTCACAAAGTTCTTTGTACATATATCATTTATCATACAGTATTTCCACTGAAAGTTTAAGTGCCTGTTCCCCACTGTGGCTCCTGAGTAGCTATGCAGAAGGCATAGAGGAAGCAATCTGGTGGAATTGGGCCAAGGAGACTTGTCTCTAAGCTACATTGGCAGAGCAATGTTTTACTTAGATTATATCTATTTAAGATGGATTTAGGGAGGCTCAGGGAGATTATTGGAAAGATGGGAAATATGAGAGACCCTAAGCACCTCTTGGCAGCACTGCTGTGCTTCCTTTACTATGGAGTGAGCTCCTGGAAAACAGGCACTCTGTCTGTCATCTGTGTGTTCCCCGAGCACCACATAGTGTGTGACAAATAGATTGTATGCCTGCTACATAGTAGGCTCTTAATAAATAGGAAGTTAATTGAGAATTCTAGATGTGATTCATGTTCCCATATTAAATTGCTCTCAAAAAGTAAATCATCTGTGGCACTGAAGTCTATTTAAAATACACGCTTCTTCCAAATAAAATGTCTGATCCAGGTGATTTGAGGAAGACGTGTGGGCTCAAGTAGGATTAAGCCAAACCACTGCCATGTACATGTAAATATTGCATGAGTAACTAGCCTGACATATTCTTCACTAATGGAGATTTGTTCTAAGGAACTTCTTTGTCCAGTATTTTCTGATGAAGGAGTAGTTAGAAATATCAAAAGCCTTCTTACTCCATTTTAGGCTGCCATTTTTTTTTTCCTAAGAGCTGTTACACATCGAGCATACCTAAATTGCCTTTCTGAAATAGAGGAACACAGTGTATTGTGTATTGTGAGTAAAACGGTCTGTGTTGATTAGTTTGTCTTTGGGGTGCACTTGATTCATCAGATGATGGAGATCCTGCTGGCATTTCAAGCAACCCGCTATGGTATATGGGCTTTATTGGCTTCCCAGCGGCGACACTGACACAAATTGTCAGATTTTATGGGCAGTTTTAAACCTAATGAAATACATCCTTGAGAAGCTTCCTTCACCATTTTAGTAGCTGTACAATTTGAAAGAAAAAAATCAATGTACTCCACACAGGGTAGTTCACTGTTGAAATCATGGAGGACAGTGACAACATACTTATTTTGCTCTTGAACATGCTGTCATTAACTGCACGATAGGATACTGATGCTGCCTCGGAGGCTGGTATTAATCTTTGTGCCAAACCTTGCAGAAACTCTGCGTGCATTTACTGACGTAAACATCACTGTCCATCTCTTTGATCTTAAGATTACTCCTTTGGGGTAGAAGGTAATATAAGGCTGCTGAATTTAAAAATGTTCAAAGTGAGTGAAGGTAAGAGGTGTTCATTTCCTTCCAGTACTGAAAATTAACACTACAAGACCCACATGTTATTATTCAAGAGAAAGTAGTCTGATGACTGCTAGGTAATTTACATACATTATCTAATTTAATCATAACCCTGGGAGAGTGGTAATATTGCTATTCCTATTTTACTAGTGAATGACTAAGTGATTTGCTGGTATTTGATCCCAAGTCTACATGAATCCAAAGATATATCTTTAATTAGTTCTGTATAGGGTCTCAAAACAGTCGTTTTACTAAATTTTTGATCTTCATTAAACATAGATACAAAAGTAATAATAATATTTCTACAAGTAAAGGGATGTTGACAAAAATTAACATTCAAGAATCCTCAGTTTTTTTCTACCTCTTTAAATATTCCAGAAATGGTGATACAGTCAGGAGCAATATATTGCCAGGAACTTTGGCAGGATGAGAGATTACTTTTTGGATAGAATCAGTTGCAGGAATTTTCCAAATGATTCACACAGAACCAACTTAATCTTCTGGAAAACATTTTAGGGACCACAAATACATATTGTACCCAGGATGTAGTGTACTTACTGCAGTGAGGTCTATGATTTTTCTTGGCATGCATAATTCAAAGACCCAGATAGAAATGGCTGATTTTAGCACTTCTGCAATAAATCAAAAGCTTTTCTTTGGGAGAATATCTTCATTCATATTAAACATATCAGTATCTCAAGTAAATATAATTGAGATAGGCATCATGCCATTGGGAACTCAACTGGTAAATGGTCCTCTTTCTTGGGTATCTTTGGAGATACCCAGGTATTTAACTCTCCAGTCAAAGTGAGGATCAGTATTTTAAAAGTCTATAAAATGCTTAAGCCATTGTCTTCCCACCCAGACCATAATCTCTCAAATAATTATTAGAAATTTTATTTTTTCTTTCAAGCCCTTTGGAATTATAGCTTAGATTCTTTAGAAACTGAGTTTTATGTCTGTTTTTTTTTTAAACTCAAACTTTTGACAAATGTTCCATATTTTTTTCTAATTAGGATAAGCATTTCAAAAAGTCACAACATACTTCAGCCAAAAATCCAGTGTGAAAATAGAAATCAGAAATGATCTTTAGAAAAATTAAGAAATCATTTTTTGAAAAAGTGTGGAGTCATTAATTAAGTGTTTGACCTTTTGCGGCATCTCAAATGACCATTTTCAAAAAGATAGAAGCAGTTAGAAGGAAAAAACTATGAATGTAGATTCAGGGCCAGAGGACAAAAACTGTTGAAATTGCCTTGATACAGATCCGTAGATTGCAAAAGTGCACTTTTTAAAATGTAAGCCCTTATATAATGATATTTCAGGCACAGAGTGAGTTCTTCATATATACAAAATGCGATTCTTACCGCCTACCAGCTGTCTTCCGATTTCACAAGATGACCTCCCCTATAAGTTTGACACATAACTCATAAAATGCGTGGCTCTGGAGAACAATTATCATGACGGGAGTATGCTTTCTTGATTATATGGCGGGGTCCTCTTTCCCATCTCTGTTTTTGAAGGATATTAAAGGTGAGATTAAAAATGCTCCAGTTGTTCTGTTCACCTGATTGTAACAGTGAAGGAGACAAAATTGATTCTAGCTTATGGCTCAGTGTTTCAATGTTATTCTGCAGCACTTGTTTGCCAGCAGCTGTTAGGGATTATTGCAGGTTTCTTTGTCAGGAACAGTGTGGCAACAATAATAAATCAGATTAAAACTGGCTAGTGAAGGGGTTCATTTAAAAGACTTAAAAGTCTCTTTAGAGTCAAAGATGTTAATTCTACCTGGTGAACCAGAATGATCCTGCATATATCTTGGGACGGAATTCTATTTTCTATATCTGGGTAATGATCATACATACACTGAAGGCAGCACCATCTTCTCCCAGAAATACGCAACACCCAAAGATTCCCTACTAAACATGCATGAAAAGATAGCAAAGGTACAATATTTCTTTAATTTTTTTCTTTCCTCCTTGGTTTAGGTGAAATAGAGGATACAGCTCTGATAATTAGAATTTCATATGGCAAACACTCACACACACAGTGGATTTGAGGAAATCAATTTTCACTAATCTAGAAAATTCTCTCCTCAAGAGTAAAGGGATATAAAAACTTTCATGATGTATTTAAATTCAACATATATTTTGCCTACTTTAAATCAGGAAAAAGTGACTCTAAGGTCATAATGTGGAATTGAGTTTACCTTTCCTGGTATAGAATGGCATTTCACATTGAGAAAAACTAAGGAGACGCATTCAAGGATGAATGGGCAGTGGGGAGAGAAACGTAGTTCATTAGTTTATTGTTTGTCATGGTAACACATACTTTATACAATCTGTCATTTCTGCTTGTCTCAATCTGTTTTTCTCCTGAGGTAAAATTTCAAAAATCCTAGATGATGTTTTGGAGGTTCTGTGGAGAAGGTGAATGGTATAGAGCTAAAGCAAATCTTGTATGACTTTTTATGTAATATGTTTATTTCTTATACCTACGCCTTTACTATGTATACATATACACCCATATCCCTATATATGCAAGGGTTCACTTGATATTCAAATTTTGTGAGAAAAGCAGATTAATTCTTTTTTTTTTCTTTTTTGAGACGGAATCTTGCTCTGTCACCCAGGCTGGAGTGCAGTGGCTTGATCTTGGCTCACTGCAACCTCTGCCTCCCAGGTTCAAGCGATTCCCCTGCCTCAGCCTCCGGAGTAGCTGGGGCTAGGTTTATTCTTAATCCCATTTATCCATGTGGGGGGAATATGTCACCCTGTTCATTTCATTTTGCAAACCCACTCACTATTCTTTTTACCTCTCTCCTTCTCTTTCTTTTTGTTCTGTCACTAATCGAGCCTTCAGTTACTAAGACACACAGGAGTGCTTTCTAGAGAGTAACTGAAATTAACCACATACATCATTTTGGTGGCAAACCTCACAGCCACCATTCATTTATAGTACCAAGTCCCTGCTCCTTGGGTAGTAGTGGGTAAGAAATGCCACAGAAGCTCCTTATGTAGAGAAAAGGCTGTCCTCCTATTTGGAAACCTTGTGCCCACATCCATCTCCTTTGCACATTTATACAATAACTGTGATTTGTCCTTTATGTTTTTTTTCAAGTGTTCATATCATTAGGCTAGGCTCTGCCTAATGGAAGAGAATTGCTCTTATTCTGTGCCCAGGTGACTTGTTCATCTCCGGGTCTTTTCAAACACTGGAGGTGGCAATAGTGTGCTTAGCCTCAAGGCTGAGCAAAGAGAAGAACTTTCCGGAGATTACTCTAAATCTCCCATTCTGAGAGCACCTGTTTCTCTTAGTGCTGTTTACTCAGGACTTCAGGGTCAGTAGGCAAGATTTTCCACAAATTTGGTTTCTTTTAAAAACTATTTTTGGTAGTTTTGTTAAATGTGTCTGGAAATTCATTAAGTGGAGAAGGGATGGAGATAAAGGGTAGGTAGAATTCTAAATGTCCTAAGGCTCTTTTATCATCCTATGTTTTTAATAAGTTTTGTCTGGTAACAGACAAACATTGTAAAAACAAGAATGGGTTTAACATTGTTGAATTAAAAAATGTATTAAAAGAGAAAAATGAAGCACTGGGTTCTTCTACTTTTGTTTATGTTCTTCGCTCTTGTGTTCCTCCTACTCAGGACTCCATTGTAAACGTTCAGGATTAATTTTTTGTCATTGGATGCAGCCCTATACTGTACCTTGTCTTTCTGCAAAGCAAAGATAATATTGTAGTTCAAAACTAGGCTATCCACTGCCATGAAGGAATATGTTTCTATTATTTTTCCTCAGAAACATTTAACATTTCTTTAGCTCTGTTTTATACTTACCTGAATTCTTAAAAATAGAATATAGATAATAAATTTCCCTATTTTTGCAACCCACTCACTGTTATTAATAGTTATTGTTCTAATTTGAATAATATTAGATTGAATAATATTATGCTCTCTTAACACTTACCTCTCTCTGTAAATAACCTTTTACAGAAGGTTCTTTTAGAACCACTTACCTCTATCTGTAAATAACCTTAAACTCCTATATTGTCATCACCTTTGTTTCTTCTAACATGCTGTAATGTGAAATCAAAATTATTAAGTCATTATAATTATGTATGATAAGATGTATTCTCCTTTGGATAAAGTACACATTTATTTTGGATATTTAGAATAATTTTTGTTTTTGGCATGCTTCCTTTTTCTTGACTATTTACAGGAAGTAGCTACTTATATTTTTACCTAAGTCTCATTAGAGGTAACAGATTTTTGTCCTATGGGAAAGATACTATGCAAATAAAGTTTGCTCATTGAAGGACAGAATGTTTTGCACTTTTTTTTTCTGGTTCTTCAAGGTGTTCTTAAAGAATATGTTCCATTGGTAGAGTTAGTTATGTATTATAGCTTATTAAATAAATTTAAGGACAAAGAAAATAATTTTCAAGCCCGCTGTGCTTGGCCCTCACTAATTATGTTTTTGCCTGTGGGATATGGATTTTGGAGGCTGCATTTACAATAAGTGACACATACACCATTTATAAATGATAAAATACAAAATATTTATCTTAACTAGGGAGGTGCTGTAATGTCTCTTTCCCCTCTTCAACATAATTATATTACAGCGATTCCTCAATGACCAGCTGAATTTCCACCTCTTCTTGAAGTTTATCTATTATCATCAGGCTGTTAGGAAACTCACTTTTAGAGATAAAGAAAACCATCCAAATATCACTAATTACTGAATCTAGATGTGAGCATAAATGTTTTATTTGAAGTAGTCTTTTGGCTTTTCTATATGATTACATTTTTATTTAAAAATTTTGAATAAACAGAATAATGCGATAGCAAATGACTAGGCAGCTAGTAAGGTGGTCAAGGAAAACCCACTAAAAGAAACCAGCATAGTATTTTGTATCATCAAAAATATTGATGGTATGACTGGAGCATAGAAGGTGTGGGTTAGAGAAATCAAATGTCTCTATTTTAGAAAGAAACGTCATCATGGTTGATGGGGACCAGAACATGTAGCACTTTGTAAGCCACAAAAGACTTTTCATTTTATTCCTGTAGATTTTAAGTAGAGATGCGGCTTTCTTCTCCCATATTTTAGAAATTGTTTTTGGTTACCATATAGAGCCAGTTATTATATCATATAGAGGATTTATTATTTGGGTGCAAGATCTAAAATAGAAAGACAGGTTATGAGGCTGTATGATCCCCATTATAATGGCAGCTTGTATAAGATAAATTTCATGAAAACTGGAAAAAGCAGACATGTGTAGGATGTTTTTGGCAGGTGGAATCAATAATACTTATTAATGGACTAGAGGTCTTGATAGTAGAGGAAAGAGAAACTTTAGATAAGGCAGTTGGAGAAAGACAATCAAGGATAGATTCTAGATTTTGATCTTGAGCAATTGCATGGATGGTGATATAATTGAATGTGATGGAGCGGATTGGGAGGAATGCAAGATTTTTCATGGAGGAAAGGCCAGAGAATAAAGAGTTCCGCTTTAGCCATCCTAAATTTTAGATACCTTTTAGACATCTAAGTAGAGCTATTGATTTAATATTTGGATATGTAAGTCTCAGGTTTGACATCTGTTCTGGCTATCTTACATTCGAATCCTGTGTACTTTTTACACTGACCCGGAAAAGCTAGCAAAACCTGGAACTGAATTTGTCCCCTCTGCATTTACAGCATTTCAATTGGCAGGTCTAATTTTAAGTGCTACCTGTTCATAATTGATTATTCATTTTTACACAAGTATTTACTGAGTGCCAGAAATAGCATGTAGTTATTCCAAGCTTTAGTGTCTTATCATCCGATTGTCCAGATTTCAGTGGCATCAGAAGATGCCATATAAACACTGCCTTCAGATGGCCCTTAGATGGCCACCAAGATCCCCTAGTTACATTTTCCGAGTACAAAGCAGAAGAAAGATGCCCTTCATTCTGTGTGCTACATTGTGGTTTAGTTTATTATTAAATAGCATAATTAGAAGAAAAAATATGCTATTTAGGTTTGAATTTCTAATTTTAAGAGTAAATGCCTTTATGTCATATTTCTTTGAAGGTGCACAGTTATTCAAACCTCAGCTCCCCCACTAATTAGATATTTGAACATGGTGGAAAGAGTTAACCTATCATCTTTAAAACAAAGAATATAAAATCTAGCAGAGTGAATAACATGATTATAACAAAGATATAAAGGTTATAAAATATTAAAAGTTCAATATTGCCATTAGACTCTAATCAATAATGAGTATATCAGGTATTATATTCTGACAGGAAGAACTATCTAGCCTTAGAGCTTTGAAATATAACTAAGAAATCTATTAAAATAAATTAAATAGAATGTATTCCAAGGTAACCAATTAATGTTTTTCCATATTAACTCAGAACAGCTTTGTCTGAAATTGAACCCAATATAGATCATTTATCAATAAAAATGTAAGCATATTTACTAAAAGATACAAGCATAGAGTTTAAATGCAGGTATTCTTATTTGGATGTACAAAACATGAATATAGACATTAAGGAAAAGTAATCATAATTAATTATATCAAATTTTCAGAGTTCACACCATTCCTTTTCTTAGAAACACATATAAGTTTAGGCTGATATCAATGTCTGCTCTGAGATCATCAAAGTAATGCATCCATTCTAAGAAGCACCAGTGACATATAAGATCATGATAAAGAGCCAGAAAAGGAGGCCTCACTTAGAACCCCATAAGATAGGAAAGATACAGCATCAACCTGTCCTCTCCAGTTTATCTGTATTATGGTGTAAGGGCATTTTGAAATAATATTTTACTTAGTAAAGTAATATCCACAAGCATTTCACCATGAAAAACATTAAACATTTTAAGTATATCATATGAAATGTACCATCTCTGATTATTTTTATTGACCATATTCTTGCCAACTCTAAAGTACTCTAACACTAGAATTTTAAATTAGTTATATTTTTTACTTTTGGTATGAATGTCAAAGAAAGGTATTACTTGTAAGAATAAGAGCATTCCTGATTGTTCCTAAACAAAGAATTTCTTTTTATGCAGTCTGCACTAGGAATTGGAAGTGAAGCACATACAATACAGCTTTTTAACCTGCAAGATTGTTTATGCATCTTAGGTTTGTTTGGTTTTGCAAATGCGTGCATTTAAAGTCACCATTTGTATTTTGTACTCTTCTGGCTTTTGACTGTAGTAGAAATTTAGATTGAAGACAATGGGAACTGTGAGATACAATATATAAACTTGCATCCAACTGAGAAAAAACACCACTCTTATCTGCACTTCAATCAGCAGGAGGTTCTTTTTCAGTTTGTTTAGAAAAAGTAGGGCCTGTCATCTGCATGGTATACAATACTTGACAGAGAAATTTCTTTTGTGCCCTTTATGTCTTAAATACTGAGTGCAGCAGAAACTTCTGCGTATCTGCAAAACAGTTTAAGGTATCATCTATGACAATGTTAAAAATAAAAACCTAGTCAAATTTTATATTATCATGTATAATAGACCAAGCACCATTTTCTGAATACCAAACAGGGCCAATTAATTCCCTATGATTCCAATGAAACATAAAAACATTTAAAAAAAATATGTGGCATAAGCCACTTTGGTCAACCTTTGGTATTATCTACTGCATTTAATATATGCATACTCTATGATGCTGCAATTCAACTTGTAAGCATATACCCAAGAGAAATACGTGCACATGTGTACCAAGACATATTCAAGGATGCTCATAATAGCACTATTAATAATACCTAAAGCTGGAAATAACCAAATGACATTGCTATTGGCATGAATAAATATTTTGTATTATCATCATATTAGGAATACTATAAAGCAGTAAAAATGAACAAACAACTGTTATATGCAACATCATGGGTGAACACTTAAACATAATCTTAAGGAAAAGAAATTAAAAATAAAAGAGTATACTGTGCCTGATTCCATTCATATAATGTTCAAAAATAGATACAATTCAACTTTCATGTTAGATAGAAGTCAAAATACTAGTTATTTTTGGAGAGGGTAGAGATAGGGAGGATTCTCAGTATTGGCAATATTCTTTTTTGATCTATATGATGGTTACGTAGGTTTTTATATGTAGGTTATTAAAATAATATAGTGATAATATGATCTTACATTGAGGATTTTATTTATTGTAATAAATTGAGATTATACAAAGAGTACATTTGTTCATTTTTCTGATCATATGTACACATTATATGTTACATATATGTGTGTATATATATATATATACCAATTTTTTTTTTTTTTTTTTTTAAATATGGAACGCTTCACGAATTTGCGTGTCATCCTTGCGCAGGGGCCATGCTAATCTTCTCTGTATCATTCCAATTTTAGTATATGTGCTGCCGAAGCGAGCACACCAATTTTTTAAATGTTTTAAGAGGTGGAAGAAAAGCTCAGTAAATAAAAACACCCCATATCCTTTTCACTAGAGATGAATTACTATTATCTTCAAATCATATATACAGCATATTTTATACGTATATTAAAATATGCTAAATAAGCAAATAACAACTATGTCTAGACTTTCTTCTGCATCATAAAGCAGAACTACATTTAAATGCATTTTATTTCACACATAAAGAATTAAAATAAAACTCTTTTTTGAATAATCTTCCAATATATTGACAGTAAGTAAATTTAATATGTCAATTATTTTAACAGTTTTGTAACACAAAGTCTGCTGGATTTATCTTGATTTTTATCAAGTTCAGGAATTCGATTCAATTTCCACATTTTCTTTTATTTCTATTTTTGTGAGGCACTATATATAATAAATGTTACTGATACGGCCTCCTAGTTAGAAAATTTTGTTCATGAGAGTATATTGATTTTAGCAAAATTTACATATTTACATATGTTAACCTACATATTTGCACATGTAAAATATAGATTATTTGCTTACTATTGAAAAAGTGTATTATGGAAGATTAAAGGTTTTCATTCCTGGCATACGACAGCTGAACTCTGGTAACATAAGGTCTAGCAAAGTTTTATTACTCCTACCTATATATATATTTTTAATGGTTTTTCATAATTTCATGGGATGCATCATCCAAAAGAATGATCAAAGTGATGCTAATTGCTGCCATTGACTAGGCACTTGCCACATGCCAAACACATGGTGACATGGCTGATGATACACATGATATGTATGTTTCCCAAGACAGTCCATTTAAACAAGGTTTTTACCTCCCTTCATATTGATGAAGTGTTTTTTTCTAAAATCATTATCTCATTTATTCTATGAAAGCAAAATTCGCATTTTAAAACTAGAACATGGTCTTTTGATACCTGTCATCTGAGATACTTAAACGGTTTTATTTTTTTAAGTTAGCATCAAGGGGAAATAATAGCAAATGCAGTTATTTTATGCTAGATCTTGCAGGTCTAAATACATGTACAGAAATATTTAACATCCTGAAATCAGAAGTTTTGTTTCTAATGGCATCTCTTTCCATTATGTGATTTGAAACATTTTGGGGATCTTTTTCTGTCTACCTAGCATGGAATAAACTATAGACTTTGTCAAATCTAGTTGCCTTGGAAGAAGAATGAAAGAGAGGAGATGTTTTAACCATTGTAAAATATTTTTGCTATTTCAAGTTTGGATTGCTTTTGAAATAATAGTTTTAGGCTAGATAACAAACTTTCATTTAGGAAACAAAAGTGAAGTATTTCAGAAAAGACATTAAAAAGACTTTGTTAAAATAGAGGACGTGATGATCTTATTTGTTGCTTTAAGAAGCTTATGTAATAACTAAGGAGACAGAAAATGTCAGGAAATCAATTTGAAGGCAAATCTTCACGTATGAAAAGAATCAGAAATGTTAACTAAGGTCTTAAATTAAAAAGAAGAATTAATAGGATATTTTAAAAGTGATTAAAAGTCAAAAGAAAAGATTAATTACACTTATTATGAAAGAGATTTCTTCAATAAAAATATAAGTACAAAAAAGTTAAATTGTATTAAGAAGCTTGAGATTAAAAAAAAAAAGACAAAGTATTTAAACCTCCCCTCTTGAGCTGCAAGCCACATTCCTCTTAGTTGTCTAATAATAACACTTCTTGGCTATTTCTTTGTATATTTCTAAATGATAAGGTTCTATTCATATATCTCAATTTGTCAATTTTTGATATCATCAATTGACATACTTTTTTTTAGAAATCATGATTTAGCTTTCTTATACCCCATCTTCAGTGCTTATCCTTCTAATGTAATAATATTATAATTTTATTAAAGGACTATATGTCTTTTATGATGCAAATATTTTCTAATATTAGACATCTACTAATCCACATTTACATGTCCTGTCTTGAGGTTATTTTTTATTTGCTTAATTTCCTGGGTGTTTAGTTTTTTTTGTACTTCTGATCCTATTGGCCATTATTATATTATTTTCCCATTTACTAACATTTCAAAATATTAGTTATTCTAAATAGTCTGGCTTTTCTTTAGAGTTCTTCACCCAAAGCCCTCTGTATTTTGCCTGAACTAGGATTGATTATTCCCTAGGCTCACCATACCGTTTTCCTACATTGGATCTACCTTGTCAGGGATCCACACCTTCCTCTTTCTTGGTTTAGTTTTTCATTTTGCTGGCGCATATCCTCAAATAGCTTCTTAAGAAATATTGCACAGCCAGTAAATTTTCTGAGTCCTTCTGTCTTTAATTTATTGCAGTATACAAAATGGTAGGCCTGTTCCATTTATAAATGTATTCTCTCAAGTTTTGGTAATTTCTCTGCATTATTATTAATATATTAATATATAATTTAAAATATAAATTCCTTCCATCTAATTTCTCCATTCTATTTTTTTTATACTCCTATGAGTCAGATTTTTACCTTTTTGTATTGGTGATTGATGTTATCATTTCTCTCATATTTTAAATTTTTTTTGTTTCTCTTTTGTAGGTGATGTCTTCAACTTTGTTATCTGAGTCATATTAAAACTTTATTTTAAAAGATTTTTAATTTTCCTTTTTAATATTATTCTATTTTTTCTTCTTGAATCTCTTCAAATATATTAATTAGCAGTTTGTTTTAAAAAATATTATAAACAAATTATAAGCATTTGTCTTCCGGATTCTCCCATTTAATCTAGATTCGTCTTTTCCATGAGGGATTATTTACTCAACAATCTACGTAATCTTTATATCCCTATTAACATTAAACTGTGATATCCTAAAATAACTTGATTGAGGAACTGATTGAGATGATTAAGAGCTCTGTTGCTGGTGCAGTGGCTCACCCCTGTAATCCTAGCACTTTGGGAGGCCACGGTGGGTGGATCACTTGAGGTCAGGAGTTTGAGACCAGGCTGGCTCACATGGCGAAACTCCCTTCTCTACTAAAAGTACAAAAATTAGCCAGGCATGGTGGCGGGTGCCTATAATCCCAGCTACTCAGGAGGCTGAGGCAAGAGAGTTGCTTGAACCTGGAAGGCGAGGGTTGCAGTGAGTGGAGATAATGACACTGCCCTCCAGCCTGGGCGACAAGGTGAGACTCGTTCTCAAAATAAATAAATAAACTTAAAAAAGAGCTCTGTGTATAGGGCAGGGCAAAAGGTGATTTGGTAGAATGTACAGAGGGATCATGTCATTTCTCCAGAAAGGTAATCTCCATATTTATCCCTATAGGAGAGGCAGTTACAAGTATTCTGGGGCCACGCTGTTCTTGGCCTTTTGTCTACCCCTGAAGGTTTCATCACTGGAATAAACTGGACAGTTAGACAGATTAACAGAAGAAATGTCATATATATTCATTACATTCACATCTACTAGGAAGGCAACAAAATATGAGACTTAAAGAGGGGCCAGATGGTTGTAATTTAGACAGCATTTGGAGTTACAGAAGGAAATAGGGGCTTAAAGGCTATTAGCAGGTGGTGGCAACAAGTTGTGGGAGGATGAGGAGAGGAACTGCATGGCAAGCAAAGGTTGTCATAGCATGAAGATAAAGTCTCTAAGGTAGCTGTCCTTAGAAGAATAGGTGAAAAGGTGTCCCGGTGGCGTGGTGTCCTGGGAGATTCCTCTCCTGAGATAGGATTTAATCTTTTCTGGTTAATGTAGATTCCAAAGAAGGGGTTCATGACAATTACATTCCTTCTGGAGGAACTTCCCTTAGATAAGGGGGAGCTTCAGAGAAACCTCTCCCTGTGCCTCTGGAGAGGCAGAGGAGCAAGAGAGGGGAGTGGAAGGCAAGTCAGAGAGACCTTGGTTCTAAGGCTGCTTCTTTTGTCCAAAGTACCCAGCTCCTCAAAGCAGTATACTTTGGAGTACTATTTTCTGAGCCCTAATAGCCACAAGTGGAAGAAGTATTCCCCTGGACAGAAAAGTTTGCATTATTATTGTCAGGTTATGTCTCTTAATACAATCATATTGTATGAATAAGCTTCATTTTCTTTAACTGATTTATTTATTTATTTTAAAAACCACAACTGTAATTCCCAAGCAACTCTTAGAAGTTTCTCCTTTTTGGATTTTCATTTTGATGTTTAGTAGGCTTAAATTACAGTGTTTGACAAAAAACTCCAGCTTTCGAATCAGTTTATTTCATTATATTAGACCCCTGATTACCAAATTACAGTATCTTGTGAACTGGGCAAAATGTTGACCTATTTAGGCCATTATGTTACCTATGTATTCCAAAATATTTCATTTGAAAATCAACTACATTCCCATGTAGACTTTTCTTTATACAAAAATTAAAATAATTATGGAAAGGCAAATTATTCTGATGCTAAAATTAGCCTTTCATTGATTTCAGGTTGATTTTAGTTGGCTAAGATAAAATACATTCTCTATGTAATACAGTTAATTTCTTAAAATGATACAGAAAGTGCACATAATTCTGGAAGTAACAATGTTCAAAAGCCAAGAAGCTCTTCTGTTATTTTTCTTGCATTTGCTACAAACATATAGAGAGAGTGTATAGTTACTTCTCTAGCCACAAGAATTAGCAGAAGTTTTGGCAAGTAAAGGTAGAATGAATGCCCTGAGCATGCCTTTGAATAGCTCAGGCAAGAACAAGTGCTATTATCCCAGGAGGAGACTGTAAGTGACTTTTGTGTAATTGGAAGTGTGTCCTACCCTGATAAGGACTTTTGGGTAAGGAAACAAAAGACTAGTAAATAGCCAAAGGGAAGAAAGCCAGAAAAGCTTGCTGTGTTCCTCCACTTAAATATATGTCATTTCTTTAGGGTCTGCAGGGTTTACAAAGAGATGAAGACTAATTTGGAATGCTACTTACCTCTGTTTCCAAAAGAAAAAGACTCCTCCAGAATGTGGTTTTAAGTAGGCCATGGACCAAAAGTAGGCCATAAGGCATGGCAGGCAGCTTTATGAACTTCAGGTTCTAGGAAATTTCATCCATTGGAGAGTTCCCCAGTGCTTTAGACGGTATTAGAAAGGAACTAGCAGTACAAATCAACCATGCTAGTGAGGGAATGTGTTCTCTTTCCGGGTCCATGATGAGGCGTAGTTTTAAGGGCAAGAATTTCCCAGCACCATGCCCCCCTCCCATCTCTCTCCATCTGGGAGATTTAATGGTTTATGTTTGAATTTCGAGGGCGTGGAAAGAAACTAAGAGTCAATCACCCCAGCGGAAGTTAAAAGAAACTCCTTTCATTGGCCAGGGGAACTTGGGAAGGTGGGAATTTCTCCTGGATAAATTCCCCTGCTCCTTCACCCACAGTGGATTTCCAGCTCTCTGGAATCCTCTCCCACATGGTGGGAGCTCCCTTTTCCTCTCCAGATTTCCCCTCTGGAATCCCCTTCCACACTATTCATGGAAGTCTTTCTCTTCTTCTTTTCTTCTCTTTCCTCTACCTAAATAAAATCACCTTTCTGCAACACTTCTTGGGCACACCTGCAGAGATCCCGTCGCTTATTCTTTAAGAGATTACAGGCCAAGAACCCACAACATTCTCCCAGAGGAGCTGTGCCTCACCAGCACCCAAGAAAAAACCTGGTTACACTAGTAAAAATCTCTTCTGCAAGACATTACTGAGTGATGAAGACTAAGTGGCTTTGCCATTGTTGTTGTTGTATTGTTGGTTGGATGGTTTGCTTTGGATATTTGCTTTCTTCTTTGCTTGTTGATTTTTAGCATATAAATACAATTCACAAGGCCAATGAAAGAAAATAAAGCAATCTTTCAGAAGGCTTTAAGATAACATCATACATTTTTGAGGCTTTTAGGGCTGAGATTCTGTTTTGTTTTACTTAAAAGGAATGTTAAAATGCTGTTAACATTTTTGCTTATTCTACAATTCTGCTTATTCATGAAACTCAGAAGAAATTCTGTCTATTGACAGGCTCTCATTGTGTATTCATCACCACATCAAGCACTCATTTACTCTAAAATTAAGTGCTCAATGATATGCATGTTATAAATTCATTCTCAGTTGCAAAATTTTCTTGGTGCTTAAGAGGTTGTAATTTAATCACTTTCAGTCAAAAAGTTTGGCAAAAATAGTACTTTGACATAGTACTGACAGCCTGTGCTTAGATTTTGATAAATGCGGACAAAATCAATAGATAGATACGTGAGGAGTGCCCAGGTAAAATCATCATACTTCAAAAGCTTTTTCGAACATAACTCACATCTATAGACTTTTCCTTTCAATAATAAGCAAAAACAGTTTTCATAACTAGAAACTACCGAAAAAACTTTCTATTCAAAGAGAACTTCTATGCAGAAGGCAGAGTAATAACTCAACAACATAAATAGAATCTCTAATTTCAAAATACTATTATATCCCTAAGAAATGTGAATTTTAAAAATTATTTACTGTCTCCAGTTTAGATATTTAAGGACACCACTTGCATCTACATGCCACAAATAAATTGACTCCACTCTCTGCCCCTTATATCAGGGTCCCACTCCATCCATGATCTTTTTTCTTAGTTATACCTTGATGTGCCACCCTATTAGCTTTTTCCTTGAAGCATTTCGCTTGCTAACTTCTTGCTTTTTTTAAACAAAAATTGACATACTACCCTCCCCGCATCCATGTTCCTGCTGTCTCATATTCATTCATTCCTCAGCTGGTTGGCAATCTGCATTCAGTTTCTCTCTATAAAACTGTTATTAAGGCTGGATCTGGTGGCTCACGCCTGTAATCCCAGCACTTTGGGATGCCAAGATGGGAGGATCACGAGGTCAGGACCAGCCTTGATCAAGACCAGTCTAACCAAGATGGTGAAACCCATCTCTACTAAAAATACAAAAATTAGCTGGGCGCGGTGGCAGGATCCTGTAATCCTAGCTACTTGGGAGGCTGAGGCAGGAGAATCGCTTAAACCCAGGTGGCAGAGGTTGCAGTGAGCTGAGATTGTGCCACTGCAATAATAAAAATAAATAAATAAATAAAACCGTGTTATTAAATCCAATAAGCCTTTCATTTCTGAATCAAGTGAAGATTTTTCTCTATCTTTGCTGAATTCTTAATGGCATTTAACACGTCTTTTTGCTCCATCTTTCTTTGGGGACTCTCTTCCATTGATTTCTAAGGCAACAATTTTTTGTTCTCTTCCACCTTTTTAGGTTTGTCCTTGTAGGTAACCATTACAGATTATTCTATATAATCTTTACATACCAATGTTCTTCTGAATTCCATTCTGCTTCTATTTTTCCGTTCCATAGAGTCTGATTGTGTACCTGCAATCACTTCCTGGGCATCTCTGTCAAGTGTGTTTTGAGAAATCTAAGGTCTAGGCTTTCAACTTGATCTGTTGTACTTTCTGTATTCTGTACCTGAGTGTCAACAAAGAAGCCTGGGGATATTTTTGAGTTTTCCTTCTCTCTTATGTCCATATTTAATTGATTATCATTCTCATTGATTTTACCTTCTTAATTTCTCTTAAACTGATTTTCTTCCTCTTTACCTAATGCTAGTACTTTTCTGCCATGTTTCTCTCCGGTCTACATTGCCGGAAAAGCACGTGGTTTGCTATCTTGTTCTTAGTCTTGCCATCCCAACTTAGTCCATTCCCCTGATATCTTTCCCTTTATACAGTTACCATACCATTTATCCATTTGCATTATGTATCTGCTTTTATTTACTTATAATTTATGTTCTTTGTTAGCTCATTAGGTACCAATTTTATATCAATATTATTTTTCTGTTTGTCATTCACTCTGGTTTTTGTTGTTGCTTTGATTTTAGAGATGAAACAGATCAATAAATATAAAGTGAATGCTCCTAAGCTAGATGATAATGACCAAATGATAACTGAGAGATGGTCACTGAAATTTAAAGGATATTTTAGCAGCTGCTTTGACAAGAATCTGGGAAAAGTTCTGTCTCTTCCTTACACTTGTGAAATTAGTCTGTATTAAAAGCAGCACTATTCAGAAATTTTATATAAAACTCAAATACAACCTCAGAATTGGATCTTATTAAGTATTGTATTATACAGAGAATACATGGGATAAATAAGTCAAATGGTATGTTAAAAAAAAAGTAGGAAGCATGATAAACTCATTTCTTAATTTCTACAGGAAATAGATTTATGTCCAAGGAACAGATTCAACCCAATCACTGTATAACTGTAGATTTTTCTCTTTTTTTGTTGTTTTTATTTGTTTTTTGAGACAGAGTCTCTGTCCATTGCCCAGGCTGGAGTGCAATAGTGTGATCTCAGCTCACTGCCACATCCGTCTCCAGGGTTCACGCAATTCTTCTGCCTCAGCCTCCCAAGTAACTGGGATTACAGGCACCTGCCACCATGCCAGCTAATTCTTATTTTATTTTATCTTTATTTTTAGTAGAGATGGGATTTCACCGTGTTGGCCAGCCTGGTCTCAAACTCCTGACCTCAGGTGATCTGCCCACCTTGGCCTCCCAAAGTGCTAGGATTACAAGTGTGAATCACTGTACCCAGCTGCTTTTTCTAAATATATTCACATTATCACGGTAATGGTATATCCAAATAGCTACTCATTATTTTGATTAGGCAAAAGTATGCCTTTAGTCAGTCAGAATAAAAAGTCAGACCAGCATAGTGGCATGCACACGTAGTCCCAGCTACTTGGGAGGCAGAGACAGGAGGACCCCTTGAGATTAGGAGTCCAAAGCTAGAGCGCACTGTGATTATGCCTATGAATAGCTACTGCATTCCAGCCTGCACTCCACTTTCAGAAATAGAGACCCTATCTCTGAAAAAAAATCAAAGACTTAAAGTATTTCTTAATACTTTATTTTTATCTCAGAAAATTTAAAAATTAATTTAGAGCTAAATAGTTTGGGATTCTTAATGTGTAGAAATGAATCTTGCAACAGAAACAGTTTCCCATTACACATACTAAATGTCTGTTTTGAGTGAATCTGTTGAGGAGTCTAATTTAGTTTGAATCACCAGGAAAAGACACAATTGAGGTTTTATAAAATGTAAAAAATCAAATGAACTCTGTACTTCCACTTTTTTTTTACGTAAAGTAGATCTTCCACTTCCAATTCTTTTTTTCTCACTCTTGTTTGTTATCTGTAGCAAGTAAATTTGGGAAAAGTGCAAGTATCCATATACATTGTTTTGCATTTAAAAGAAAAATGATAATGTTCAAACCCATGCTAGTTATAAAAATCAAAAGCTCAAATCATGAATTTTGTTTGTGTTAAATATTTTAAAAAACAGCGATGTGCAAATGGTTATTGCTTTTTAATAAAGACAGAGATACCACATTTTACTTTAACATAGCTAAGAGGCACCTTTTTCATCAATAGCTTTGTTAGTAGGTCAAGGAGAAATCATACCTAAGTAGAAAAGTCCATGGAGAAAAGAGATGAACCGTATCAGAATTAAAATTAAATTGAAAAAATTTAAATCAAGGAAACCATTTTGCTTCTTTTGATATGATGTGCAAAATCATGCATTTTAAATGGGAAATGGGAAATTTCATAGCCGCTGAACAGCAGTGATGTGAGCTCTGTGGTCTGAGTGGATGCTGGGCATGTGGATGCTTTTGCTCATTTAAGGAAATTGCATTTGAAACATTCTGATTACATTATGGAGCCACAAGAAAATTTACAGTGATTTCTTTCTAGTGGAACAAAGTACATGCTCGTTTCCAGCTCAGGATTCTTTTCCAGTCTTCCTACACTTAACAGACAGTACAAACTCAGTCCATAGAATGTATTTGTTGTGCACAGACCTGCACAAACACACACGCATGCAAGGTTTCATGAATCAGGTGTATATTTTGTGTGTGTGTCAAGCTTAGCCATCAACAGGAATTTGTGTTTTAGTTTGGATGCTAATTTATTTCATCAATGAAATGCCCTTCACTTACTCTCTCTAGACATAGACTATTTTCCATAAAATATGTTAGTGATTTCATATTTAATGTGATATGGAATAGAATGAAAGGTTGTGTGAAATTAAAATCATGATATAAATTATCTTTCTGTCATGCAGAATAAAATAAGTGCTTTGACCAGATATAAAAAGTATTTATGGTAATTAATACATTTCATGCTGTATCAACTGCATTTGTGGAATATTGATTTCTCTATTAATTTATGTAACATTTTAATTAAAACAAATATATTGTCAAGTTGTGAGCAGTACAATGCTAAAAATATTTTACATGAAGACGGTTGCATAAATGTGCACTAAAATTGAGTCTAACTGCAAAAAATGAATGCAGTAGCTACACATTTAGAAAGAAGTTCTAAGAATAAAGCAGTTTACAAGCAAATAGTATATATATGCTTTTTTAGAAGAAAGAGAATTTATTGGAGTGGGATACTTTAACTCTTTCAGACATAAGTATTCTATTTCCCAAATAAATTCATTCATGTAAGCAGTATACTTCATGTGAGTGAGGTTTTATCTTCTAAGTATTTTCTAATGTGGGAAAGTGAAATTCTAGGGTTTGAAATGGTTCTGGGGATGCAGTCTTTCCTGTCAAAGATTCCAGCAGATGCTGATATAATTTAATATTCGTGGAAGACAGGGAAAATATAGAATAGCATCAAATTGATTTTGCAGAGTTTTCAAGCCAGATGTCCCTTGGCATTTACATGGAAGAAGTCTACTGTGTACCACGTTGCATATTTTTGTCTGTAAGTTCTCAGCCATGGTATGTAGTCACTGGTGTTTTGACAGCCATCTGCCCAGACCTTTCTTTCTCCGTTCAGCCATAACTAAAATTGAACATTTTTCAAAATGGAAAATTTCAGGTAGTTTCAATTTTAAGAGAACAAAAAACTAGTATTCAATGTTAAAAAGAAAAAAGCAATAGCTATCTTTTGGCTTAGTAATAACCCCTACGTTGAAAGATAATTTCTTACAAAGAGCAGTGCAAAATGAATAAACTTTGAGAACAGAGGCCTCACCTTATTATCAAATGAGTTTGTTTTAATCATGTGGAAGGCTCTCAGCTAGACACTGAGGAAGTCACAGAAATGAGTAATTGCCAGGTGACCGTTCCAAGGATGGCCTTGCCTTATACATAATAAACACTTTGTCAATATTTGCTGAATAAATGCGTATGTTAGAATCCACATGTAATAGCTTATCTACATTTGTACATATTTTCACCCACTGAGTTTTTAATATGTGGAGATATGCATACACATCTCTGTAGTTTGTGTGTGTGTGTGTGTGTGTGTGTGTGTGAGTGAGAGAGAGAGAGAGAGAGACAGCTATGTAGGCTTATGTATTTTAAGTCAATGAAACTATGTTTGATAAGAACTGTTAAGCGCTGACTATGCACCTATTGATGTGCTAGACAATCTGGAGATTCAGAAGAAGTATACAACATTCTTTTTTAAAAAAATTTATCGGCCGGGCGCAGTGGCTCACGCCTGTAATCCCAGCAGTTTGGGAGGCGGAGGCGGGTGGATCACAAGGTCAAGAGATCGAGACCATCCTGGCCAACATGATGAAACCCCGTCTCTACTAAAAATACAAAAAAAATTAGCTGGGCATGGTAGCTCGTGCGCCTGTAGTCCCCGCTACTCAGGAGGCTGAGGCAGGAGAATTGCTTAAATCCAGGAGGCAGAGGTTGCAGTGAGCCGAGGTCACGCCACTGCACTCCAGCCTGGCGCCTGGTGACAGAGTGAGACTCTGTCTCAAAAAAAATTTTATTTATTATACTTAAAGTTCTGGTGTACATGTGCAGATCCTGCAGGTTTGTTACATAGGTATACACGTGCCATGGTGGTGGTTTCCTGTCTCCATTGCCTGGTCATCTACATTAGGTATTTCTCCTAATGCTATCCTTACCCAACCCCCATACTCCCTGCTATTCCTCCCTTAGTCCCCCACCCTCCAGGCCCCAGTGTGTGATGTTCCCCTTCCTGTATCCGTGTGTTGTCATTGTTCAACACCCACTTATGAGTGAGAACATTAAGTGTTTGGTTTTCTGTTCTTGTGTCAGTCTGCTGAGAATGATGGTTTCCAGCTTCATCCATGTCTCTGCAAATGACATGAACTCATTCTTTTTTATGGCTGCATAGTATTCCATGTATGATTACATCTACAGAAAAAGAATCAAATAATTATTCTTGTTAATGGTAAGTTGTATTTGTTAAATGGTAAAAAATATGGATCAAATGATAAAGAACAGGAAATGATGAGTTTTTTCTTTATCAGAAGGATAGATTTTGAGCTGATCTTGAAAGAAATACTAAATTTAGACTTATGGAGAATAATTTTGGAAGGCAAATGAACACTACCTAGAGGAGGTGGGAAGTAAGATGCTGTATTCAGAGTGAGATAAGGAAATAATTTGACCAGACCATGGAATTTTAATTGATAATATTGAGATAAAATGATAATAAATGTAGGGAAGGTATATTAGAGTGAGATTATGATATACTGTACTTGAAATATCTAAATGAAGTATTTACATTTACTCTAAAAGTCAAGTGAGAGAGATTCTGGAATGAATCAAGAATGTGAGGAATGTGGACTTCTGTGGAGTTTAATCTATACTAATGCACGTGAGTCTGATAAGTTATAATCATTGCTTTCAATAGAAATGGGAATTTAGAGTACATCAGTATAGGTGGAGAAAAATGTGAATTTAAAACATATTTTGAAAACAAGGATAAGAATTACTGTTTAAGAGCTAGAAGAGAAGAATTTGTGTCAGATAGCTCCAAAATACTGTAAATACATGTATATATATATAGTACATACATGCTCACAATTTAAATTATGAACTATTTTCTCATACTCTGCTGTGTAAGTTTTTCTAATTCATATTGTAAATCAATCTTATATATTGTATTCTTGTATTAATTAATGTATTCATTGAATATGTCCTCAGTAGTTTTTTGGGTATAGCATTACATTAAGCAGATATATTATTAAGCAAGTTTTCAATTTAGTTCAGAGAAAGAGGGTTGATAAATATTATTATGAGTGTCTAGAAATCTTAAGACCACAAACCTTTTGTGAGTTTCATAAGCATGATTTTCAAGCTTGTTTTATTTCTCACAGGGTAGACAAAGACAAAATATATATCTCAAAAAATAATAAATTACCAGGCCTGTTTGTTGTAGCTGAACAAATATATAGAATTCTAAAAATATTGTTTATATCTCTTGTTTCAACATGCTTGGGACAAGTTAATGCTTACAGTTCTGTGAGTGAATAAATCTATATACTGAAAACATTACATTCAACAAGTTGACCTTCTGGAGGTTTGAATAAAATTTGGAGTCTGAGGGAATCAATATGGTTTTTTAGTTGATCTCCTAGGTATGTCTAAGTTTAAACTCTTCATATAATTATCAACCCTTTATTATTTTAATATTGCATTACATTAATTATCTTTTGGAATATTTTACACTGATCAGTAACTTCTGGTCATAAACCATTCTGGTACCAATCATCAAATTTCATATTTGTAAGAAAAAATGACTAGCCTTTGTCTGTCTTGACATGCCCAAATCCACCAAGCATATATTTCACTTCCAAAATAGTCTCAGGATATATTTTCTAGATATGATCTTAGATGATGGCATGTATTATTAAATTAATAAGTAGTATAAAAATAGACAAAATGTTATTAAAAATACAAGCAGAAAGTAATATGTTAGAAGCAAGTCAGAAGTTCCATATGGAAAACTGAAGCAATTTTTTAGAAGCAAAAATCTCATGACACCAAAACAAGATGATGAAGAAATTACTCTGTGTGCAAGTGTGGAGAAAAAATAGCTTGTGATACCATAGTGATCTTAGAGCTCATTATACATCAGCAATGAAGAGCTTTAACTACCATGCAATTAAAATACTAGAGAGTATAAATAAGAGTGTACCATGTGTATGTGGCAGCATATAAAAGCTCAGAAGTGGATGGAATTTTAGTCAAGTATTACTCTTGAAAAAGCAAACTGATTAAGAATATTTAATTGGAAAACAACATAGACACCTTCTGTAATATCATTCAAGTAAGAATGTCTCATTTAGGACATCTTCCTTATAGTCAGATTGATTCCCAAAACACTTTTTAAATGTCTAGAAATATTTACAATGGCATTTATCCTAAGAAATGCTAAAGAAAATTAGAAAATGTAAAGGTGACTGAAGTTAGGAAATAACATAAAATTGCTGACGATGAGCAATTTTCTTAATGGTGGTTAATAATTGGAAAACAGGGATATGCTCCTAAATATACAAATTGTGAGATAAACTGCAGTAAAAGACCTCAAGAAATTGAGGGAAACTATGGAAATGATTTTAGGGAATGGTAGCAAGCTATTTTTGGTTGCATTTTGAAAGCAGTTTTTAGAAATTTCTAATTTTGAAAATCTTAAATTGAGTTTTAAGAATTCTGGGTCTACTTCTTTCTGAGACCCCTAGGGAAACCAATTGTAGAGACTTCTACCTTATGTTAATTGACTCAGATCTGCTTATATATTAAAGACTAGAAAAAAAGAATCCTTCCCTTTTGAAGCAGTTGACTCAGAATCAGGTCCTTCCTTTAAGAGCTTTATCTTTAATTACTTTATCTTCAAACCGACATCCTAATCATTGCCTAAGAATTTAAAGATTGGCTGAATTTTATTTCTCTTGTCTTGTATCTGCCCTTACCTTACCTTACCTTCTGGGCTTGACCTCTAGTCAGTCTCACTTTGAGTATCTTTGAAATTCTCTCCTTATTGTCAACTCCTACTTTGATTTTTTTTTTTTTTAATTTACTGTTTCCAATGTAGAAAAGTGTCTTAAAAATTATGCAGCAGTTCTATCATATAATGCTGTTGCATGGGTTTGAAGCTCTTTGAAGGCAAGGGGCCTTCCCTGTGTTTTTCATTGCTATGTAATTACTGCCTAGCTGAGTGCTTGGAAAGGGGGAGGGATTCAATGAATATGTCTAGCATATAGTTTAAGAAGACCTGGCAGTGAAATTAAAAACCCATGTTCCATCTTCAGCCAATCACCCATCACTACTAATCTTCCATTATTTTATCTATGATATTGATCAAGTGATGCCTATCCCATCTATGTTTTAGTTTTCTTGGGAGAATCAAGGGATAAGTGAAAATACTTTGTAGAGTTCAGTGCTACACATTTATTATGGTCAATAAATTGCATTAACCAAACCAACATTAATTGTATATAACATGTGACAAAGCTTTATGGTTTGAAGTGTTTGTTTTAGAAGACCAGATATACTAGAACAAATATATTCCATGAAGAATTTTTTTTCATGTTAGAACTCATGTGATTAAATTGATTCACAAAATTTAAAGTCATTTATTAATTTTATGAATGTTTTACTGAGCACATATTTGATGTCAGTGACTAATTGTGTCTAAAAATAAAAAGATTAATAAATCATGGCTTCTGCCTTCAAGGAACTTAGAATTCAGTGGTTTACAGAGTATTGGTTAAAAAAGAAAGGCAAAAATAAAATTCTGACAAAAACTCATTATATCGGAGGGTTTATATGTGCTTGCTAAATGAAAAGAATTATTAGCAATACTATGCTGAATGACTGTAAAATGCTGACTTTTTACTTGAAATATTTACAAGAGGAAACAGAATATTTGTGGGTTTTCCTGCATATTTATGTGCATGTTCAAACAGCTGCTAGAGAACAAAGTGTTTTGCTGTAAACACTGTCAAATCTCACTTTGAAAAAAATTTGTCTATAAAACAAGTATTTTCATAGATATACTGAAGCTGCATAGAATTTGCTTTTATAGCATAAAACAGAATTAGATGCTTGAGTCAGCTATGAAGTACTCTTTCATGCAGCACTCATTCTAATTCTTTACTCTACATTAGGCTGAGGCCAGGTTTAATTTGAAAGTGATAATGCAGTATAGAAATTCCAGAAGCTGGCAGGTGAGATAGGCTGGAATACTGGAAAATGCATCAATTAATCAAGCAAACTCCTAACTTATCAGCAAAACCAACCTAATCCCATAGAGAATTCAAAGTGACTCACAAAAAGACACACAAAGGATGAAATGTTTTGTTTATTTTCCAAGAAGGAAAATGAAAAGTATCCAGAGGGTAGTGATATGGGTTTAGAAAGACAATTCACACAATGAATTTTAAGGAAATAATGGTTTTAGTCTTTGATGCTAACATTATTTCTGGGCTTCCAAGTCACTAAACCAATACCTGCATCATTTTAAAAGAGCTGCAGTCTTTTTAAAGACTGACTTGATCAGATTTGAATCTCAAGAAAACTCATTATGTAAAAAAAGGACTAGAGAAAGGATAAGGGTAGTCAACAGGCCATTTAGGAGGCAATTGCAGAAGTCCAGATGTTACAAACACTTGTGACTTGGCCCCAAGTATTGGCAGTGACCCCGGAGAGAAGCAGATGCATCTGAAATTTATTTTGGAGTTAGCATAGTATTAAGTGATGCAATGGCATCAATAATGAATCCCAGTTTTGTCTGTGAGACACTGGGTGGGTAAAGTAAAATGTGTTGAGCTTGAGAGAATTTAGGAGTAGCTAATTCTGGGTGTCCCTTTGGGTTGGGGTTGGAACACTGAAAACCATGAACTCTGCTTTGGAGAGTAATATGAAATTTGTGATGTTCCTAAGACATCTGAAAAAGTGGAGATTTAACCAAGCATTTGGATGCATAGTTCTATATTTTCAGAAAGATATCTGATCTGGAGATGTAACTCAGGAGTTATTGACTTTACAGATGGTGTTTAAATGGGTTGAAAGTGGATAAGATTTGGGGAAGAGAAGAAAGAAATAAGAAAATGATCCAAGGTTAAGCCCTGAGGAACACTAATAGTTACTGATAAAAAAAATTAAATAAATAAAAAGAATGAAGTAAATGAATGTGACTTTTCTTTTTCATTTTGTCTAAGTCTTTTAAGCCAGAGAAAATGCAACGTGGAATAGTGTTTTTATGTGTGTTTTATCACTAGAGATAAGAAATTGTTAAGCTGTCCAATTGAGCAGGGTCCATGGGGAACAGCATTTTTCCTGATGCTGTTGTATTTATCAAAGTGCATATGAGTCTCTTCTGATATTTTTGTTTGAAGAACATGAATGTAAGCTCATGCTACTAGCATACCAATTACTTTAGAGATTTATCATTGTTTTATTTTTATTTTTTGAATTATTAGCTACAGAAATAACCCTAAATGTTTTTGTTTTCTATATCACAAATACCTTTTTTTTGTGGAGTAATTGCCAATAGAAATTTCTAAATTTTATTTTCCATGGCTTCAAACTGTTTTGCACTTCCTCTCCTTTGCTTTTTATTTTGAATTTACACACCAACCTGCCAAAGAGACATCTAGTTTATAGGCTTGATTTTGGAAAGCAGACAGAAGAGAGCAGATACTGAACATATGTTCTGCTGATATTGATGAAGTGAGGTTGGAAGAAGCTTGGAAGCAGTCTATTTCTCTCCAACTGCCACCCCCTCAATGAATATTTTGGGTACCCTTATGCTGGAACATTCCAAATAAGTGTCCTAGCTATGGGTTTTTTTTTTTTTTTTTTTTTTTTTTCTTTCATAATGATTCTGAAAGCTTTTAGGATGATTTAGGATTGTTCTACCAGTGGAACATAAACCAAAACAAAGCAGTTCATAGACTAATTTTAAAAGGGTTATGGATGAGATTTCAATGCAAATTATAAAGACTGGAAATGAGGTGAGCAGAGAAGTTCCCCCTAGATAGTAAGTACTCAATAAATGACAGAAGCAGGGTGTTGTGTGAACCTGTTTCTTGGGAAAATTGATTTGAAGTTAGACAAAGAATCGATTTAATCAAACTCTAGATATGATCTTTTGCTAACTTGGGTTGTTTCATTTTTTTGGAATTTTTTGCACTTCAAGAAGTCTTTTTGATCTGAGGTAGTCAGCTCTAATTTATTAGGTATAAAATGGTTACAGGTGTTTTAACAAGCATTTGGAGGCGTCTGGGGAAGTGGAAGTACAAACACATTTGAAGTCACTGTTACAGAGACGCACTATTACGTCCTTACTGATGTAGCCATTAGTGTTCCTACCAGAAATCTGGATTATCATGACAGTTTTTTTTTTTTTCTTTTTTTTTAAATTTTAGATTCAGGAGAAACGTGCAGGTTTGTGACATGGGCATATTGTGTAATGGTGAGGACGTCTAGTGAATCCATCACCCAAATGGCGAATATTGTATTCAGTCAGTAATTTTTCAGTCCTCATTCTTCTCCCAGCCTCTTCCCTTTTGTATTCCTAGGTGTCTATTATTTTCATCTTTGTTTCCATGTGTATCCATTGTTTAGCTCCCACTTACAAGTGAAAATGTGGTATTCAATTTTCTCCTTCTGAGTTATTCACTTAGGATAATGGCCTCGAGCTTCATCCATGTTGTTGCAAAAAACATGATTTCATTCTTTTTTCTGGTAGTATTCCGTGGTGTTCGTATACCACATTTTCTTTATCCAACCAATAGATAGATGTTGGATACACAGATTGATTCCATGTCTTTGCAATGTGAATAGTGCTGCAACAAACACACAAAGGTGGGTGTCTTTTTGAGATAGTTATTTCTTTTCCTTTGGATAGATATCCAGTCATGGTATTTCTATGTCAAATAGTAGTTCTATTTTTAATTCTTTAGGAAATCTCCATACTGATTTCCATAGGGGTTGAACTAACTTATATTCCCACCAACAATATATAAGCATTCCCTTTTCTCTGCAACTTCACCAACATCTAATATTTTTTGACTTTTTAATATTAGCTATTCTAATTTGTGTGACTCGGTATCTCATTGCAGTTTTATTTTGCATCTCTCTGTTGTGATACTGAGCATTTTTTCATTTGCTTTTTGGCTACTTGTATGTCTTTTTCTTTTTCTTTTCTTTTCTCTTCTTTCCTTTCCTTTCCTTTCCTTTCCTCTCCTCTCCTCTCCTCTCCTCTCCTCTCTCTCTCTCTCTCTTTCTCTCTTTCTTTCTTTCTTTCTTTCTTTCTTTCTTTCTTTCTTTCTTTCTTTCTTTCTTTCTTTCTTTCTTTCTTTTCTTTTCTTTCTTCTTTCTTTCTTTCTTTTTTAGAAGTGTCTGTTCATTTCCTTTGACCACTTTTTAATGAAGCTATTATTTTTCTTGTTGATTTAAGTTTCTTGTAGTTTCTGGATATTAGTCATTTGTCATATGCACATTTCACAAATATTTTCTCCCATTCTGCAATTGTCTGTTTATTTTGTTAATTGTTTCGCTTGCTGTGCAAGCTCTTTAGTTTAATTAAGTCACATTTGTTCATTTTTTGTTGTTGTTGTTGCATTTGCTTTTGCAATTAGTTTTAGTCATTAATTCTTTACCTAGAACAATGTCCAGAATAATTTTTCCTAGGTTTTCTTCTAGTCTTTTTATAGTTTCAGGTCATGCATTTAAGTCTTTAATTGATCTTGAGTTAATTTTTGCATATGGTGACACATATGGGTCCAGTTTCATTCCTTTGCATAGAATTTTCCCCATTGCTTATTTTTATTGACTGTGTCCAAGATTAGTTAGTTGTAGGAATATGGACTTATTTCTGCATTCTCTATTCTGTCCCATTGCCTTATGTGCCTGTTTTTATGCTAGTACCAAGCTGTTTTCGTTACTATAGCCTCATAGTCTCATAGTATAGTGTGAAGTCAGGCAATGTGATATCCCAGCATTGATCTTTTTACTTAGAATTGTTTTGGCTATTTGGGCTCTTTTTTGTTTCATGTTAACTTTAGAATTGTTTTTTTCTAATTCTGTGAAAAATGACATTGGTAATTTGATATGGATTGCATTGAATCTGTAGATTGTTTTGGGTAGCATAATCATTTCAATGATACTGATTCTTTCCATTTATGAGCATGGTATGTTTTTTCATATATTCATGTCATTTATGATTTCTTTCATCAGTGTTTTGAAGAAATCATAATCAATACCTGGTAGAGATCTTTTACTTCCCTGGTTAAATGTATTCCCAGGTATTTCACTTTTAATAGTTATTTTCTTATGTATGACTAAATTTTAATCACAGAAAATTTATGGTTCATTCCTATTTTTATTAGATGCCTGGTATCCTTTGTTGGGAATTTAATATAAATCTTTTACTGCTTAGCTGGACCAAGTGGCTAAGATGACTTTGAGTCCATAGTGGACCTTGTAGCCCTTCTTTTATTTGGGGTATCTAATACATAGAGTAAGCACTAGTACTCTATAAACATGCCCAAGATTCATTGGAGTATGTATGGTCAGCTCTGTTTATTTTCTTTTTGGTTAAAATAAAAATATTTACGTTTTTCACTGTAACCTGTTTGGAAGGAAGAGACTAAGCACTTTTAAATATTAATTCCACAGAGAAACATTTACTACTTTTTCTGATTAAAAGAAGAAAAGAGCCCACAGCAGCTCAGAAGCCTCAAAAATATTCTTTTATTTTGGGAGCTGAAAGGGCAGATCTAACTAACAGTACAAGACAAATTGAAAGTCTAAACAGGAATAGAATACATGCTCTCTTTGGTTTTGTTTGCTTCTGAACAACTGGATTCAACATTATTTTTCCACCCAGCTTTTAGATATTGTTGTGTCAAGAAAGCTAAGGTTCAAATTGGACTGATTTTCCAGTCCTGTAAAACTCTTCATCTGCATCATGAATCAAATGCATTAAGTTGCTGCCTGCAGTGCACAGCTGGAAATCATTCCCTTCCCAATTTTGCTTTGTGCCATTTTTGTTTTATGCCAATATGCTCTGTCACACCCACACAGCTCAGGATTTCAGCACTCAAGTAGCTCCTTTTTTTCCTTGATAGGTCTTAGAACATTTTAAATTGGTGTATTCTCTTTTGTCTTTTAAATATTAAATCACTTGCAAAACATCTCGGTTTGTATGAATATTTTTGAAAATTCTCCATTTTGAAGTTGAAATGGAAAGTTAGAATCATTCAAACACACATTTTGATTTTATTCCTTCGAGAAGTAATAGGTACTTGGCATGAACTAACTGGAGAAATATTGTCTATCGAGGTTAAGATGAGAGAGGGAGGAAGACAGAGAGACAAAGACAGAGAAAAAGAATGAGAATCTGCCATGTATTCTTGTAAACGATATATGATATCTTAAAGGTTATTTTAAAGTGAATATATTAAAGCAAAATTGTTTCATTGACTGAATGGCTTTTCCATAGCAAGACTACAACTATCATCAGTTATCAATTACATTACTGGTGGTCTTTACAAGCTTGACTATAAATGTTGAGACATTATTTGAGAAATATATACACATATGTGTGTTTGTGTGTGTATAAATATCTATTGGTATCTCTGCATGTTAGTTAAAAATATAGTAATATGCCAGGTACAGACAATGAAGACAGCCACTCCACAATATTCATTGTGTTTAATATTTAAGCTGATAAAACAAGAAAATATTTAAAAAATTTTAAACAGAGAAAATATCAAAAAATATTAAACTAAATATTCATTTAGCCTAGGTTTTGATTTAGGTTTCATTAAGGTTTTGATATGTATAGTCACTGCTTACAGCTTCTGCCATCACTACTTCCTCTTTCGTTCCCACTGATAAGACTATCTCTGCCACTATCATTATCTGATTTTCCTTATCTCTCTAGATTTAAACTAAATAGTCATTTAGTTTAATATTTAAGCTGATAAAACAAGAAAAATTTTATGCTAGACTACATAAGAAAGATTTCCTTTCCCAATGTGAGCTACATAGAGGTCATTTTAAAATTATGATTTATCAAATTTTACACAAAGTGAAAATAAAGAGCATATTGAAAAATAACTAGATGGAAATTTTCACTGTAAAACAGAATTTCTGAAGTGACACTGTGTTCACTTCTGATGATGGTCATTGTATAACCATTGAGTCTTTGTATAATTCCTGTGAGTGGTGTCACTACCATTTTCCCTTCATATTTTTTCCCATGGTCATTTAAATGAAGGAACTGTATACATATTTATTCATTTTGTCAGTTATAATAAAATTATTCTCTCTTAATCTTTCTATCTTCACTCTGTGTGTGTGTCTGTGAGTGTGTATATAACATGTGATCTTTATATTCATCTTCCTTCTTGATCATAAGCAACAGAAACCACCAATACTATTTTACTTAAGATGAAATTGATTTGAAATATATCATATAACTTGCAGAGTGGATGGGAAATTTTGAAAACCAGTCTGAGATGACAGACATCAAGGCCATCCCTGGGTTTTGATACACATATAATGTAGTCATTGCTTACAGCTTACACCGTCATTACTTCCTCTCATTCCTGCTGATATGACCATCTCTACCATTATCGTTATGTGATTTTCCTTATCTCTCTGGTCTGTGCTTCACGTGCTCAAGATTCAAATTCTTAGGCCAAAGTCATGTGCATATGCCCTAACTGCTATAGAGTAGGAAGAAGAAAGTGCTCCCCTATTTGCACTCCCTTGGCAAGAGGTAGGACACTGCATACTCTCAATACTAAACACAATGCCAGTTACTCAAAAAAGCAATGGAGGATGGATATTGAACAGCCATGAAGGTCTGCCACATTTTTCATAGAGTTTGTCTTTTTCTTTGATTTATTTCATGTAGATAGTGTATCAAAACTGTTCTACATTTCTACCAAATTAAGAGTATGATTACTTTAATGGCCTTCATTTGCTAAATTTTTCTCCAGAAAGATTATACAGTGAATGTAGTTATTCTCATTCAGTAAATTTAAATTTGAGTGGCATTATATTCCAGCTAGTGTTATCCATGCTCTCAGTAATTGTATAGACTAGAGAACCACTGTAAAAGATATTAAAGTTACAGTATGATGAGGGTTACATTAAAATGTCATCTAAGTAGTATATGGACACCAAAAAAAGAAACAGAAAATTCTGTGTGACAAAGCCAGAAAACACTTTCACAGAACAGGGAATATTTGAGCTAGGCCATGAAAGATGACCATGCAACAAAACAGGAGAATATTTTTTGTTGAAGAGGCAAGATAATGTCATCACAAAGCATTGTGAAAATGCCTGCTGTGTTTGTAAATAGGAAGATATCAGTTCACTAGATGCATAAGAAGGCATGAAGGAGGATAGCAACAGATGAGCTCAGACAAGCAGAAAGGGGGGCGGGCCTGATTATAAATGTTCAGATCACCAAGGAATTTGTCTACTACACTGCAGGTGACAGGCAACTCACAAAAGTCTTTAAACAAGAAAGGAGTTTTGGAGAAGATAATTTCAACAACACTGTGGAAGACTAATGGGAGTGGAGTCCTGCAGGAATACTGGGAAAGGCAGTGGTGCCCAACCTTTTTTGCACCAGGCACCAGTTTTGTGGAAGACAATTTTTCCACTGACAGGGATAACAGTGGATGGTTTCAGGATGAAACTGTTCCAGATCATCAGGCATTAGATTCTTATAAGTAGCTTGCAACCTAGATCCCTTGCATGCACAGTTCACAATATGGTTCATGCTCCTGTGAGAGTCTGATGCTATTGTTTATCTGACAGGAGGCAGAGCTCAGGTAGTAATGCTTGTCTGCCAGCTGTTCAGCCCCTACTGTGCAGCCCTGTTCCTAAGAGGTCATGGAATGGTACTGGTCTGTGGCCTGAGGGCTGGGGATCCCAGGGTTAGGGTGTTATTATAATAAATGTGAAGTAAGGATAGGGTATATGAATATAAATGTTGATACATGTATGTGTGTCTATATATATATGTAGCTGAATTTGAGATAGAGAAAAAAGAAAATAAACTGGAAGCAGAAATCTTAGAATGTTGAAAAGTAAGACATATTTGTTCACAAAGAGTATTTAACATATTCTGGTTTCTGTGGAGTCACATTTTATTAATGCTGCTTGATGTTTATCTACTTAGAAAGAGTGACAGAAATATTAGGAATAAAGGTGACTGTTAATTAGGTACCAATATTTTTGTGGATGGTCTTCATGAAGTCGGCCAATAACAGAGATGAGTATGTGGAAAGGGTAAATCATTTGGACTTTTTGAAAAGAAGTTATTGGCTGACCATGATGGCTCATGCCTGTAATCCCAACAGTTTGGGAGGTCAAGGTAGGAGGATCACTTGTGGTCAGGAGATTGAGACCAACCTGGGCAGCAGAGCAAGACCCATCTCTACAAAACTAAGAAAGAAAAATAGAAATTAGCTGGGTGTGCTGGCTTACACCTGTGGTTCTAGCTACTCAGGAGGCTGAGGCAAGAGGATCACTTGAGCCTAGGAGGTAGAGGCTTCGTGAGTCATGATCATGCCACTGCACTTCAGTCTGGGCAATAGAGTGAGACCGTGTCTTAAAAAATTAAACAAATTAAAAAGAAATAATGTTATTGAGTGACAACAAAAGAAACTGATTTGTAAGTGGCCTTCAGGGGGCATAATGAGGCTACTTGTCTTCCCCCAGTGATTTTATGAAGGAGGAGATCTGCAGAAGTGGTGTCACTGCCAGAGGAAATCAAGACTTCATTTGCAAAAAGGAGTACTCTCTTAAAATTGAGAAATTTGGAAATAAATCACAGGACTTGTAAAGCTATGATGGAAGTTGGCCCATGAATGTGTTTCTAGAAGGCAGAACTAGATGGCATAAGACTCAGGGATGATGCAGGAGGTGATAAAGGTCATTGTTTAGAGTAGGGAGGAGAGTGAAACAGTAGATATTTAATAATAACATTTTCACTCATTTGGAATTACAAAAATTGTGTTTGAAAACTAGCTGTGTCATTTAAATTCTGGGCATTTGTTTCTTCATTTGTAAAATTCAAGTTTGAACTAGGCTTCTTTGACCTAATTCTTCTTGCTACCAGACAACAACCTTCTTCATCACCTAGAGGAACATTGCCTGAAGCCTAAGGAAGCAGTCTTCCTTGTGCCACACAGCAGACCCCTTAATTGTTCAATACATTTCTCATTGACTTGTGTAGTGCTTCAAAAGAAAACACTTAGGCATTAAACATGATTCTAAGCCAAAGTTCTTCATTTATATGAGATAAAAGAACTGGAAAGCTGTACAAGGGAAATAGTCACCTGCTGATTGCAGGCCTGTGGGTATCTTGGAAAACTCAGCAGTTTTGCTTATCCAGGACTATCTTTTTGCTCAGTTCCTCTGATTCTGAAGGAGGCTAAAAAGATAGTTTTATCCAACACCCTTTTCTGCATTTGATTTAAGAAATGCCAATTTAACTTTTTATTGATACTGATATTGACAATCCAAAGAATGAGATAAATGCTACATATATGTTATATTTCTGTAGATTATTTGACCAACAGTTTATTATGAAAATTTTCATGCATTGAATCATACAGTGAACACTACGTACCTGAAATCTAGATTCTAAAATTAGGCCAAGCATAGTGGTTAATGCCTATAGTCCCAGGAGGGAGTTTGAGACCAGCATGGGAAACATAGTGAGACCTTGTCTTTAGCCAAAAAAAAAAAAAAAAAAAAAAAAAAAAAAAAAAAAAAAAAAAAAAAAGTTAATGACAGGCACAGTGGCTCAGATCTGTAATTCTAGCACTTTAAAAATTTAGGACGGAAAAAGTCTATTGACTTCAAGTGTACTTACACTTTCTTCTATCATCTCCAATTTTCTATTAATCACATGCAGTGGATTTTTTAAAAAGTCTAGATACCGTGTTACATTTTTCAGTTACATAGTTTATATTCAATATTATTTTTTGTTGTTACTATTTCCCTGTCAAAATTTACTATTTGTCTTTTTGGTACAACAATTTTGTGTATGTGTGTGTGTCCTTAAGTATAGTTTAAAAGCTGCTTGAAGATGCTTGTTTGCTTATTCCGACATCTGGTTGATCTCAGCACAGTGTCCACTGATTGCTTTTTCTCTTAAGCCTGTGTTACTTTTTATCTTTTTCTTGTATGTCTAGTATTTCTTTTTAATTGCAACCTGGATGGCATGAATAGCACATTGTAGAAACTCTGGGTTTTGTTATGTTCCTCTGAAGAGCACTCACTCATTCTTTTTTTTGTGTGTCACATCAGTTGTTAACTGGACTCAGACTCCAAACTTTTGTCTTTCCTGTAGAATGCAGGAGCTAAAATCTCTGTTCAGTTTTTCAGCCTTAGCTAGGCTACTTGGAATCTGTCTTGGGCATGTGTAGGTCTGGCATTGGTGAGCAATTTGGAGAGAGTTTATGCACAGATTGAGGCTCTCTTTCTATGGCCTTCTCTTTACATCTGCTGTGGCTATTTTTAGTTTTGTTCTCTAGTTCTGCAAGCCAGTAAAACTGTGGGTTTCTATTTGAGTTTTAGCCAGTCTGGGACTCATCCAGTGTCTTTTTTTCTCAGCATTCATAGCCCTCCTGGCTTACCTGTTCCTGGGTGCACTCCAGGTATCTGGCGTTTGCTATATATATATATATATATATATATATATATATATATATTATACACACACACACACACACACACACACACACACCCTATATATATACACAGAATATATATCTGTTATCTATGGGAGCTTTGCTCCAATAAAAGCTACTTCACAATTATTAAAAATAGAACCTCCATAAGTAGATTCTAAAATGCTTCTGCCATTTGAAACCAAAAAGTGGGATTTTGAGAATGTGGATCATCAAAATCATGCCAACATATATGAACATACTACATTATTTGAGAAAGCAAATATAATATAAATACATCCAAATAAAAACAGTGGAAATTTGGTGATTTTTTTTCAAATGTTTGCCATATTGTAGCAGAATTTCAATTTTTCGCATGATATACACTTAGCCTTTTTCTAGATATTCTATTACCATACATATATATATATATGCTATAGAACAGAATATATTTTTCTATATATAATATGAATATTCTAATCTCTAATAAAATATATAGTATAGACATAATACTGTTTGATTTTTGTTCAGACATTGTTCCTTATAACCACAACTCCGCCTAAACTTGTTTAGCCTAGTACTATTCAGGAAAAAATGTCAATCATAGTCGTATGGTTAATGATCATTGCCTTTTATGTCATTAACATTACAGGACCTCAAATTGAATTAAGAAGCTGTAAGTCAATACTTTATAAAGGTTCATCAGCAATTTATAGTTCATTTACACTCCTAATGTTTATGTAATCTTAACCAAGTAACACATATTGAATACGGAAATAAATATTGCCTTGGTGCTTTTGAATGGGAATAAGTAGGGACAGCATAATAGATTTGACATATAATGAAAATGGGTTGCAATCTATAATAAGACATGCTGAAGATTCAATAGAAGCTCAGTTATTGATTCACTCTTCAAATTGGTCATTAGCAACTAATTGGAGACCTTCACTGACCAATATGCTTAACTGATTTTTTTAAATAAATGGCAAAATAGCTGATGAAATTTCATAAAGCAACTGTTCCCTGACCATAAAACAAGGCAATTAAATTGTGCAAAGGTTAATTTTGAGTACATAATCAATAAATGTAATAGAAACAAATCAAATAAAAGAATTGAAAGATGCTAAATGTAAATTTTATTAGTATCTTTAGTTTTATGGTTAGAAAACTCTATGAAGCAACAATGGAATAGTGAGGGATAAGTTGTTTATTTTATTAAAGATTTAAATAAGCTTTGCCAAGACCAGTTTTGGTTCTTCTTTGGGCCCTGACAAGAAATCTTGTAAGTTTTTTAAAGAGCTCACTTCAAATTACAGTTATCAATCTTACTAATTCATATCTAATTGATAACTTCCTATTTATCTTCTCTGATCTGCATTTCCTTCATTTATAAAGTGGAATTAATAAAATTTATACAATGGGCTATACAACAATTAGATAAGATGAAGAATATAAAAAAACTTCGGAACCAATGTTTCTTCTATCTCTGTAATCCCTTTGTATCTGTGTGATTTTGCTCTCTTTATTTAATTCTGTGGGATAATTGGCATATAATCCAATTCTATATTTTCTGAACATACAACATAAATAAAACACTTTTTCCCTGGTTTCTTCTCTCTTTGGTTTCCTCCCATGATTGCTCAGGCTTGGGAAAGTACAGACCTGGCCTGTTCCAATCAGGTCTTTAAGGGCTCACCAAAGCAGGGCACAAGGAGTCTTACCTGCAAACAGGACTGAGGCCAAGGTGAGGATCAGAACTATTCAGTGCTGAGGGAGGAGGCAAAAATTCAAGACAAAAACTGACAATGCCCTGGGGAAGTTTTAGAAGTATTAGTACCTGCCTGGGATGGCTTTTGTGTAAGCTGGCTGTCTTTGAAGGGACCAGATGGAGCTTGACTGCTTGAACTCATCATATAAGCCAGCAAGAGAAGTATAATTTTGCCCTCTTGAAACAGAATTCCCAGCATGTCTCTTCATTCTTACTACCTATTTTTCTATACTGTAAATTAAATTTTTAAGGAACTGGAGAAAAATCCACTAAAACAAATTACTAACAGTGACAAAGAAGCAGTGGTTTATGTTAATACATAAATAAATAAGTGCACCACTGTTTTTGTCCATTCTCATGCTGTTAGTAAGACATACCCAAGACTAGGTAATTTATAAAGAAAAATAGGTTTAATGGTATCATGGTTCCACATGGCTGGGGAGGCCTCACAATCTTGGTGGAAGGCAAAGAAGCAGTAAAGCCACGTCTTACATGGTGGCAGGCAAGAATGTGTGCAGGGGAACTCCCCTTTATAAAATCATCAGATCTCAGGAAACTTATTTACTATCACAAGAACAGCATGAGAAAAACCTGTCACCCCCTGCCATGATCCAGTACCTCCCACTGTGTCCCTTGCACAACAGGTAGGGATTATGGGAGCTACAATTCAAGATGAGATTTGGGTGGGGACACAGCTAAACCATATCAACCATTATGTATATTCAAATGTGTAACCTATATGTATCTGTATCTATATCCACATCTATATGCAGACAATTACATAATCTTATATATTGAAACAATGACAGATTTAAGTACACTGACTCACTCATCGTTCACATACGCTTTCAGCATAGAGTCCATACTCATATGCCATTCTGTCTGCCTGATATACGCGGTTTTTCTTTATTCATTTTTCCTAACAGATAAATTTCCATCTCTCCTTGAAAATTCAGCTCAAGATTACTTCCTGTGATAAGCCCACCTTTGTAATATTTTTATTCTCAGATGCTTTGCTGTCTGGCATGATATGTGCTCAAAGCATATTTGATGAAAAATATAGTTGTACAGTTAAGTGCAAAATGGTGATGAATGACAAAAGAGAAAGATACACAGATAAATTTTATTTGCTTAATCATATATCATTTACTAACCTAGAAAATAAAATGTCTAAGATAGATAATGCTGTGGAGACCATCTAATTATTTTAAAATTTGTAACCCAACAAACTCCACAAAATTGTTAGAAAGTTTCCACTAAGCTTTATATCATGGTAAAGATTTTAAAAAATAAGGTAAAAACTTTTGTATAGTATTCTAGTTTTTATAAAATACTACATTGTCCCATGAAATAAATAATAGTTTATGAATGTTTAATATTTCTCTGACCAATGATTGCATTAGCTTCCCTCAGGTCACATTGACAGAATGTCTCATTATGTTGGGGACAGAGGGCACAGAGTTGGAGGGCGGAATAAATTTATCAAGAACAATAGATGAAATAGTGATTAAGTGAAAAAGCAAGTACCACTGGCAAATCAGGAAAAATTGGAAACCTTAATTTTCAGCTGGAGAAAAACACAAGGCCGGAGGGCAAATGAGAGTGAGAGGCACTATTTTGGAGGAATGGAATCAAGGGATTTTAAAGATATATGTATCAGGAGGGAAAAAAGAGAGAAAAAAATTTTTGGGTACAACTATTTGGGAGATCTTAAGAATGATTGAGACAAGAACTGAGTTGTCACTTGATCTTTTGAATTCATTTACCTGTGGAATTTTTGAAAGTGATTACAATAAAGATTTAAATTATTTGTAATTGCAATTTTTATACACTATTATCTCTTTTGGTAGAGAATAAATTTTAATAATCAATACATACAAGTCTAATAATCAAATATTATAAAAATCTTCCTGATTGGCCGGGCACGGTGGCTCACGCCTGTAATCCCAGCACTTTGGGAGGCTGAGGCGGGTGGATCACGAGGTCAAGAGATCGAGACCATCCTGGTCAACATGGTGAAACCCCGTCTCTACTAAAAGTACAAGAAATTAGCTGGGCATGGTGGCGCGTGCCTGTAATCCCAGCTACTCAGGAGGCTGAGGCAGGAGAATTGCCTGAACCCAGGAGGCGGAGGTTGC
>NW_022436946.1:20784252-21019680 GCF_009761245.1 Sapajus apella | reverse complement strand
GCGCCACCATGCCCAGCTAACTTTTTGTATTTTTAGTAGAGATGGGGTTTCACCATGTTGACCAGGATGGTCTCGATCTCTTGACCTCGTGATCCACCCGCCTCGGCCTCCCAAAGTGCTGGGATTACAGGCGTGAGCCACCACACCCGGCTTCTTTTTTTTTCTTTTTTGTTTCTTTCAATGCAATTCTAAGGTCAACCAGCTCTGCAAGGTAGCACTAGATTTATGTTGGTTTCCTACAACATTGTAGATGACATTCAGAGTGATTAAGAGGATAGACTTGAGCCAGATTACTTCAGTTCCAATCGTAGCTCTGCTACTTGCTAGCTGTAATCATGGGCAAGTTACTTAAACCTTTGTGCCTTCTTAATAAATTAGAGGTAATAGTGGTATGAAGCTCATGTGGATGTTTTGTGTAGCGAATCAGTCCGTGCAGAAAAGTAATATAGGAACAGTTTCTGACAATAGTGCTTGGCACATTGCAAATATTCAACCATGTTGGCTATTATGATTATAATAATTATTATTGTGTGCAGATGATGCAGACAAACATTTATGAGTCTAATATTTATAATCTATAATCTATTCATTCATTTTACAAATGCATTGAGTGCCTACTCTGTCCCTACTATGTGACAAGCTTTGAAGATAAGGCAGAAAACACAAACTCAAGATATAGGGATCTCAGTAAAATATCAAGCCATGAGATTTAGTCAGGAAGGTCTGCCTCACCCTTCCCTTCCCCTACCCCTCCCTTCCCTGCCCTTCCCTCCCCTCCCTTTCCCTCTCTTCCCCCTCCCCCTTCCCTTCTGCTTTCCTCCCCTCCCCTCCCTTCCCCTTCCCCTCTCCTTCCCCTTCCCCTCTCCTTTCCCTTCTCCTCTCCCTACCCTTCCCCTCCCCTCCCCTTCCCGCCTCTCCCTTCCCTTCCCTTTCCTCCACTTCCCTTCTCTTTTGGATGGGGTCTTGCTCTGTCTCCCAGGCTGCAGTACAGTGACACAATCTCAGCTCACTGTAACCTCTGCCTCCTGGGTTCAATCAATTCTCCTGACTCAGCCTCCCAAGTAGCTGGGATTACAGGCACCTGCCACCATGCCTGGCAAATTTTTCTATTTTTAGTAGATATGGGGTTTCACCATGTTGGTCAGGCCGGTCTCGAACTCCTGACCTCAGGTGACCCACCTGCCTCAGCCTCCCAAAGTGCTGGAATTACAGGTGTCAGCCACTGTGCCTGGCCAGGAGGGACTTTCTATTAGAAGTTGAATTGATACAGACCTACTTGGCACATATATAGAGCTGAAACGACCTAGATGGTCAGCATGTTCCCTCCATAAATAGAGTCAAATTATCTGTAATCTCAAATGTGCTTTTTCCAAAAACAGATTTTTCAATTAAAGAGTGGCTTTTAATGAGTGACTTTGCTATACTGTTATTAAAAATGGGTCTATAAAATGCAAATGTTAGACATGTATGAAGCAGAATTGACATTAAGTTACAGGAAGAAAAGAGACTGAATTCAGTTCTCAAGGGGAATAAAAAATCTCCCCAGCCTACACTTCGATGGACTTCTGAGATTGTATCTATGAAAGTCAAACACTTCTATGATAACTAAGATATAATTACTGGTGTATGATCACAGACTACTATGATGACTTGTTTCTGGCAATATGTTTCTTTATAATATTGCTGGATAGCATGGAAAGCAGTAAAAAATGGCTTTCCAAAATAATCATTCTCTATCTTCTCTAGTCTTGAGATAAGAAGTTTTAATAATTATTTACAATAAAAGATAACTGGAGCATGAAATGACCATGAAAAACATATTTGCATAGTTGTGCAGAAACATTAACATGCAATTATGTCTTAATACTAGATATAAAATAGCTGAAATGGAAGATGGAAGATTTAGTGAGATCTTTTTCCAATAACTTCAACAGAATATTTTTTATATGTTTTTAGAATGTATCCTAGAGACAGGACCTTCTTGCTAAGTAAATGCTAAAAAAAAAAAGCCTTATGTAAAAAATTAAAAAGAGTTTTAAAGTCCATATTTAAGACCCAGAAAGAAAAATAATATTCTTTTGATAACACATAGCATTTATGTAGTATACTGAATTATCAGGTTTTTATCACTAATTCATTTTGGTTTAGTTTAATGCATTGAAAATATCCTATCTCAACTGCATTTTAAAATGCATCAAAATCATAACTTTGTTTCTGATATACACACCTTCATTTGCCCATCTTTTTCAGGTTTATTCCCTGCGGTCCTGAATCTTGCTTCTAATGCTCTTATCATGACCAATGCAACATGTGGAGAAAAGGGACCTGAAATGTACTGCAAATTGGTAGAACACGTCCCTGGGCAGCCTGTGAGGAACCCCCAGTGTCGTATCTGCAATCAAAACAGCAGCAATCCAAACCGTATGTATTTTAGTGTGTATTCTGTATGACACTGGGTAGGATCTATAATTGTGAGATGTTGAGGCCAAGTTGCATTAAATTCAAAGGGTTTATAATCCTTAGAATTCTTTTTCCCACTATAAGCTTCTTCCAGCGCCCTCTGTCATTCAGCAAACATTATGGGAGTTTTTCTATGTACCAAGTACAGTGATTGGAGATGATTTGCCATCTGAAGGCCTGTGGCAGTCATTGGGTTTACTAACTTCAGATACCAGAATGGTTTCTGAGGATGTGGTTATTAACTCAGGCTATCATCATTCACTGGAATTTATGTGCCACATATTGTGCCTAAGATCTGGGAGGAATAAGGTAGGGTATGGTCTTTGAGCTTCTGATAAATAGTGTGGTAAGTAGAATGCAAAGAATGTGCACAAGGTTCTGCAGAAGAGGATGGCCACAAAGTCAGTCTTGGTGTAAGTAAGGATTGCCAGAAGAAGCGATATCCAAGCTGATAACTAAGAATATGAGCTAAACAAGAGTATGAGCTAAACAGGTAAATAAGTGATGGAGGGGAAGAGAAGTCTTGTCAGGAAGAGAAATCAGAATTACACAGAAAATCCTAGTTACTCAGGGAGCTTCAATTAGTTGGGAATAACTAGAACTGAAAGGGCCAAAGGGAAGTGTGGAGATGAGCCTAGAGCAGAAGGCTAGAGCCATATTATGAAGGCATTTAACAACCACAGGAGAAGTGATTTAGGGAGAGGCACCATGCAAAGCCCTCTTTCTGGCCTCTATGAACCACAGTGATACCTCAGACTCATTGTTGTATTTATTCAACAAGCCTTTGAACACCTCCTACTAGCAATGCATTGTATTGGAGCATAATATTGAATTCCACATAATCCCTGATTCAGAGAAACTAGAGGGGAAATAGAGGCAAAAGAAAAGTAAATTTGGTGCTAAAGGAACATGAATGCTCCATGTAGATGCTAAGGTCATCTAAAGATTCCTGGATAAGGAATCTATATATATCTCTATCTAGATATATCTACATCTATCTTTCTGACATGCCTTCTCTTCTCCACCCTACCTCTCTCTCTGTCTCTCTCTCTATATAATATATCCAAAGGTGGATATATACTTATATGTAATCTATATAAAAAGATATATATATATATTTTATTTATATTATTTTTTAATACATAGATATATATATTTTATTTTTATTTTTATTTTGCTTTTGAGACAGAGTCTCATTCTGTCACCCAGGCTGGAGTGTGGTGGTGCAATCACAGCTCACTGCAACCTCCATCTCCCAGGTTCAAGTGATTCTCCTGCCTCAGCCTTTCAAGTAGCTGGGACTACAGGCATGTGCCACCATGCCTGGCTATTTTTTGTATTTTAAGTAGAGATGGGCTTTTACCATGTTGGCCAAGCTGGTCTGAAACTCCTGACCTTAAGTGATCCACCTGCCTCAGCTTCTCAAAAGATAGTTTTTTATTAATATCATTTTATATAGAATATATAAAAAGGTAGATACATATTATATATATATATATATATATATATATATGAGTCTGTGTATATGTACAGAGAGAGAAAAGAGGTTAATAAAACTTTACGCCAATTGAGGTGAACTATGATGGGGCTAAACTTTCACAATTATATTATTTTAAAATTTGCTCAATATTTTTTCTCTGTCCTTTTTAATAGACTTTATTTTTAGAACAATTTGAGGTTCACAGCAAAATCGAGAGAAAAGTATAGAAATTTCCCATATATCCCCTGCCCCAACACATGTGTAGACTTCTCCATTATCAATATCCCCCTGCAGAGTGCTACATTTGTTACAGTCCATGAATCTACATTGACAACATTATCATCCAGAGTTCATAGACTGCATTAGGGTTTAGTTGTTCACACAAGTCCCAATTCCTCAAATATAGTAATGTTTTCTACATTCCTAAATTATATAATGAGGAATTGGGAATTGCATGATTAAAATTGGTGGTCATGTATATCACAGAATGTTAGAAAAACACATGTTAAGACACCAAAGAAGGCAACCACCAGAAACCTTCCTTACCTATTAATGATTCTGGTTAATTTCTTTCCTTTTTTTTTTTTAATTTTTTTTTTTTTTGAGATGGAGTCCCTGTTGCTTATGCTGGAGTGCAGTGGCAGGATATCGGCTCACCACAAACTCCGCCTCCAAGGTTCAAGCGATTCTCCTGCCTCAGCCTCCAGAGTAGCTGGTATTACAGGCATGTGCCACCATGAGTGACCAATTTTGTATTTTTAGTAGAGACGAGGTTTCTCCATGTTGGTTAGACTGGTCTCAAACTCCCGACCTCAAGTGATCTGCCTGCCTCGGCTTCCGAAAGTGCTAGGATTGTAGGCATGAGCCTCCGCGCCCAGCCGACTCTGGTTAATTTCTAGGATATAAGTTGTTAGGATATGTGTATAGGAGTGGGGAGTATTGTTGCATACTCAAATGTTTGCTATTTCTTGTATAGAATGCAAGAGCAAAGGACATATGTCAGAGCCCTTTGCTTTTATGTAAAAGCCAAGGAAGTTAGGGGAAATGCAGTTAAGGAAGGCAATAGAGGGAAACAGATTTCAAGGAAAAAAAATCAGGAAAATGAAGCATTGGATACATGATAAAGGAAAGAATTGTCAGGAAGAAAAAGCAATCAACAGTTTTAAATGCTTCCAAGATAATTGAGTAAGAAAATAGGTTTCCCTTGCTTTTGACAACAATGCCACCCTTTGATCACCTTACTAAAGTACTCAGCAGATTTAATGTGGCAAGAGGCACACCGAAGAGGTAATAAATGAATGAGGAAGAAGAAGAGGTGAATATAGAAATATTCTTTCAAGTATCCTTGATGTGAAAGAGAATGAAGGGCAGAGGAGGCTGTGGGGTTGCGAAGGTTCTCAAAGGTAGGGGACATTTGAGCTAGTTTAGATGCTTAGGGAAAAGGCCAGGGAAGTTGACGACAAAGTAGTGGTGGGGATGATATCGCTCTAGAAGTAAAAACATATGGGTCATTAAGCATAGGTGAAAAACTTATATTGAAAGATACATACTTTTAATTCACCAAATCAGAAAGAAGGAAGGATAAATAGCAGCAGACAGCAGAAAGTATTGGGAGAAATTTCTTATTTGATGATCTTGATTTCTTCATTAAGATATAAATCTGGGTTATCTGCTGAGGCAAGAAGCAAACATTTAGATTATGAGCCTCTCAGGGGACTAGGAGGGAATCACTGAGCCATAATAAGAATAAAGTGGCAATTCCATATGGAGTAAAATAAAGAATCAAACATTTCGACTGATACTCTTGGAGCATTACAGGGAAAGTGGAATGGAAGAAGATGGCAAAAAATAGAAGAAAAGGGCAGAAAGTAAATGAATTGATGGATTATTAGTTTCAGGTTCCTTGGGCAAGACACTAAAGCCTGATGGAGGAAAACCATCATTGGTTCAGGGACTGCTGGCCTTGATAAGTTCATGGAGAATGTGAGAAAGTCTGGGGGCATGAACGGAGTTGTGGGGAGGAGGTGTGAGTGTGTAGATGTGTGTTTAGGATGGGCTGTGCAGACAGGGAGAATTAGAGAGATAAAATATGCAAAACCATAAGTGTGTGTATATGTATGCAGGTCTATAAATATACTTATGTATTTATTAAACTGATATTTAAATTAAACATTAAATATATGATATGTTGCATAATATACACATATAATTATAATATTAAACAAATTTATAAAAATACTATATGTACATAAGTATAAATATTATATATATACAATAATATGTACATATGTATATATAATATTTACACAGGAAAGGAGAGAAAGAAAAAATGATTACAATCATAAAAAGGGGATGGAGAATGATACAAATATTGGGGTAGAAATTAATTGAGTTCTCCATTCAATTATTTTTATCCTTAGTTGGAAAAATGGATGAGATGCATTTTTCAAATTGAGTTCAAGAGCTATTCTGTCTTTCACCCTCCTGAAAGTTCCACATTCGGAGTACATTTTATCTCATGGATGATATCTATATTCAGGCAATACTACCCATGTTTTTCCACACTGAAGCCAAAAATAAATAAACTATTTCAGAAAAGCAAGATGTATATAAGTTATGATATTTCCCCATTTTTATTTACCGGTAGTGATTTTTAAGCTTGTCACAGTCTGGATTTATTTCGCATGATTGTCATTATTATTTTTATTCATTTATTTTTTTGAGACAGAGTCTGTTATCTAGGCTAGAGTGCAGGGGCGCTATCTCAGCTCACTGCAACCTCCATCTCCCAGGTTCAAGTGATTCTCCAGCCTCAGCCTGTCTCGAGTAGCTGATACTACAGACAGGTGCCACTGCGTCTGGCTAATGTTTTTGTATTTTTAGGGGAGATGGGGTTTCACCATGTTGGCCAGGCTGGTCTCAAACTCCTGACCTTAGGTGATCTGCTCAACTCGGTCTCCCAAAGTCCTGAGATTACAGGGTGAGCCACTGTGCCTGGCCTACGTGATTATTTTTAAATGACCAGATTCATTCCACATTTCCAAATTATGGTTTGGTACTACAAATTTAGAAGAATAAAACCCCACAAGAATAAAAATCTAGCAATAAACTGTATGAATATATTTTAGTAAAAGGAGGAACAGATGATAAAATTCTACAAATTCAGTAAACTCTGAGAATAAATATGGAAGGTCTGTATTTCAACACCCTGCAAAGAGAATGAACCTTGAACTTTTTGACTGCTAATATACTTTCCTCCCAATTAAAAACTAGCAGTTTGAAAGGTTTACCTCATCAAAGATTCCCTATCTAGTTTTCAGTTGCAGTTAGCCTTTGAATTGACTTGCATATTTATCCCTGTTGAGGATGTTATACCTTTCTATCTCCTTTTAAATGAGGGAACTATGCCAACAATTCATCAGTATTTGCAAATTAATTATGATTAAACTTTCATAATAGGGATTATGGTTAATTGTTGATTCATCTCCCAGTCCTCCTTTTCATGACTAATTCTCTTATCAATTTGACCTGAGGTGGCAGATATCAAAATTTCCAATTAGACAACTTCTCTCACAATTACCTATGAGTCATGAATTTGATTTAGAAATGGGGTTGTGTGTGTATTTTTTCTATCACATATTAAACTCACAATCTGTAAAAAAGATTCAGGAGCATATTTGGGGAATGTTTTCTGTGATATTTATTTTTCTTCAGAAGCAGTGCCAATAATATTTCATTTATGGTTTTGATTCCCTATATGCCAATTACAGCACCCCCTTATGTTACCAGGGTCATTTATTTGGTATTTAGTTATGCTTCTGGTATTTGCTGTCATCATAAAGACCTGACATTTTCCCTAACTTCAACAGAAAAATTTAACGCTAATATTTAAATATATTCAGCAATTATACTTTTCGTTAATGAGACAGAAAGCCTCATCTCCGTGGAGGGCTAACATGATGATTTGGTGGAAAATAAAGTCCAGCCAGCTGTTAAGTTGAATTTAAAAATTTACCAATAACAATGAAATATTTTTTCCCTGTCCTGTACAGTCATATTAAAATTTGCAATATGAATATCCATATCTGGAATAGGGTTATTATACCATAAGTAACTCAAAACACAGCCTTTATGTTTTCAGTAAATGTTATTACAATTTATTATATATTAATTAGAAATAATATATAATAAAATATATAATTGTTTATATAAATAAATTATATATTAATTTGTATTAACACATAATATTTGCATTTAATAGAAATTGATATATAATAAAAATATTCACAAATCTGAAAATGGAAAATTTAGTGAATATTCAGCTTTTTTTTTTGAAATGGAGTTGCTCTGTCACCCAGGCTGGAGTGCAATGGCACAATCTCAGCCCACTGCAGCCTCTGCCTCCTGGGTTCAAGTGATTCTCCTGTCTCAGCCTCCCAAGTAGCTGGGAATACAGGTGACTGACACCATGCCTGGCTAATTTTTTTTTTTTTTTCCCTAGAGACAGGGTTTCACTCTGTTGACCAGGCTGGTCTTGAACTCCTAACTTCAAGTGATCCACCCACCCTGGCCTCCCAAAGTGCTGGGATTACAGGCATGAGCCACTGCAGCTGGCCAATATTCATCTTTTAATAAAATTTTTCTTTTAAGGATGATTTTACTATCAGATTCCTGTTGCTTTGAGGGCTTAGTTTTGCTTTAGTTTTATTGTTTTTTCAAATGTTTTTACTAAATGCAACTTGTCTCTAATTAAGATTTAGAATAATACATTTTGAACAGAAGTGTCACACATTTTATGTATATGCATAGTAATGGTGAGAATGCTCATAGTTATACTGTTCATCAGTAACCCTGTGAATAAAGGATTCACATTCAAGATGCTTTTGCTGGTCCATGGCAAAGTAAGAAATTGAGAACAACTCACATTTTTCATGAAAATAGAATACATTTTAAATAATTGTTCTCCATTTTGATATTATGGTTTTTAAAAAACTATTGTAGGTTTTTAAATGCCCTTTATTTTATGAAATAATAATCATGCTTTATTAAGTGATAGATGTAGATTGGAGGTTATTACTACTTGAAAAAACTAAAAGCTAGAACTCCTATATCAATTTCACAAATCTGCCACACATTTATATTTTTCACTTTTTTTTCTGAAGATGATGAATCTGGAAACCCCTGCTGTGAGTGGAATTTTGTTATTCCTATATCAGAGATGACACATAGTGTTGAAGTGATTTGTCTGTGGTCAGTTACGTACTAACTGTGGTCAGTTACGTACTAACTGTGGTCAGTTGCATGCTGGTGGGGCCAGGAGGAATATCTAGCTACCCCCTCTCTTTCATCACCAATATTATTAGAATACTTGGCTAGATTGCAATATTAGGTAGGAAAATTGAGAGTGCATGTTTGTTCCTTATAGTGGTGTGATTTGTTCATTATTTGAGATATTCCTTCAAATTTAAAGGCAATTGTATTCTAATCTAAAAGGCCGTTCATAAGCCACTCATTTGAAACTACTTCCCAGATAATTCGTTTGATGTCTCAGGACTGACAACCCAAACATCCTTAATTTATAACAAACAGAGGAGTTTAGGGAAGTTCACCTCCACTTTGTTTACATTTCAATGAGCAAATGTGCTGACTTTGCAGTGAGATGTGAGGAACTTAAGTGCCCTTATTGCTGTCTTGGAAATAGAAACAGGATCATCAACAGCCTCCACTCTTGTCATTCTCACTCATGTGTGAGCAAGGCCTATTTAGACGGGGAGAAAGAAAAAGACCTTATATTACTTGGAAAATGAGAAGCAAAGTTTTCAGACAAGCACCAATGACTAGGAACCAATACGCAATGAGGGCTTCACAGCCCAGGAGTAGTGGCTGCTCTTGTGAGACATGCAGAGCTAAAATGGGAAGAGAGGAGGACTGTGAGCTTTGAGGATTCTAAGAAGGAAGGGAGCTGCAACAAGGATCACAGGTCTGCAGGACTGCCACACCTCCTATTTTCCATCTGCAATCTCCCTTTTGATTTTCACAGTTGATCCTGTTCTCATATGTCTGGAGTGAAAGTAGGAGATCTGTGGTTTTTTGGTGGATGGAGTTTCATGTGCCATTGTCTCCTTGCTTGCCATTATTGTAAAGATTCCTCCACTAGACTTAGTGATGATGGCAACAGGCAAATGCTGGATGGGAGGCTTGGGTTATCTTGCATCATGTTATTAGTGATAGAAAATTGGCAAGATACAGGCTGGCTGTAAAAAGCTTCTGTAAGGGCCAAGGGAAAACTTCCCTTTTGCATTCTGAAGGTTTGATGAAAAATCAACTGAAAAGAGTTGGCTTAGTAGGTGAAAGGCATACAAAATTTATTTTAACATGCATAACATGGAAGAATCACAGGAGGGTGATTACCCAATAACCCAATGGGGACACAGATGTAGACACACCCTTCTTCACAAGGAAGGGGAGATGGGGAAAATATGGCAATTTGGAAAATAGTAAATGATTTTTAGGGGAATTCAAGACCCATACAATGGCCTGGGACAAAGTCTTTGGACCCACAGAACAGACAGTGGTTTTTAGCAGAAGTCTGTTCAGGTGTGTTGAGAGACATCAGTCCCTCTTCGTGTGAAATAAGTTAAATTAATGAAAACTTAGCACGAGGGCCAGAGGGAATTCTCTTCTTCTTGGTGAGATCAGACTGTAACCAGATAAAGGAGTAACAGGGTAAAACTTATTTCAGCATTTGCTGGCCTCCAAGAGCCTTTCATTTAAAATAATCAGCATACCAGGATGCTATATTTTCGGGTATTGGTTCCTGAGACTCAATATCTCATAGAATAAATTTAACAGCATTTTATGTTAAAGCCAGATACATATTGGACTCTCCAAGTCTTGATAAAAACGAATGTGTCAGAAGGCAAGTATTCAAGTATCTTTCAACCACAAGTCGGGATTTTATGTTTCTGTTAACAAGGTTGATGGCGTACTAGAGCTGTGTCAAATAGTTGTTGCTTTTTGGAATGATTGACACATCAATTAGATTTTAATATTATATAATATTAAATTATATTACACTTTACACTTAATTTGTGTAGTTACCTTTAAAGTTGCCCATTTTGGTTGATGGCCAGAGTGCTGACCAGCTCATTCTCCTGCAGCCTAAGCATTTAATCATTTTCCACTACTTTGTATGGTTCTATGAGACAGCTGTCTTGAAGAAATTCTGTTGAGAATCTGAATTGCTCTCTTTTTGTATTATTTTAATGTTTTATATCTACATGATGATTGTTTTAACAGTTTTATTATTTTTTACTTTAAAAAAACAACTATAAATTAATTATATAATCTTTTTTCCTCCTTTCACATGATGCTGCTAACTCAATAGAGAGACACCCAATTACAAACGCTATTGATGGAAAGAACACTTGGTGGCAGAGTCCCAGTATTAAGAATGGAATCGAATACCATTACGTGACAATTACACTGGATTTACAGCAGGTACAGTTCCTTTTTTTTTTTTTTTTGCCATTTCCACTTTTGAAATTGCATTTTACATTTTCTATTTGTTTAGTTAGTGGTTTGTGGGTGAAGGGATACCCTTTCTTATCACTCTCCATTATTTTCTTGATAAGGTGAACAAAGGGTCCTATTCATATGGCATATTGTCATTTAAAAGCATTCAGCATTTACTTCTAGAGCACAACTCAAATGAAAGCCTGCAAAGAGCTTAGAATTGAATTAGGTGCTGGCTCTGTTTTAGCTAGCTGGAGTTAATGATGAAAATATAAAGCAATAAAATTATACATAATAAAAATATGATAGTATCATTTTTAACTTTAAAAATAATAGTGCTCCCACTGTGCTGATGGTGTGTGCACTTAAAGGTTCTTGGATAACAAGGCTCTTGAACAAATTGCCTCTCATTACTGAGAGTTGAGAAATCTGTGGCAGTTGATTTCAAATTAAACTTGGGTGACTAAATGAAGTAACAAGCCTTGTAGTTATACAAAATTGATGTCGGAAGTTGTTCAAGTTTGTCTTACATAGGCCTGGGTGCCTTCTATGCTTAATTTCTTTCTTCCTTCTGTTCACAATTTTCAGGTCAGGCTGAAGTTATTAATCAGGAATCACCAGCATCTCAAATTATTTAGGCTTGCAATTAAGATGGAACATGGACAAATGCCACATTCCATCCTATTTGTAAGCATAAATAATGTGTGGGGGTGATGGTCAGGATAGTTAATGATAGATACCATACACTGTAAAGGTCATAGTTTTTATAAGTTGTCACTGTGTGGGGAAGCCCCAGCCAGTGGGCTAGATCAGCTCCAGACATTTTCCTAATGGATGCCATTTGCCACCACCATGTGAACAGTCTCCCTCCTCCAGGGTCTAGGTTCATTTTGGTGAGGGCTGCATACATTCAAGAGCCACAAGAAGCAGGGTGGAGCAAGCAAGCTGGCGGATTTCCCAGCAGACCTGCCCTCCACCTATATGAGACTCCTCAGGATATGAGGAACTGTTGTCAGCAGGGGCTCAGTGCTGCAGCTTACCAACTGGCATGTATTTATTTCTGCCCTTACTAGTATACAGCAGCTGAATGTCAGTCCTGAGTTAATAATATTTCCCAGGAAGTCTCAGAGCACTATCAGGACTGCACTGATCAATTATGCTTTAGGAAAATTAACCCTGTGCATGAATCCCCTGGGGATCTTAGCCTTAAAATGGACTGCATACCCCTCCTGATAAAGACAATTTGGTCCTTTATTAGTCATAGCAGTTCTCCCCCTTCATGTGATCATGGAAAGTCTACTCTCCCAATCAAGAATGAGGCTACTGTCCATTGACTCAGGTCATCTCCTGGGACATGGAATCAATGAATAGCAAGGCTTTATTGTTCTGGTTTATTCTCCATTTATTATTTTAGATTGCACGTGGAACAATGGAGTCAATTAATATAATTTGCACAAATCAATTAGACTACTCTTTGAGCTCAACAACATTGTTATTTACCTGTTATCAAACATGGCAGCATTTTTTCCCTCTAATTCACAACTGGATGGTGTAATCACAAGTTTTTACTAAATCATTTCTATCTAACTTGATGTTCTTATCAATTCAGCAAGTCAAAGAGTTTATCTGAAAGCCTGTTTTTCAGTGGTGTCATTTGCATTTTCCTAAATTTGCTTTGCAGACTCACTCATTCATTCCCATACAGTGTCTTAAGATACTCTTCTGTGACACATTTTTATATTTTAATCTCTTAAAAATAACAGAAACTATTGCATTTTTTAAATTAAATCACTATAGATTACAGTGGGTTTTTTTTCTTTTTTTACATTTCAACATTCAAGATAAGCATTTGGAAAACAGCAATTTATTTGGAAGAAAGTAGTTACATATTTTATAAGTAGATTGTTCTTAGATATGTATTACTAAGGGATTATTAACTTTTCTCAATTCTATTTACTCACAGCATATTTTAAGCAAGTGATTTAATCATGCTGTGCCTCAACTTTTAGATTAGGAGAATAAATATTACATTATCTTGGCAAGAAAATTAAAATAATGATTTTAGATTAGCAGAATAAATATTACAATATCTTGACAAGAAAATTAAAATGATAATTGAAATATAGCAACTAAAGTCCATCTCACAATTACAGCTATGATAAGGACCTAGAGTCAGCATGGACTTGAAGAAAAGCTCAATTGTTCCAGTGATGTGTAGGTAAAAACTCAGTATAATGGCGAACAAAAATACACAACAATTTAAAAGAGACAGAAATAGGGACTCGAAGGTTAATAAGATGTCCAAAATATTCTATTTTGGTCTTTTTCCCACCAGATTTCACCAGAACACATCATTATGTCTAATTATATTTATTTCTTTTAAAATCTGGCCATTATCTCCACCCTGCCCTTTGATTTGTTTCAGGAGAAAGCTGATTGGCAGGTGGGGTAAAACAGAGGGGCAGCTTTTCAGTAGACTTTTCAAACATAGATTGAGGTCATACTCACTCCTGGCTAATCCAGGAATGCTATTAGTTAGTGAAGCTTATGTCTTAACTAGGAGTCTTCTGCCCCTCAATAAACAATTCATTCTCTTCATGGTCTATCCCTCAAAACTAAGAATGCATTTATCAAACTAGATTATCATGCAACTACAGAGATCACCCTCCACATATTCTTAACCTAAATATTTTATTCACTAATCTTGCAGAGAAAAATTTAGTGGGACAGGTTAACAGTTTTAACTGAAAGTTATGTTTTAGAAAAAGGATAAATTAGTATTTCTATGCAAATATTACTATACTTTTAGAATACATGTTAATAGCATAAAATAATTTTTTCTAAAGCCTAGAATCATTAAAGTAATGGTTAAACATTTCTGTAATAATAAAACATAAAAATACATGGAAGTACTTTATATATTCAAGTTTTAACAATCATTTGAACATGTTAAAGGTGATCCAATTTTCAGTCTTGAAGGATGGTCATTATTCTTTCATATCGAATTCTTTCCTCATGCTCTTCTTACTGATTCCTATTAAATGATGTGTTGTATAAGGAGAGAATTTTGGAAATACATGGAAATTAAATGACATGCTCCCAAACAACCTATGGATCAAAGAAGAAATTAAAAGAGAAATTTAAAAATAACTGGAGACAAATGAGAATGGACACACTAGCATTGATGAGAAGAAGCAAAAGTAGTTCCAAGAAGAAACTTTATAGTAATAAATACCTACATCAAAAAGAAGAAAGTTCTAAAATTAACAACCTAAGGTAACACTTCAAGAAACCAAAAAAAAAAAAAAAAAAAAAAAAGAAAGAAAGGAAAAAGAAAGAATAAACTAGGCCTAGAAGTAGGAGAAAGAAGGAAATAATAAAAGTCTAGGTAGAAATGAAATAGAGACTAAGGAAACAATGGCAGATATTAGCAAAACTGCCACTTGGGTTTTGGAAAAGATAAGCGAAATTGACAAAACTTTAGCTAAACTTACTAAGAAAAAAAGAGAGAAACTCAGATAAGATCTGAATGGAAAGAGGAGACAATATAACTGATACTTCAGAAATACAAAGGATCATAAGAGACTACTCTGAACAATTATATGCCAACAAACTGGATAACCTAGAAGGAATAGACAAATTCCTAGACATATAACCTACCAACACTGAATCATGAAGAAATAGATATGAGCAGATCAGTGAAAAGGAGAGTATATCTGTAACAAGAAATACCCTATCTAAGAAAAGTCCAGAACCTGATGGTTTTACTGCTGAATTCTACCAAACATTTAAGGAACTAATACCAATTCTTCTTAAAATCCTTCAAATAACTGAAGATAAGGGACCACTTCCAAACTTATTTTATAAGCCCAGCATTACCGTGATACCAAAGCCAAAGACACTACAAGAAAAGAACGTTACAGATCAATATTTTTGGTGAACATAGGTGCAAAAATCCTCAACAAAATACTAGCCAACGAAATTTAACAGCACATTAAAAGGATAATTCACTGTGATCAAGTGGGATTAATCTCAGGGATGCCATGATTCCACCTTTGCAAATCTATAAATGTGATACCTTACATTAGTAAAATGAAGGACAAAAACCATATGATCATCTCAATAGATGCACAAAAAGCATTTGACAAAATTCAACATCTTTAATGATAAAAGCTGCCAACAAATTAGCTTTAGAAGGAGTGTACCTGAACATAATAAAGACTGTATATGACAAATCCATAGCTAACATACCCAGTGGTGAAAAGCTGAAAGGTTTTTCTCTAAGATCAAGAATAAGACAGGGATATCTACTTGTAGCACTTCTATTCAGCATAATACTGGAAGCCCTAGACAGAGAAATCATGCAAGAAAGGAAATAAAATTGGCATCGAAATTGAAAAAGAAAAAAATAAATTGTCTCTTTTTGCAGATGACATAATCTTATATTAGAAAATCCTGACTCCACCAAAATAACTGTTAGAGCTAATAAACAAATTCTGTAAATTAGCAGGATACAAAATCAACATTAAAAAATTAGCAACGTTTCCATACACTAACAAGTAACTATCCTTAAAAAATTAATGAAATAATCCCATTCACAATAGCTAAAAAAAAAAAAACTTGGTAATAAATTTAACCAAGAGGATTGATATGGTTTGGCACTCTGTCCCCACCCAAATCTCATCTTGAATTGTACTCCAATAATTCCCATGTGTTTTGGGAGGGACTTGGTGGGAGATGGTTGAATCATAGTAGTGTTTTCTCCCATGCTATTCTCATGGTAGTGAATAAGTCTCATGAGATCTGGTAGTTTTATCAGGGGCTTCCGCTTTTGCATCTTCACCATTCTCTCTTTGCCTACTGCCATCCATGTAAGACAGGACTTGCTCCTCGTTGCCTTCCATCATGATTGTGAGGCTCCCCCAGTCACGTGGAACTGTAAATCCAATTAAACCTCTTTCTTTTGTAAATTGCCAAGTCTCAAGTATGTCTTTATTAGCAGTATGGAAATGGACTAATACTGGGAAGAAAGACCGGTACACTGAAAAATATAAAACAGTGATGAAAGAAATTGAAGACAGAAATAAATGGGAAAATATCCTGTGTTCATAGATTGGAATAATTAATATTACTAAAATCTCCATACTACTCAAAGTGATCTATAGATTCAGTGCAATTCTCATCAAAATTTCAATGGCATTTTTCACGGAAATAAAAATAAATTCTCAATATTTTATGGAACCCCAAAAGGTGCTGAATAGCCAAAGCAATCTTGAGCAAAAAAAGAACAAAGCTGTAAGCATCACACTATCTGACTTCAAAATATACTATAAAGCTGTAGTAATCAAAACATGCTGCTTACATAAAAACAAATACATAGACCAACAGAACAGAACAGAACAGAACAGAATAGAGAGCACAGAAATAAATCTAAGCATTTATGGTCAATTGATTTTTGACAAAGGTACCAAGAACAAACAATGGAATTGAACAGTCTCTCCAATGAAGGGTATTGAGAGCAGTAGATATCCACATGCAGAAGAATGAATATAGACCCTTATCTCACACCATATATAAAACTCCATTGAAATTCTAAATGAATTAAAGACTGAAATTGTAAAACTACCGTATGAAAACTCAGGGGAAAAGCTCCACGACATTGGTCTCGGCAATGATTTTTTAAAAATATAACCCCCAAAGCACAAAAAACAAAACAAAAAATAGACAAATGAGATTACGTTAAACCCAAACACTTCTGGATAACCAGAGAAGCAATCAACATGGTGGCTCTTCAAATCACTGAATTTATTTTCTTGGTACTATTTGGGTCACTGCTAAATTGGTGAACACAAAACTAACTACAGAAGAGAGTATAATCTACAAGTTCAAGATGTAGATTATATCTTACCTGGATAAACCTTGTTTAAGTATAACAGAATATAATTAAAATCACACTTCTTTATGTGCTTTACACACACACACACATATATATATATATTTTTAAGATCATTTGTTCAGTGTCATAAGAATAATCTGTGGTTACTTAGAAAATATATTTTCCCTCTAAATGAATTTGTGCTGACTTTTAAAATAATGAAGATGACAGCCAGCTTTGGTGTCTATATTGAACAAAATGTTCTTCCTAATTGGTTTCCACTTGTCTACCCTGTGTACTGCTTTCAACATAGCAGTCACAGCAATCTCATTATCACACATCACATAACACTTTCCACTAAAAGTGGAAATCTTAGTACAGATCACACAACACTTTCCACTAAAAGCTTCGACTGGTTTTCCATCACGGTCAGTGGGAAAAGCACAATGACCCACAAGGCTTTAAGAACCTTGTCCTCACCTCTTTTCATCTCTGGCCTCATCTGAGTTCTCCTCCTCAGTTGTGCTGTTGGTTGTCCTGCTATGTCTTGAATGCTCACATCTGCTTCAGGGCCTTTGCACTTGATATTTCTTACGCCTAGAATTATTTTCTGCAATTTCAATGTAGCCTGTTTCCTCACCTCCTTTGGGTTTTTATTCAAATGTTACCTTCTCAACAAGGACCTCCTTGACAACTCTATTTAAAATTGCAGCCCCCACCCTGTCCAATTCCTAAACCACTTTCCTGCTTTATTTTTCTCCATAAAATATATCACCATCTAACTTACTATGTATATTTTATTATTATGTTGAATATTTGTCTTTCTAAATGCAGTTTTTATGTGGGTGGAGATATTTGTTGTTGTAATCATTGTTTCTAAGCACTTCGAAATAGTGCCCAAGCCCAACACTGTTAGAATAGTGCCCAACATATAGGAGACATTCAATGCATTTGTATTAAGTTAATTAATGATTAATTAATTAACTAATTAATTAATTAATTAGTGCAAAACACCAATCCATAATTTTTTTTTTTGAGATGGAGTCCCCCTCTGTCACCCAAGTTGGAGTGCAGTGGCATGATCTTGGCTCACTGTAACCTCCGCCTCCTGGGTTCAAGTGATTCTCCTACCTCAGCCTCCTGAGCAGCTGGGACCACAGGCATGCGTCACCACACCCAGCTAATTTTTTTTCCTAATTTTAGTAGAGATGGGGTTTCACCATATTGGCCAGGCTGGTCTCGAATTCCTGACCTCATGATCTATCTGCCTTGGCCTCCCAAAGTGCTGGGATTACAGGTGTGAGCCACCATGCCTGGCACACCAATCCATAATTTAAGAATCTTACTGAATTTGAGAATTAAATGATTAAGTGATCTCATTGTGTTTCTTATGATAAAACACACTGCATTTTTTCTAATTTATAAAAATTTCTTTAACATTGAATGGTATTGTTTTAGTCTGTCTGGACCATTGTAACAAAATACCAGATGAGGTGGCTTATAAACAGCAGCAAGTTATTTCTCATAGTTCTGGAGGCTTAAAGTCCAATATCAAAGCACTGGTGAGGGCCTGCTTCGTGGTTCATAGATGGCCTTCTTTTTGCTATAGCCTCACATGGCAGAAGGTGCAAATAAGCTTTTTGGGGTTTCATTCATAAAGATACTAATTCCATTCTTGGGGGCTCTGTCCTCATGACCTAATTATCTCCCAAATCCCCGTTGCCTAATACCATCATAGTAGGGGTTAGGATTTCAACATGAATTTTAGAGGAACAGAAACATTCAGTCTATAAAAAGTATGAAGTAAATTTTCCTCCAGTTCCTAAGCATGTTCTCACTCTGCTTTTAAGCATATTCTAAATTTCAGTCAGACCTGTCACTATGTGACTTTGCCACACTTACAGCTTTATTTGGGAAAAGAGATTTTAATTATTTTAACTCTTTTGTAACAGAAGTCTGGGACTGTCATTTTTTCTTTTCTACTTGACGTTTTACTTTTTCCTCACAGAACAAAACTTAGTATAAGAGAAAGGGAAAAACAGGCCATATATTGATGCTGTTTAAACAAGAGTGTAAACATAGGATATGTATTTTGATCTAAAATGTTGATAAACCAAATTCCAGCAATATCATGAAAGTGTAAACATTTTGGAGACACAAATTCTATCTCAAATAGAATCAAGATGACTGCCCTAGAAAATGCTTCTTGAAGTCATGGAATAAATTAGATGATTGTTTATTTAAAAACAGGAACAATAATACATAGAGAGAAGATCTGTTAAAAAATTTGCGGGGTAAGAGCTGTTGAAACCATACAAACTCTGTTATGGAAAGTCTGAACAGGACTTTCTAAAATAGACTGAATGTGGGCAGTTTTCACAGCTGTCTGATGATTTCCACACACAAAACATCCACATTTCACCCTTTTGGTGGAATATTGTGTATATTCCAATTTTATTCTTAGAGTTTAAATTTTTGCTTAGTATATATATTATACTTATGTATATCATATTTGTTATAATTATATATAACTAATCTATAATTATTTATTTATAAATAAGGAATAACTTGGAAGAGACCCAAATTTATTAGAGATCTTGAATCTGTGATGAAAACCCCATGCACAGAGAAAATTCTTGAGTCAAATGGCTTCACTGGTGATAGAAGTTAGAATACTGGTTGTTGTTACAAAGAGAGGGAAGATAATGACTGAGAGAGGGTATGAGGAAAGTTTCATTTCTTGTTTTTTATTATATATATAATGGTATAATAATGTGTAAATAATTATATTTATATTATGTAATAATATATAATATACAAAATAATACAATATATTGTATGGTATATAATTATATACAATAAAATAAAAATATAACAAATAATATTGTATAATATATAATTATATACAATTATATTAGTTATATGTACTAATGTATTATCTATATGTATTTACATGTACCTACATATAAGATTTTTTCTAGAAATTAACTACATATTTGAACTGTGAGATAGCATGTATGTTTTGATTCATAGATAAGGTATGTTTCCAATACTACCCTGAATCTCTAAAACACAAATATGGCTAAAAAGGTTGGAGTGAGACTAAGGAGAAAGGAGGAGGTTTAACGTGCCCAGGCTCCATTTCTTTACCTATGACTTATGCACCTGTATATTTACCTTAGGTAACTTGTCCTACCTTTATGCTCCTGTGTAAAATGGAGCTAATAGACCCACTTCCATATTATGAGGAGTATTATAAAGTGATGTGATATAGCAAAGAGCCTAACACACTGCTGTACTTTAGTTGATACTCAGAAAATGTTACTTTTGGTCTTCTACATTGAAAACAATGGTGGATGGAGAACAGATGGGCTAGAGCTGTAATGAGAAAATGGAAAATAACAAAATAAAAGCACAAAAATAATTTAATTACTAGATATTTAAATGATACCTACCAGATTCACTTTATATATCACCTAAGAACATTATTTTACTCAATATATTTTTAGTACTTGTAGACATTAAGATTTATATGGAGAAAGCTTTAAATGTGTCACTTGTGCATTGAAACTCTTTTGTACCAGCTTCTTTACTCTTCTGTTGTATAATTATATTCTCCAGATTACTTAAATTTTTAATCAAGAAGTAACCTTACTTATTACTAGTATGCTCTTTGCCTAAAAGTTTTTCTGACTGATATTCTTTTACTTATATCAACCTCATTTTATTATTATACAGGTTTTAATTATTTATTTCAACCTTTCTGCAACTTTTCAAAATTAGTAAAATAATTAATAAATGAAGTTATTTTATTAATTTCAAGCTTTCTACAACTTTCCATTTAGATATGTCTCATTAACAGCATATGGTTAAGTTCTGGTGTTTTGTCTAGTTTGGCAATGTTGGTCTTTTAATAAAACATGTATTTGCAGCGTGTCTGTATGTATCTAACATTTGTATGTAAGTGAAGCATGTACACAGAAAAGGTGACGAATGAAAAGTCTGATAGAATTTTTGCTAAATGAATCTTCTCAAGTAACTGCTACTGATACCAAGACAACCAGTAACACGGAAACTTCCTTATTATGAGGGGTATTATAAGGATAATTTTTCAATAATAATTTTTCAATCATTATCATGCCTCCTCCTGTAGCAGTAACCAGTATTCTAAATTTTATTCACCAGTGAAGCCATTCTTCACTGGTGTGAAGAGTTTTTACTGTGTATGGGTTTTAGTCACAGATTCAGTATCTATAATAAATGTGGGATTCACTGGAGTTTTCATTTCTTAAATTTTCAGTTTAGTTGAGTTGGGCTTTTCAAGAAATGGATCCATTCCCCTACTTTTTCAAATATATCAGCATGAGTTGTTAGTGATACATGATTATCATCGTTTAACTTAAAATGATCTGTAGTGATGCCCCCTTTTTTATTCCAGATACTGCTTGTGTAAGCTTTGATGTTTCTTTATAGCTTTAATTGGTCTTCATAATTTCATTAGTCTTGTCAAATAGCTAGCTTTTGGCTTGGTTAATTTTCTCTATCGTGAGATTATTATATTGTTTTGAATCCTGCTCTTATATGTCTTATTTTTTACTTCTAGTTATTTTTGATTTTAGTTTACTACAATTTTTTAGTTTCTTGAAATGGATGCCTATGTTATAAATATTTCAGTTCTTCTTTCCTAATATATTTATTAAAGCCTACAATTTGCCTCCACACAGGGCTTTAGTTGCATCCTGCAAGTTTGATACATTGTATTTTTCATTATCACTTTTTAAAAAATATTTTCTAATTTTCCTAGTAATTTTTTCTGTGACCTCCGAGTTATTAAGAAGTGAAGTGCTTAATTTCTGAACTATTGAGTTCTATTCTAATCTTTTTGTTCTTGCTGTTATTCCTTTCTTATTAACTCCGCTATGGTCAGTATATATTTAATTCTTTGAGACTAAATTTTTGAGACTTATTTTTGTCCAACATATAGTCAGTGACTTGAAAACAATGTGGGCCAGTTGCCCTGGCTTACTCCTGTAATCCCAGCACTTTGGGAGGCCAAGGCAGGCAGATGGCTTGAGCCCAGAAGTTCAAGACTAGTGTAGGCAACGTGGTAAAACCTCATCTCTCTCCCCAAAAAAACAAAAGCAAAAAACCATAAACAACTTAGCTGGGCGTGTGCCTATAGTCCAGCCCTCTGGAATCTGAGGTGGGAGAATAACTTAAACCCAGGAGGTAGAGGTTGTAGTGAACTGAGATCACGCCACTGCACTCCAGCCTGGGTGATAGAGCTGGACATCAGACCCTGTCTTAAATAAAGCAAAGAAAAGAATGCAGATTCTATAGTTGTTGGTTGCAGTGTTGCAAATATATCAGTGAGTTATATTTACATAGAGAGAGACTTTTAATTTGAGGCATACAATATTAGGATTATTAAATTGAATAATTTAAATTTTGTATGAATACTTTTGTATTAAATTTTATATTAACCATTTTTTAATACTACTGCCAGCAATACTTCTATCTTTAGAGTGTACTTTTGTATGTAGATTCACTAGCTTCCTTCTTTTTAGTGTTTGTATGGTATAGGTTTTCTCATCTATTGGGTGTACTTATATTTAAGGTATATCTTCTATGTGTAGCATAAATTTGAATTATTTATTTAACTAGTCTAATAATCTTTTCTTTTAAAGTCGATATTTAATTCATTTACATTAGTGTTACTATCGATAAAGATTCAAATTGCCATATTCTCATTTGTTTTCTGTTTGCCTTTTGTTAACTTTTCTTCTTCATAACTTTCTTACTTTTGGAATACTAAAGGTTTTTCCCTATTTATTCCATTTCTTCTTTCATTAGCTTGTCTTCTGTGAAGTCTTTTATTACTCATCTTAATTACCATAAATATGATAAAATGCATCCTTTATCAGAATTTTATAACATTTTTACCTCAGTCCCATCTCTCCATCAGACTTCATTGTATAGTTCTCATATATTTAATTCTCTATATATATTAAACTCCATAGGAAGTAATTGTTACCATCATAAACATGCAGTGTTCATCTGGTTTTAAACACATTTAACTTTAGTTTTTGTTAGTATATTTTGTTTGTTTATTTTTTTGTTAGTATATTTCCATCAAGAAAGTATACCATTTCTTTTCTGCTGTTTTAAAGGAAGGCCTGCTATTGACAAATCTCTCAATTTTTTTTTTTTCTGAAAAACTTTTACTTTTCTCTACTTTTGAGACTTATTTTCCACTGAGTATAAAATAGAATTTCTTGCTTGGTTGGAAATTTGTTTTGTTTTGTTTTGTTTACCAGCACTCTAAATATATCATATTATTATTACCTGGTTTTCATTATTTCTATCATGAAGTCAGTGGAAAGTCTGATTGCTGGTCCTTGGAAACAAACAAGATCATTTTTCCTTTCACTCCATTGAAGACTTCTTCTTTTTTTTCTTTTTCTTTTTTTTGTCTTTGGTGTTCAGGGGTTTACCACAATGTACTTAGGAATTATTTTCTTTGTATAAATATTGCTTGATATTCAAAAGCTTCTAGATTCTGTGGATCAATGTCTTTCACCAATTTCGGAAAATTCTTAGCTGACATTTTCTCAAATATTGTTACTGTCCATTCTTTCTCTCCACTCTCCCTGGGACGTCAGTCATGTCTACGCTAGACTGTTTGCCATGCTCATGTATTCTATGCCTTCTTTTCATTTTTTTCTACTCTTCTTTTGAGGTTTCTCAGTCTATACATTTTCTGGGTGACCCGTTGTTTAGTATAATTAATCTTTTTTATCTGCTAGATTCAATCTTCTATTAAATACATTTACTGGATTCTTAATTTTAGTATTTTTATTTTTTAGTCCTAGAATATCCATTTGATACTTTTAAAAAGTAGATTCCAAATATCTCTCCACTGAGTCATCTGGAATATATCAATAACAGTGATTTTAAATTATATGTCTGATAAATCTAATGTTGGAAACAACTGGGAGTCTGTTTGTCTTTTCATGCGTTCATGTTTACTGTTTTATGACAAGCTTGGTAGTTTTTGATTAAATAATGTACGTGTCTGAAAATGTATAAAAATTCTGGAAGATGTTATTTTTCTCTTAAAATAATTAATTTTTTTGTTCTGTCAAGAGTTAGTGTAGGCGCAAGTTGCTTTGATTCAGTCAGCAACTTAAACGTTTTGTGACTAAGAGATTCTGACGGTTGTTTTTAGTCTACCCTTAGTTCTAGGGATAGACTTTCAGGACTCCAACTGAAACCCTGGCTTGTTTGCCACAGTCTTTCCTTCTTGGCTGACTCTGAACTCTAAAGTTTGTCTTCCCAACTCTGTGAGACTTGCTTTTTTTTTTTTTTTTTTTGAGGTGGAGTCTTGCTCTGTTGCCAGGCTGAAGTGCAGTGGTGCAATCTCAACTCACTGCAACCTCTGCCTTCCAGGTTTAAGAGATTCTCCTGCCTTAGCCTCCCAAGTAGCTGGGATTACAGGTGTGTGCCACCACGCCTGGCTAAATTTTCTGTATTTTTTTAGTGGAGACGAAGTTTTATACCATGACAACCAGGCTGGTCTCCATCTCCTGACTTCGTGATCTGCCCACCTCGGCCTCCCAAAGTGCTGGGATTACAGGCGTGAACCACCACGCCAGGCCAGTTTTTCACTTCTTATGAGATCATTTTTGTATGATGTTTGTCTTCTGGCTCCTTCACTGCTTAGAATTTGGCAAATCTCTTGCAGGCAAAAGCTGTGAGGAAGGTAGGTCTCATTTATCTATGAATTATGGTCTCTGAAGTCCTAGCTGACTTCATAGCCCTGAATTCCAATGTTTATCTTCTTTTCCTGTGAGGTTGCTGAACACTCTAGCATGTAGCGTTCCTATTACCTCCTATTCAACTGTCAGCAAATCAATAAAAGTACCCTGAGAAAAATGGCCAGCTTACCGTAATTTGAGTCCCTTTACTTAAGTCTGGCTATCTTGGTGGCTTGCTGATGCCTTCAAAAAGTTGTTTTCAGTATTTTATCCAGCTTTTATGGTTGTTGTCTTTGAGAGAAAATGAAAAGGAAAAAGTATTTCCTTATTTTACAGTTTTAAAAACAAAAATCAGCATATTATCTGATAAAAGTTTTATTGCTTTTTGTGAATTTAAGGAATGTTCTGAATTATTGCTTCAATATTAAAACATAGTAATTATTGGAATATTTTGATGGATTATGAAGAAAGAATATATAAAATTGGGATCATGTGGAAAATCTGGGCTGCGTGAAATTGGCATATAAAGTAGGCCTAAACAAAGTAGGTGCTATTTTTAGTAAGAAGCATTATGATCCTTATGGTTTCTGCCCTGAAAATACATAAATAAAATAATTGAACAAAAATGCATATTTATTGAGCAACTACTACTTTGTAGGCAGTGTTCTAAGCCTGAAGGTCTGCCCATGAAGGAGTCCTTGCTTTACGTGATTTTACATTTTCATGGGGGAAAGAGAGAAAAGATCTGGAAAATCGAGTAAACAATTTAGAATAGTTCAAGTTCATGGAAAAAAACAGGATAAGATTATGGATGGTGATGAAAGAGCTACTTTAGTTGTATGTTCCACATATGCATTTTTGAGGAAGTCCTATGTAAGCTGAGAATTAAAGAAACAGAAAATACTAGTCATAGAAAAGTCTGGATAAAGTTTATTACCAGCAGGAATAAATGTGTGCTGAGGAATGGAAAGAAGGCCAGCGTGGCTGGAACAGAGTGATCAAGAGCAAAGGTAGCATGAGAGGCTGTCAGGGACCTGTCCCATTCTTCTTAGCTCCTGAAGGGAGTAGTCAGTCATGATAAGGAGTTTAGATTGAATCCTGGGTATCATGAGAAACCTACAGTGGTAAAACATGATTTCCTTTATTTCGTTAGAATTATCATTCTGCTAAGTAGAGAATGATTCGAGTGAGATAAGTGTGAAAACTAGGTGGCAGTCAGGAAACCATTGTACTTTTTTAGTAAAGAGACAATAGTAACTTGGACTAAAATGGTAGTAGCAGAGAGAAGTGGTAGGCTGAGTTTGCTTGCAGTTTGGCATCGCCTGACTTGATGGTAGAACAAATGTCAAGAGTGGAGCCAAAATGTTGACTCCTAGGAGTTTGGCCTGAAGAAATCTTCCTGAAATAGTATGGGTTGAAGGAGGAGCAGAATGAAGATACTGGGTGACAATTAAGGGCCCTTTTTAACATGTTATGTTTGAAATATTCAAGTGGTGCCGGGCATGGTGGCTCCCTCCTGTAAGTCCAGCACTTTGGGAGGTTGAGGTGTGAGGATTGCTTTAGCCCAGGTATTTGAGACCAGAGACCAGCCTGGGCAACAAAATGAGACCCCATCTCTACAAACAGTCAAAAAATTAGCCGGACATAGTAATCCCAGCTACTCAGGATGTTGAGGCAGGAGAATCATTTGGGTCCAGGAGGTCAAGGCTGCAATGAGCCATGTTTATGTCACTGCACTCCAGCCTGGGAGACAGAGCAAGATGCTGTCTTAAAACAAAACAAAAAATTATTCAAGTGAAAATATTAAAGGGACAATTGAATCTATGAGTCTGAAGTTGAATGATATGTATTAGGAAAGAGACTGTATTTAACACTAAAGCCCTGTTTAAGATCATTTAGAAAGCAAGTACAGAGTTAAAAAGAGGGCCTATAATTGAACCCTAGCCACTTAAAATTTAAAGGTAGTAAAATAAAATATATCAAGAAAGAGGGAATATTCAACTGTGGCAATGCAGGTGCTTTGAGGTACAAGTTAAGCCACTCAGGTCTTGGAAATACCTCAACATAGGGGAAAAACACCTAAATTGTAATGATATATATATTTTAAATTAGAGAATCTTTAATGAAAGGTGAATGGCTGCAAACACAGATTTGATTTGGAAGCTCCCACCCCAGGAACACCTACTGGGGTTCATTTTATTTATGTAAACACACAAATGATGACTATGCAATTTTTCAATTAAGGTAATACCCAATAAATATTGTGTGGAAAAAAGATGGTCGTAGCAGATAATAATGTCTTTTACTTACTAAAGAGATTGTGTCTAAATATTACAAGTAATTATTCCCTTGTCAAAACACCTCATTTTTATTTGTTTTCACAAATATTTTCATGTGGGTTTTGAGTCAAATTTTCTGTAGGAAGGTCATGGTAATTCAATCTCAATTAGCTGAAACAATGAACACAACTGAAAGAAAAATCAGCCTGGTAATATAGTACAACTAAGGAGATCCATTTAAAACACTAATGAGCAGTTGCCTCTCAGCACTGTGTCATTATGATTATACTAATAAAGTAAATTAGGTTCAGGTTAGGAAGCAAAGATGAATAATCTTCAAAAGGCACGGTAAATAGTCAATTAGCTGTCTACCTTCATAGTATTTACTGTTTCCATGCTAAAATCTTATTGTCATGGGCTGGAATACATGATATTCACAGGAATAATATTTAAATTGAATTTCAGTTTTTTGCTTCTTCATCATCCTTACCACCACCCCCCCTCACTGAAGTCATCTCAAATGATGAGCTTTTCCATCCATCATTGTGAAGAATAATTTATTTACTTAATGATTCTAGAAATAAGGGAATGTTTATAAAATGAAACATAAAAATTAGGAAATGGAGTGGGCAAGTAAAAAGACATTTTCCCACTGATTTTAGAATATTCTTACAAAAATTAAACTAGTGACAAAAGAGATTTATTTAACTTATAGGCTAATTCATAAATTAATTGCAAAATATATCATAGTATAAGTAACTGAGATTTTGCAGATTTTGTTGTAAATAGATATCCTGATACAATAAACCGATCTCAGTCAGTTACATTATATTTCAAGTTGCCAAGTTACAATTTTATATATGCATGTAGATAAATATATACATGTACTGCAACACAAACTAGAAGATACAAAGTTGTTTTATTTTGTTTGAATATGTAATATAGAGAACCCTGTATGCCGTACAGCATCTTATATATATTTCTTTTAAGAGAACGTCATTGGACTTCCAAATTCTTCACGGATATAGCTCCCACTTCTTATATTACCTTTTGATACGTCAGGAAGATTCTTTTTCTGGAAGCTGTTGTTCTCATCTACATCATTGCACACTGACAATCAAGACACTATTTCTCACTTCCTTTAAAACTAAATCAAGAGTTGGGGGAGGAGAGGGATGACTAGGCAGAGAAAAAGGATTTTTAGGTCAATGAAAATACTCTGTAGGATACTGTAATGATGGGTACATGTCTAAACACAAAGGATGTACAAGGCCAAGAGGGAAGCCTAATATAAACTGTAGGCTTTGGGTAATTTTGATGTGTCAATGTCATTTCATCAGTCATTACAAATGTACCGCCCTGTTGGGGGATCATGGTAATTGGAGAGGCTGTATGTTTATGGGGACAGTGAGTGTGTGGGAAATCTCTGTATCTTTTTTTTTTTTTTTTTTTTTTTTTTTGAGACAGAGTCTTGCTCTGTCACCCAGGCTGTAGTGCAGTGGTGCAGTCTCGACCCACTGCAGCCTCCACCTCCCGTGTTCAAGTGATTCTCCTGCCTCAGCTTCCTGAGTAGCTGGGACTACAGGTACATGACACCATACCCAGCTAATTTTTGTGTTTTTAGTAGAGATGAGGTTTCACTATGTTGCCCAGGCTGGTCTCAAATTTCTGACCTCAAGTGATCTGCCTACCTTGGCCTCCCAAAGTGCTGGGATTATAGCTATGAGCCACTGCACCTGGCCGAAATCTCTGTATCTTCCTTTCAATTTGCTTTGAACCTAAAATGCTCCTCAACAATAAAATATTAAAAAATAAAAGAAACCGTGTACCCCACTGACTCTTTGTCAAAGAGTATCTTTTTTTTTTTTTTCCACTCAACTCATGCAGTGTTTAACACTTTGGACCACATTGCCACTTGTGGTTAGCCTCTTATAATATGCCATGGTTGTTTTTTAAAAAAATTATGGTAAAATCACATAACATACAATTTTTTGTCTTAGCCACTTTTAAGTATACATTGTTGGGTAACCATCATCACCATTCACTTCTACAATGCTTTTTATCTTGTAAAACTTGAAATACTGCACCCATTAAGTAATAACTCCCCATTCCTTCTCCCCTACCCCCCGGCAAACACTATCCTACCTTCTGTCTCTATAAATTTAATCATTCTAGTACCTCATATAAGTGGAACCACACAGTATTTATCCTTTTGTGACTGACTTATTTCAATCAACATAATGTCTTCAAGATTCTTTCATGTTGTGGCATGTGTCAGAATTTCCTTCATTTTTAAGGCTGAATAATATTCTAATGTGTGTGTATAAGTACACACACATATGTACATATATGGCAGACTTTTTATCTATCAATCCATCAGTAGTCACAGGTTAATTCCACCTTTTGGCTATTGTGAATAATGCTATGAACGTGGGCACTTGGGCTTCACTCTTTAAGGTTTCAGTTACTCATGGTAAAATGAAGTCTGAAAATATTACATACAATAACATATTTTGAGAAAGAGACCATATTCACATAATTTTTATTATATTGTTCTATTTTTTATTAGCTATTGTTAAATCTCTTATTGTGCCTATTTTATAAATTAAACTTTATCAAAGATGTGTATGTATAGAAAAATACATTGTATATATGGGGTTCAAGCATCCAGTGAGTGTCTTAGGATAATTCTCCTGAGAATAAGGAGGAGCTACCATAGTCTACTTTTTATTTTTTGACAAACCACCATGTTGTTTTCCATAGCGGCTACACCATTTTACATTCCCATCAGCCATACACAAGGGTTCTAATTTCTCCACACACTTGCCAACGCTTTTCCTGTTTTTTGTTTTTTTTTTCTTTATAAATAGCATCAAATGAGTGTGAAGTGGTAGTGGTCCATATTTTTAGTCTTTGTTTTCCAATATTTCCTGAGATAATTTTGAAACATCATAAGAGATATAAAATAACTTTGATGTTGGGAAGAATAGCAGTGAAGAATGCCCATATAAAATTTGAGAATCTTGAAACGTGACAGAAACAACATTGCCTTAAAGAAAATTAAATTCTGGACCATTTTGCTTAGCTTGTAAGTACACATACAACACATATGCAAATACATGTACATATAAATATGTATAAAATACATATAATCCTTTCTAAATTTGGCTATATTGTCAGATTCCTGAGAAAATTATGATTTTTATAGACTCTGTGATATGTCATCAATGCAAACCCATGATAACCCAAAAAGAGTCACTTAGTAAACGAACTCTTTTATTATTTGTATAAATTGTAGTTTTTATAATATAAATGTAATATATGAATATTTGTGTCTGGAATTGCAATAGACACGTTTTTATCTCCATGGAGTTACCACTGGCACTTTTTGAAATGCTATTTCGTCTTAGACACTGGACAAAATATTTTGCATAAATTATCTTATAGAACTTTTCTATTCCGAAAGATACTATTATAATTAGAACATTTTGTATCACAGAAATTAAACAACTTGCTGAAAATGACACAGTTAGGAAATAATAGAGCACAAGTCTATATTCAGTTCTTTCTGATTTCCAAGCCTGCCCTGTATACTCCAAATGACATGAACCTTAGAGTAACTAAAAGCGTCAAGGCTTCTCTGATGTATATTTTTGGTAATCTCAGTAAAAACAAGATTAAATTAATATAGAAGAGTCTTAGGATTTAAAACTCTAAAAAGTGAAACTTAGGACTTACCAAAAATGTTGCTAACTTCTATAATACTTGTAAAGATATAACCTGAAATGCTGGGTTGACTGTTGAAATGTCAGTAAGTTTTCTTGATTTTTTTCAAAATATTTTGAAGAAAGTTATTGTATTATTAAATTCTATTCGTTGGTCAATTTAAGTAATCTTCTTTTAAGAAGTCATGCAGAATTTGTAGGTCCTTGATCATAATTCTTTTTGGGTAATCTCAATTTCAGTAGGCTAACCACTGTGTTGGAAGATTCGAGAAAGATTATCATTGATCCATCTTGTCAAAATCATTTCCAGGAGTTTAATCCTTTTTTCTTCATTTTTATTGTGATTCATTGATTTTCCTAAGGAAGAACATTTAACTTCTCTCAGCAATCACAAGAAATACCTGCCTGAATGTTTAAGTATCAACAGAGGATTTAAAGTTCTTATTACTTGTAAGCATTAAATGAATTCAATACTCCAAATTTTATGGAAGAAACATTTCTGAAGATAGAAAATAAGGATTTTTTTTAAACACAAGAAATCACATGCTTTTTGTATCATTATCAATGTGGAAAATGCTAAAACAACTTGCTATTAAAAACTGTTTATCAGAAACTTGTTTAATTTATATGTCAAATATCTGGGTTTTTAAGTAATATATAACAATCAAAATATTCCTAAAAACATATTAAGAACTTTAACAAAACAACATTTTACACTTGAAATGAAGTTAGTACTGGATAATTGGATTAAAAGCCGGTAGAAATGATATATTATCCTATTTAAATGTAGGACTATATCAGTTCTTGGTAATCCTTTTGCGTATTTTTATTACTTTTTCCAGTACCTATGTGGATAATGGTGACTGGCATATAATAGGTAACCAATGAGTAGATATTGAATAAATGTATTACCTTGCTCAATTTTCTCATCTCTGAGCTTTCCTGTCTCTGCTACTATAACATTACTTTCTTAATTACATTCTCTCACTCCACTGCAATAATATTACAGAAGTTATTCTCTGATCAAGAATAGTATAAATTGACAATCCAACCCCTCAAAGGAAAATTTTTTTGTGATCTGAATATTTTAAAAATCCAATAAAGATATAACATGCGAGTTCTCCAGTAGGAGACCATTTTCAATTTTCCAAAAGTTTCAATAAACATTTGTATGTTTCTCTATTGATTGCATAATGTGAGGATTCTGTTTTGGGAATTCAATGAAGTATATGATATTCTGAACTGTAAAAACATAGGACTCCAATTTATTCACAATCCTTTAAAAATTTATCTGTATTTTTGGTTTCCTGAGAAAAATCATATCTTTATAGCCTCTCTGGATATTGAATATATTGAGACTAGTTTTAATTCTCTTGATTTTTATTAAAACTTGGAATTCCAACTTTATTAGTGAACTACATGCTTATATAAAAGTATATTTCATCAAACAGCTTTCTCTTTATCTCTTTACCTTTTACTGTTTTCAGTGTGCTTTAAAATGAATGCTTTTAAATTGTATTATTGAAAGATTTGGTTTTTCTATTGGTACTTTCCTATTTATTGTTTTCTCCATATACATCTTGAGATTTTAATCTAGGTTTTAAAACAAGCATAGCTATATTTACAGATTTTTTTCTATAATGTTTTTCATAAGGATTCTGATTTTTCATCTTATAAAAAATAGTTAACACCATTAACATTTGGGTTTTATTCATTCTAGTTCTCCTCTACACACACACACACACACACACACACACAAACGTGTATACACAAATACATACATGTAAAATTGGCAGCATGCTGATAAAGATAAAAATAAACTATAAAGTTTTACATTCTGCTTTTTAACTGGAGATTATATTATATCCTGTTTTTTTAACTGGAACATCCCCATGTAACTGCATAGTATTTGACACTTAGTTATTTAAAAATTAAATTGTAAACATATGATCTCATAGACTATTTTCCTGCTTCCAAGACTTCTTTGGGACTGTGGACTCCCTGAAATTCCAGGGTAAGATAAGCGAGACAGAACAGCTAGCAGAAGCTCAGGGAACACCACTGACTTTATGGTGTCAGCCAATATCATGAGAGGCCACAGTGTTGCCTTTCAAACCAAGGGACACATTTCTATCAATAATTAAATAAAATTGAAAGCACACTGCCATTGCATTTGCAATCTTCTTTCCTTGTTTTTTATTCATTACAATAATAAAAACAAACAAACAAAAAACAACCCCAAATCAAATGACTCTTGGTGGGGGAATTTTAAGAATAGATGGGAGTGAAGGCCCAGGCTGACTTTACCTCTGATTTAAGGATTTTTATCCACTAATCTAATTTCTCTTTATCTCTCTTTTTGTTAAAAGTTTCAGAATAGGTGTAGGTTATCTTGCCAACTTGATACCTGATGTTCTTTTTTTTTTCAAGATTACATAAAAAGCATAATTTAGGGCCGAGCGCAGTGGCTCATACCTGTAATTCCAGCACTTTGGGAGGCTAAGGTAGGCGGATCATGAAGTCAGGAGATTGAGACTATCCTGGTTAACACAGTGAAACCCCATCTCTACCAAAAACACAAAAAATTAGCCGGGCATGGTGGCAAGGGCCTGTAGTTCCAGCTACTTGGGAGGCTGAGGCAAGATAATCACTTGAACCTGGAAGGCAGAGTTTACTTTGAACCGAGATTGTGCCACTGCACTCCAGCCTGGGCGACAAAGGGATACTCCATCTCAAAAAAAAAAAAAAAGCATATAACTTAGATCTAATGGATCAACCTGGAATAGGTGAAAATATCACTACTGAGTATAATAACTAGTATTTAATGAGGCTTAATATGGGTCAAACACTGATCTAGGTATTTCATATGTATTATATTTTGTAATCCTCACAACTTTATGAAGTATATGATTATTTCCATTGTCCAGATGGAAATAAGATTAGGCACAGAAAGGTTAAGAAACTTGCCTAAGAGACAGCCCATTTAATACACCACAACTGTCTCTCAACCGGCAATTCCCCTTGAATGCCTTCCTGATGGGGCATCACAAAATTTGCAGCTCACACAGAATCCTTATTCCCTTCCTCAAAACATGCACTTCTCTCAGTGAATAGCACCATTCTTAAGCCAGTTGTTGAGACAAATGAAAACAAACAAAAACTCTGGGCGTCATTCTAGGCTGTTCTGTTCTTGCCTTTTATTCAAGTCCTGCGAACTCTACCTACAAAATATACCCGGAATCTGACCACTTATCTGAACTGCTATTATTTTTTTCTAAGCCATCAGCATCTCTCTCACCAGAGCCACTAGTTTCACCACGTACCTAGTATCTCTATTTCCACATCCCCTCTCTGCAGCCCACTCACCAAACAGCAGCCAGAGTAACCTTTTAAAAATATACATTAGATATCACCACCCCTCTGCTCTAAATCTCTAAGTCCTCCAATGGCATCTCAATACATGTAGTCTGAAATCGATCCATGCTATATCCTGTACAGCCCACATTGCCTGACCCTTGTGTGATTCTCCAGTGTCTTAACTGACCACAATCTGTTGTTCCTATTTCATTCTGGCCACACTGACTTTTTTGAGGTGAGCCAAGTTTATTCCTGCATCAGGGTCTTTATACTTGTTCTTTTCTCTGCCTTAAATGCTGTTTCCCAAGATCTTGATATGGCTTCATCACTTGAGCCATTAAGGTCACTGCTCAAATGTCACCTTCTCAGAAGATCATCATCTGTTATAGAAACCACTTCCTAAAATTGTTATGTATTCGTTTTCCCTGTTTGCCGTTGCAGCACTATCCTGAAAAAATGTTTAATAACTGGTTCTCTCCGATTTAAAAAAATAAAAATTAACACGATTTACAGTGTTAGCCAGTTTCGATGGTGTAAATACTCCCTTCATGACTGATTTCAAGTGACCAATGTAATGTCATGGAGTCAATGTAATGTCAAGGAGTTGAGAGAAGATACACACAATTAGATTTTGAGAGCCAGTGCAAACTGCAACACTGGTGTATTGCCTGTTCATATCTTTCTTTATCACCCTGTATTAACACCTAATTTAAAGCCTGGCACAATAAGTAATGTGTTGCTTGATAATATTTGTCAAATAAATGAATTAATGAGCAAGTTAATATGTTACTCTATGGTCTTTAAAATATATATGGAAATGCAGAATATTAAAATCTGTAATACATATCTTGAAAAACAAAGGTGAGAGTAATGTTAGCCAAAGTGGGTTTGACTGCAGGTACAACTCTCCTTCCCACACTTTTTAATTGAAGAGTCACCTCAAGCCTCATTTGAATGTTCTCTTTTCAACCTCCTTAAAAAGATTACTGACAGTGTAGATATTTAAATGTGTTCTCTTCATATTTAAATAATTTCATTTATGTTTAAGCTGCAAAAACTGATCTGAAGATAGTCTGATACATTGTGTGCTTGAAGCATTTGATACATTTCTAAAATGTTGTTCATGTTAAGAATTTATGCAATTCAAATCATGACCTTCTTTTGGCTTATATTCTAATTTTAAGGTTTCTGACCTAGACACAAGAAATGATTAACTCGAGAACTTTAATAGTCATACTGCTGTTCTTCACTTCTATCAGTGATGATATTTGATAGTGTAATATACTTAACAGGCAAACAATAAAAAAGTCCCCTCCATGCAAAATGTATGTAAAATAAGCTTTTAATAAGTGAACAGTATTTACTACCTGCTCTTCCTTTTCACTACGTGCAGTACCATTCTTACACTCACTGCAGACATAACTTTGGGATAAGAAAAAATTAAGTCTCCATTCTTTATACCTCTAATAAAGCTTTGCTAATAGCTACAATCATTTTACAACCATCCACTGTATGTTTAGATTTAACAGAGTCTTGGCTTCATAATGAAACACTTCATTAAAGTGTTTTTATGGCATCTGTTTACACATATGTTGATGGTAGAATTGCATGGGGTGTTCTGTCATCCATTCTTTGACGTTCACATGGATTCAGTTTATAGTGTCAGGTTATGCTACTGTAGATCTCCCAGCTTTACCATTTGTTAAAAAATTGTAGTCAGTCAGACTGCCCAGGAAGCCCCAGGACTCTGTTTTATCCCTTGGGTATCATAAATGAGGAAGCATTTGATTCCATATTTGCAAAATACTACTTCTGTTTCCCAAAGACATGTGGTTTTCTAAGATTTGCTTCTAGACTTTGTTATTAAATGTTTTATTGGATAAGGATTTCAGAATCAGAATTCCATGATATTTTGTCCAACTTTAAATGGAAATGTGTGTAGACTTTTCTAGTGAAGGCTTTTACAAATCATGTTAAGGGATGATTGAATGCTCATAGCAGGACACCTGGCATTACAGAAAGTCTCTAAAATTATTCACCCTTTTAGGGGCAACTATAACCATGATTTTTTGTGACACTTGTAACCTGTTGAATTGGAAAAATATTAATGTTAGACATCTGTTCTCACATTACTTTTAAAGTTCTTTTTCTTCTTTTCCTCCTGTAGCATGAGTCCTAGTTTGATTAAACTAGACATTTGATTTTCTCCAGTGATAACATTATTTTAAAAAAGGATTTTTACTCTGGTGCAAACAATTAGGCTAATGTGAGGAACTTTGGAAGGACCATGAGCTGTCAAACTTGCTAACAGCAAAACATATTTTTCTGACTGCAGCATAAGGAGGACAGAGGAGTTCTGTAAGTATTGTGAGTTCCATGGGTCCTTCTGAGCTTTAGAAATCCAGCTCTTATCACTTCATGAATCATTTCTGACCTGACATCACTGAAGTTGTATTATTATATGATTAGTATCAAATTCAGAAAAACTGGGAGCAAATACAAAGAGAAGAATTTGCAGGGTGATTCTTGTAAGAATTTTATCATGTCTTCTTAAAAAACGGTAGCTTTTCAGAAATATTTGTTAACTTTTCTGGCACTGCATCTTGAGAAAATGTCTATATAGTTAGATGAGTGTCATCTCCTATCCTTGTTTTTAAATCACATCCAGAATGACATCAGGCTCTGCTGCTTTCTCATTTTTTCCTTTCATTTACACTCTTCACACTTCATTGGCAATTGAGGTCACCACTTTAAAATTTAGGGTGAAGGCTACAGGCTAGCTTGAAAAACTGTTGGCAGAATGCTCTCTTTTGCAAGTCTTCATTTTAGAGGAAGAATGTGTGATTTAGAAATATTTAAGATTGTCATTTTGGTAGAATTTCTCATTTATCAATGAGGGCTGTGGCATCTCTATTTATTAATGTTGTATTGGTTAGATATGTTCATCCATTAGGTATGTGCAGAGGTACATTAAACCATCTCAGAGGTGCCATCCTATTTTTCATCATCTATTCAATTGAATTTTAAAAATAACTGAGCATCTTTTATATAGACATTTATATTCTATGATTTCTACTGCTAGCAACTTATAACAGTTTTGGTGGTAAAAAAACGGCAAACTTGCTTCATTACAAAACAAAATTGTCAATATGAAAGGTTCAGTTGTTAATTTAAAATGTAAAATGAGACATGAGAATAACATTAGGTTAGAAATTCCGACGTAGAAAATATCTATATAAAGAAATTAGTTGACAATACTCATAGGCATGAAAGGTATTATGCAAAAAGCAAAAGTAGACAAAACTGGATCTATAAAGTTGCTCTATAACTTACTAGTCAGGTCAAGTAGAATGAGTTACCTAGTATAATGTTTTTCTATTGTTAACATAACAGATTACCACAAACTTAATGGCTTAAAACCTCATAAATTTATTATCTCACAGTTTAATAGGTTAGTAGTCTGATACAAGTCTCATTGAGCTAAAGTCCAGGTGTGGGCAGTAATGCATTTCTTTCTGGAGGCTCTTCATTTTCTAAAATTCATTCATTTAGGATAGAAGATGGAAGAATTTGTTTCTACAGGCTACCTGCATCCTTTGGCTCATGACCCCTTCCTTCATCTTCAAAGCCAGAAACAGGTTGAATTCTCCATTGTACCACCCTAACCTCTTCTTTTGCCTCTCTCTTATTCTTTTAAGGACATTTATGATTGTGTTAAACCCACGGGATTAACCAGGATTATCCTTTTATCTCAAGGTCTTTTAATCATATCTACAAAGTTCCCTTTGCCATATAAAGGGTCATATTCACATGTTCCAATAATTAAATGTGGAGGTCTTTGAGGGACCATCGTTCACTCTACCATACCTAGCCTATTTTGTTTCACTTTTCTAATTAGTCACTACCTGTCTCTTTGAGTTCTTGTTAATAGGGACAAATTTGTGTGTGATAAAGTGCCTGACAAACAGTAGGCCCTAAATAAAATGTTATTTTCTCCAAGGAAAAGATTATTAGGAACTAGAACATTGGGACACACCTTTGTTAAAAAAATAAGCAAACAAACAAAACAAAAACTCTAATAAGAACCACAGCATGGGGATACATACCAGAGCTGGAGAGAAATTCAGGTTAGAGATGTCTTCCTAACACTCCTCTATCTTCATTCTCTCTGGCATTGTTTACCTTCCATTGTAGTCAAAGAGGTGTATACTCTAAATTATTAATAGATATTACTTTTCCAAAGAAAGTTTCAAAGAGGAGAACGACATAGTCAAGATCTGTGGATACTTTAAAGATGATGATGGAGAAAAAGACTGAATTTTGCAACCAAGTCACTAATAACTCTTGAGGGTGATTGTAATAGGGTGATCAGGTCAGACATGGGCTGCAGGGGATTAAATAGAAAAGGAGTGGTAAAGTAATAAACAGCAGAGGACACAGGCTACTCTTAAGAAAGTCCCTAGAGAAGGATCAGAAAATGGGGCAATATATAAGCATGAAAATAGATGATGATATTTCATTTACAATAGCTAAAATTGACTAAGTGTTAAGTGACTCTGATCTGCTGAAAGAATGCATGAACCAAGATCAGAAAGTTTCTTCTGTCTTTGATTTATAATTCTATGCTGTTAACATTATACTTCTAACACTTCCCATCACTACAAATCTTTGCTATTATTCCCCAAATGCTCTGAACTAGAGTGATTCATTTATGTGTGTAATATCATAAATTGGAGAACGTGTAGGTTCTTCTTACGTTGGCAACTGCAGAAGCACAAAAAACAAAGGCAATGCCCAGTATTTCTCCAGGGAGAATAATTTTTAGAAGGCAACTGTAAACTGTCATATTTCTGATTGTCTGTGATTCACACCATTGTTGCGCTCTGTGATGGTTTCATTGAAAGGACTGTCGTGTTCCATGGGGGACTCAGCCTACCTGCTCTTTTACCAGTAGCTGGTGTGAAAGCCATGCTGTGCCAATGACTGTCACAGGAGGCAGGTCAATCTTTTGAAACCATAGATTGTTTCAAATGAGAGAGAAATATGTGAGAAGAGAATAGATGTCAAGGATAGTGCTAAAGACAAGGAAAATGCTTGCCTGGGTTTTCCCTGCAGCTAACATTGTTAAAAATGATAGCAACTTAATGAAGCATGGAGTACTAAATGCATTAATAAGCCAAGGGAGGACCTTATTCATTCCAATTTGGACTCTGCTCACTCGTGTTACTAGTTTTCTTAAGACTGGACTAAAATTGTCAGACCTTATGGGCCAACAATGCCCTTTAGAGAGGATAATTAATTTGAAAGGATTATTAAAGCATATTTCTTGAGCTCAGAATGCAGTGTATTCACAGTAAGAAGCGGAGTTAACCATTTATCAAGATAATTAAGAAAATGCATTAAACATTTGCTCTGTAAGGGCAAGCACTAAATTACCAGTAGTAGTAATATTATGTGAAAGGGAATCAATTGTTTGTTTATTAAAATGAGATGTATTAGTAAGCTTTTTTATTCTGATTATACAAATTTTCAAATATACACAAAAGTATACAGAATACAATGGACTCAAATGTACCCGACACCCATCCATAAGTATTAACTCAGGGCCCCTCTTGTATCAGTTTTCAACTCATCCACATCCTACTCCACCCCTCTAGATTATTTGGAAGCAATTTCCATATGTATTACTCTCTCTATAACTACTTGATTATGTATCTCTGAAGGATAAGGCTCTTTGATAAAGGAAACCATTGTCACATCTAAAAATTAATACTATTACTACTGCTTCTTTAATATTAACAAATATTTAGTCCGTATTCAAATTCATCACACTGGCTTCCAAGTTTTTTTAAAAATAGTTGAATCAGGATTCACATGAAGTCACAGACTGCATTTGTTTGGTATATCTAGGTCTCTCCACTATAACATTGTATATGTTTTGCAACTTATTTTTTTGAAGAAACCACTTTGTTTGTCCAATAATGTTTGTTACATCCTTCATTTTGCTACTTAGGGTTTCTGTAGCACTGTTTGCATATATCTCTGCTACTGTGTTCCCTGACAACTGATAGGTAAATTTAGAGAGTTGCTCTGATTCAAGGTTCATATTTTTGGTACAACCACTTTATAGATGGTGCTGTGTGCTTCCATCATACTGCAGAAAATTTCTGCATGTCTCTCTTTTGGGGATGTTTGTGGTCATCGATCAGCATGAATGGCCACAGATCCATCATTTTATGGGGGCCCCCTTCATAGTAAACTGCATAGTAAACTACATACAGCGAACCTTGTAGTAAAGCGTAGCATCCTCTATACTGTAGCAATTTACTCCATGTTGCTTTTTTCATTTAACAGTAAATCCCATCATTCGTTGCTTTTCCATATCAGGGTTTTCTTGCTTATTATTGCTTGTTAAAATTCTTCCGAATCACATTTTTAATCAGGTTGTTCAGCATTAAGGGAAAAAAACTAATATTTTCATGAAAAAAATGAAATTGCATTATATTTATATATTCTCTTAGGGAAAATTGAAAATAACTCTTGCTGTTTTTCAGAGCTAGACTCTGAGATGTGCTTTCTTGCAGAGTGAGATAGAGAAGTCTTCCAAATACTGTCCATTGAAGAGTTAGGCATTGATTTAAACCCTTTTGAAAAACAATTTCAACAAATAATTGAAAATGTACTCTTCAAAGGATTATCATTAGTCATCCAGTTAGATTATTATTTCTTAGGAATTCTGGGGTGGTAGCATAATTCATTTTCCAATATGCTAATTTCACATGAGTTTAATGTGAGTATACAAAGTCTGTTTTAATTGAGGGCAGGGTGTTTCTTTTCCTCTTATAACGTAAGAGGCAGTTACCCTGAGGTGAAATAGCCTGTTTGCTTACCTGCAACTTCAGGAATTTCATGCTTAGCAATTGCAGTGCACACTTGCAGGGGTAGGGGTAGGGGAATTGATAAATGGGTTGTACTTAATAATCCAGTGACAATATTAAGTCATTTCACTATATGAAAGTATTTGAAGTAAATTTACCTCAAGATAGAAAATATGAGTGGGCAAGCTCCTCCTGAACTCCTCACGTTTTTCTAGGAAATTTTACATTTCCTATTGAAGGAAATGTAAAATTATAAGGGGACATAAAACTCACACAGAAAATAATAATTAGATGTATTTCCACATTAATGTTTTTAAGTTTGAAACATCATTTACAAACTTTTCTCATTGGAGCTTGACTTCAACAAGTCCAGATGTAACATTGTCAGAATCTGTATAATGATCTCTTCAGGGAATTTTTAAGATGATAGTAAACAACTAATATTCTGAGATTGCCTAGATGTTTTTGTTATGGAGTCAGAGCCAGGTTCTGTGTGGCTTAGGTGGGGATGAGGCTTTGAATCAATCCTCTGTTGTACACAGACTTTCCTTACATTCTCCATTTTAACCCACTTTTCACCTCTGCTTTCGTCAGAACGACCTCTGTGAGGTTCTAGACTTTTCTCCTGCTGTAGCCACTTAGTACTTTAGGCCATCACCTCTGGTCTCCTTCCTCTGCAACTCGCCATGGACCTTCAGGAAAAATGCTAAACCTTCCTCATGCTTTTCTTGTTACTGGTTTCTATTTTCTTTCTTTCTTTTTTCTTTACAGTCACAGGGGAAGACCTGATAATCACATTGGCTGTATGTATCAACTCAGAGGGACATTACCTGCAGTTCTATAAAGATTCCCAGATTATTCCAATGGATACTAAGCTTGAAAATATGATGCCTATGATCCTTTCTGATTCCGATATTATATCATCAGTTAATGAAAGCCACCATTCCTATTTGGATAAATAGGAGAATTTGAGAAACATTATATTAGAACTGAGAGTTAAGATGAGCTTTCCATATATATTAGAGATAGTATCACAGTACATGGAAATGTTAAAATTCATAACACGGGCAAGAGCACATACTAGAAAAGTGCAGAGCCTCTTTAGAAGTGAAGCACTTTTGTTCCATGTACACCAATTTGCCATAGGAAGTTCATGGACAGATAGCAATGTGGGAAGGAGACAGGGCTGAACATTGAGCAAAAATTAGAAAGACACAGGCTATTCTCTTGAGAGATTTAGAAAGAAGAAATAGAAGAGAGTAATTCAAGTCCTATGAGAAAGATAAAGCACTGTCTTCCACAGAGAGTGTCCTTCATTAATATTTTTATGGCTTATGTGGAATCAGCCTAAGGAAGCATAAGTCCTATGGGCTTAATACATCATTACAGAATCACACGTTGGCTGAACTCTCTTAACTCTGTGACAGTGATACACAAAAGTCTCAGTAAATCTCCAAACACAATACTCTTTAGTAGTATTTCTTATATTTGTCAGTCTTCTGGGGACAAACGATCTGGGATGCAATAGGTTCCTGAGAATCATAGTAGAAGATTTTTTTTTTTTCTTAATCAAGACCTAGCAATGCATGTACTAGAAATTGCTTCTTGTTTTCAGACTTACTGACATAGGTATAGATGAACTAAGATATTCAGCTGCAGGGCAGGGTCTAGAGTAACCAGAATTCCTGGACTCTTCACTTCAGGCTATGAGAGTTCCTAAGCACTGGTAAAAACCCCAGTGCTGTACAAATATCATTTTACCTTAGCCATGATATTAAAAAGATTAGAGCCGGGTGCGGTGGCTCACGCCTGTAATCCCAGCACTTTGGGAGGCCGAGGCGGATGGATCACAAGGTCAAGAGATCAAGACCATCCTGGTCAACATGGTGAAACCCCGTCTCTACTAAAAATACAAAACATTAGCTGGGCATGGTGGCGCGTGCCTGTACTCCCAGCTACTCAGGAGGCTGAGGCAGAAGAATTGCCTGAACCCAGGAGGCGGAGGTTGCGGTGAGCCGAGATCGTGCCATTGCACTCCAGCCTGGGTAGCATGAGTGAAACTCTGTCTCAAAAAAATCAATAAATAAATAAAAAATAAAAAGATTAGAAAGCATAACTATGGGATGATTATTGTACATTGCTTATTATTTTAAGACTAAAGGATTCTTTAGAAACACCCTATTCTCCCTTTCCACACTAAATGAGATCAAGTTCTTAATACTCTTCTTTTTATAGAAGAAACATCTAATTCAATGTTACATCAGTAATTAAATGGTATTTTGTTAGATGACATGCAAATGAGTAACAAATGGAATATGAAATAGAAATTTCCCTTTGTTAGGTAAATTGTCAAACACTTGTTTTTAAATTTATTTGGGATTCTTTTAAAGACATCAAGTTTGTAACAAGTGCCCTTCAACAGAAAAAATACTTGGGTATCGTGAGATGTTATCTTAGATTCCTGAAACCCTAGCAGTTGTAGCATTTTAATAGTAATAAATGGGGTATTTGCTTTCCTTGCTGCACACGAGAACAGATTGGGGTTGGGGGTTAATTGTTTGGAAATGAGGTATTATAACTACTGATTTTGAAGAGTCTTTATAATGAAAACAAGACACAGTTAATAAAAGTAGGATAGATAACATTAGAGAGTTATTTTATTAGGGCTGTTAAATATTTGGAGTACAGTACTTAAAAAGTCACTGTTAAAATTTTTACAGTTATTCTCTAAAGCCTGCTAAGAATACTGCTATTTATTACATTTTTAATAAGGCTATATACTATATTTTGAAAGTTTACTAAAAAACCACATGACTTTCAAGTCATTTAAGAAGTCCAAAAGAAATTCCATGCCAACAAATTTAATTAATTTTGCATGGAATGTGAAAGAACGCATAGAAAATAAATGAAAGAGGGATATTGTTTTGAAATAGGACTCATTCGGTGTTCTCTGAGGCAGTGACTGCTTTTCCATGTCACTTACTGCTGGCTCTTATGTTGAATTATAGAATGAGTCTGTGGGGTCTCTAGTAGAACTTCTCTTCATGGGTTACTTTTTATCTATTATTCCAGAGCCAACACAGGAGCTATGAAGCCATAAATCCATATTGTAGCTGCATGAGAACTTGGCCTTGTTTCATATTTGCACGCTGAGTGCTTTCTAAGCAAAGTTCTTTATCCATCACGTTAGTGTAGTCTTATTTTTCTTATTGAATACCTGTGATCTCTAATATGCTTTGTTATCTCTCTTTTTATTTTATATCTTTAAAAAATATCTCTATGTTTTTATGTTTTTTTCTTCTGGAAGGAAACAGCCTCACTTGAAATATTTATACAGATTCTCTGTTTCACAAGAGCCTGCAGTATTTTGTATTCATTATCTCATTATCTCTTCCCTGGTTGTGTCTTTAGAAAAGAAACAATGGACAACAGAGGGTAAAAGAGTTTAAGTAATTTTCTCAGCTGACAGAGATCTAATAGGAAAAACACTCCAGGAATGTATGCCTTAGTTCCTGCAGGTTGCAAAATATACTAACTGGGATCCAAGCTCTAACAAACAGAAAAGCCCAGTGTTAAACTCATAACTGTAACATGGAAGCACATTACAGTGATTTTGGCTATTTAACTAAATGTAATCAATATCAAATGCCCACCATTTCAGAATAATTATAATAAGGAATACAGCATCTTTAACCCATTTCTTGTTTGCTCCAAGAATACCCTCTGGCAGCACTTGCGGCTGCAGTGTTTACCCCAAGATAACTTGTGGATTACTGTTCTAACTTTAGCCCCAAAGTTTGCCATGACATATTTCACTTTTATTATTATTTTTTTGCATTGGTCTAGTATATTGACTTTGGAAACAAAAGACATCATTCTATTTATAGCATTCTGTTTTGGTAGTAGTATTTCCATATACAAAATAATAGTAATTCTTGATTGTTGAAAATGTCAGATCCTGGAAAATGTAGCATTCCTACATAAAAATATTATTAAATTCTGATCATCATATACATTTCTGTTACATTAGAATTAGACATAAGTTTGTTTAGAAATAACTAAGAACAGTTTTATATTTTATTTTCACCTTGAAAATCATATTTGCTTCAGCTTCAAAGAACGTGTTTATGTAAAATTAAATGAAAGCTGGCAGCGAGCTGTACTTTTTTTTTCTAGTGGGAAATGGGTTAAAGATGTACAAGCTGGCCAGGTGTGGTGGCTCACGCCTGTAATCCCAGCATTCTGGGAGGCTGAGGCAGATGGATCACCTAGGGTTAGGAGTTCAATACCAGCCTGACCAACATGGTGAAACCCCAGGTCTACTAAATGCACACACACTCACACAAAAATCAGCTGGGTGCAATGGCACATGCCTGTAATCCCAGCTATTTGGGAGGCTGAAGCAGGAGAATTGCTTGAACCTGGGACATTTCATATCTTATAGTAGAGACAACGCTGTGCATTTTATAAGATTAATCAATTGGTACATTTCTTGGTGAATTTTTATATAAAGAAATTCTATGTGATGAGTTGTTCAATATGAACTGTCTAAAAAACAATTCCTTATGAATAATACCTAAAAATGCACAAGTAGCAAATATCTTTTATAATGGTTGATATAACATCCATTTCTATTTTGCTCCCACTTTTGCCCTTTCTCTGTGACTTGTTTTACTTTGTCTTTATTTTAAAGATAATTTTATTTAAAAATAAAACATTTATGTTCATACGAAAAATATAGCAGAATACAGGATGGAAAAAAAAAGTCCTAATTTTTCCTTGACTCCTAGAGGTAGCAGCTTTCATATGTTCACATATTTCCTCTCAAAATGTCTTGGCATATTCAAGCAGTTATAGGTGCATGCATAGGTATGTATGTCCATCTGCAGTTGTGCTTATCTATAAGCCGTTGTAAATATAAATTCATCAGTATTTCCACCTGCATTGATACTCAATAAAATGGAATGCTCAAATGCAGAATCCCTCAGAACAAATATCTTGGCTGTCCTTGCTATGCTCTGGTCAATCAGATGGTCTCAGTGAAGAGGAGGCGTTTGGGAGGTTGGGCTGCAGTGATTTGTCAACAAGTACAGAAGCATTTCAGTATGTTATCCATTAGTTAGTAGTTCCACAGCTGTGGCTAAAAGGCTAAGACTAACCCTTCTTTGACTCATTTGATGGCTGATTTCCCTTCCACTGCTCTCAAGCGTGCCTGCATTCAAGTAAAGATCTCGAAGGACTAGCATCAGAGCCACCTGTATTTCCCCATTCCATACCAACTTTTTATATTTTAAAATCTAGTCCCTTAGGGCATACCATAGGTCCTATACATGTATGCATGAGGTACCATGTCAAAGCTATAAAGCAGATACAATTCATTTCTAGAGCATCCCTTTGAGGATTCCCTCTGCAGCTCAGCAGGCCTGTTAATCACATTGTAGCGAGCCTATCCTACCAATTGTGCCCCTCCAGTGACCCCATCCACTTAGAGCTTAGAACTACTAAGCCCTCATACTTCATAGCATTTACTAGTCAAGAACATAGCATGGTGTTTTATTAATATAGCACTTTTCATATGTCTCATTATTACAATGTATTAACCCATTGATGATGGGATAGTAATTCAAACTAATTTGTATTTGTCTTTCTACCTAGAATATTGTACATAAATGTCATTCAATAATGTTTCTGCACTATATTTTGGACTATAGTGGGAAAGACACAGATATGCACTACCTCAAGAAATATAAAACATTTCTTGTTTTATATCTTCAAATTCTATTCAAATGTGTAAATAGAGCATTGCCACATTCCTCTCCATTGTCACTCTGTTGACGGTAACACCTCTTTATTTCACCCCTTTTCTTGCACGTTTACTTTTTGTAAAGAGAAGGTACAGAAACCCTTCATTTAGTATGTTTCAGGTTCAATCAGTTGTCTTCATAACACTGAATTTCTCCTCCACTGCTTTCTATTTTGGGATGTAGAGGAATGGACATTTATTGAGGCTTTATTGCCACAATTCTAGAACCACAATCTGAACATAGGAATGTGTTTATATTGTTTTTGCTGTACCATACTAACTCCATCTAAATGGCACTTTTTTGAGGATTATGTGATATAAATAAACATGTTTTCTAAACTGTCAGGCACTATTCACACTGGGAATTTCTAACTTGTATTTTATAGTCTTTAACATAGTAAGGTGAATAAATTGGTATGTAATATTAATAAATGCTCTGGGTGGTAATGATTATAATGGAACTTTAAAAATGATGTAAAATGTTGCCAATGAGTTGTTACAAAACCAAAATCCAGTCTTAATCCTTTTATTTTAAACCCATGGTTGTCAAAACAAAACATCACTTCTTAGCAAAAAAGTTATTAAACATGAACCTGTAATAGAACATTATAGGATTATAGAATAAGATTTGAAATTAAATCGACTGTAGTATTTAGACTTACATTTGACGTAAAATTATGAGAATATTTGGGAATTCAACATTATTGTTGTTGTTATTCTTCCCTAGGTGTTCCAGATCGCGTATGTGATTGTGAAGGCAGCTAACTCCCCACGGCCTGGAAACTGGATTTTGGAACGCTCTCTTGATGATGTTGAATACAAGCCCTGGCAGTATCATGCTGTAACAGACACAGAGTGCCTAACCCTTTACAATATTTATCCTCGCACTGGGCCACCGTCATATGCCAAAGACGATGAGGTCATCTGTACTTCATTTTACTCCAAGATACACCCTTTAGAAAATGGAGAGGTAAGATGAGAAAACTCACCATTTAAGCACATTTAAGGTGAAATAGGCCTGTCAAAAAGACCTGAATATATATCAGTAATTAATGTCAGGGAGATTTTAAAATAGGATTTGGCAAAAGTACATTTAAATAAGTTATTAAATAAAAAAGGAAAACCCGAGGTGATTAGAATTTTAACTACCTTCATGTGTCTCTCATCTGCAATAAAGATCAGAGAAGAGGAAATAGGTTTAAGCTAGAAAGTCAATGATTAATTTTACATATAAAGAGACTTTCTCCACAGTGAGGATTGCTAATGATTAGAGAAGGATTGGAGACCGTAAAGGTGGCCCTACATTTGTGTGTCCTCTGGTCTGAAGATGGAGACAAAAGAAATGAATATGTGAGGAAATGTAATCCACATGAAAGACTCGAATGAAAAGTAATTCTTTCCATCTTTTGATGTATTCTTGCTGTCACCACATAGGGCTACAGTGGGGTTTCTTCCCTGAGTCAGGCTTTGTGGAATGGCAATGTGCAGGAAATCTTAGGCTCTCCGTGATGTGCAAGTTAGTTTATATGCTTAGTTCAAATATGTTCCACTTCTCCTGTGTCTTTCATCCTGTGCGAAGAGTTTAGATTCATTCATTGATTTTAAGCCACGTATTCTGACTATGGCTTCTGTTCTCATTAGTTGTGTGTAGTTTTGTGTGTGTGTGTGTGTGTGTGTGTGTGTGTTTTCTATTTTCCAGCCTAGTTGTATGTTCTTGATCCAGTTACTTAAATTCTCCGTACCTCAGTTTCATTGCCCATAAATCAGGAATAATGATAATAGTTCTTACCTCATATAATTGTCAAGAAGATTAAATGCATTATTATATTTAAAGCATTAGAACAATGCTGAAATGCACACCAAGTACTCGATAAGTGCTATTTTTATTGTTTTGCTGCCATTAAGGAAATAATAACCATTACTACTATTATTTTTATTATTAGTCTTCTCTCAAATACCCAAACTTTGACTTAGTAACCCTCTTGGATTCTTCAATACCTCTTTAGGATATTTCCCTAGCTTGTCTCTCTTTAGTATATGTGACCTGCCTCCTTTCATCCTACCTAATTATGTACATCTCCATTGATATTAATGTCTAATATTCTCTCCCCAATAGTCCACACATCTGAAGCTAGTGTCATCTTTTATATTCATGTTTTTAGAAAACCCCTATTCACATTCTATCATGCCCACCCCAGCCAATCCAGGGTTATCTCTAAACACTTCTACAGAAAATTAGCTTTTTGACATAAATCTGTCAGACTCTCATTAGGCACTATTATTATTTTAATGTATACCAGTGCTTCGTTACATTTTAAATTACATGTTCAAAAATACCAGTTTTTGGGAAAAACATTCCAAATCGTGCTCTCAGCAGAGATCTCAATCTGCCAAATGACAAGGGCTCAAATGCAGTGAGTCAAACAGCTGTTCAACCTGCTTTGTGCCTAGAGGCATCCAATTCCTGGCCAGTTTGGCCTGAGGATATGGGAGTAGGGAGTGCAGAAAGAGTATATTTGAGTTGAATTTTTATTATTTTTTATCCTAGATTCAGTTTACCCAAGACTAATAATTCTCTAATATTTTAAGACTATTCTATACCTTTAAAATGATTCAATTCAGAAATTCATTAAGCAATATAAAATACACCTAGGCAGATATGTAATATACATGTCGCAAGCATATACCCTCCCATTGTCTCCTTTAATTAATGATGGTTCTCCATTCTTTAGAACAAATCCGCCTGCCAATATGAAACAAAAAGATGTGTTAGTTTCTTTAATTGGCTATACTGTTTTCACTCCTAGACAACACTTACTGAAAACTATTTGATGATGGTAACTATTAGGAGCAACTGATTGAGCTATCTCTGTGACATGTTTACTTACATCTATATAGGGAAGTGAATGAAATAAGGAACAGAAAGTAATTTGAAATATTTGAAATAGAATGAGAGGAATGAAGAATAAGAATTAAATTCAGACCTCTCTTAGACTATCTGTTCATTTTATACAGCTTATTTTGTGGAATACGTTACTTTTTTGAATAGACAAGTGATATTCTCCAAGACTCTCAGCTTAATGATAATAGAACTGAAATAATAATTGAGGTCTCTGATTCTCAGGTAAATATTTCATCATAATCTGGTAAAGACTAGGGGCTGATTTTTAAAAGTTGACAATTGCTAAACTTAAAAATGGTTAAGAGGAGATATAGTATTACAGGATCCAATGTAAGTAGAAAGAATCTTAATTCTGAGATATCATGGCGTAGAAAAACACACATGGAATTAGAAGACCTGGATTCTGGTACTGGTACCTGTTATTTGTGGGACCTTGGTCAAATGATCTAATCTCTCTGGGATTAAATTTATTTAATAGATGAATTAGTTCAATGCCCAAATTGTTCTAAGGCAGCATGGTATTTTCTAAAATAATATAGTTTGGCTATCATACAATATTTGAGGATATCCTAAAAGTTTTGGTTGCTTGTCTCTAACGTTTTCCAGATGAAGTGGCTGTGAAATAAATCTCACTCATCAGCTTTAGTTTTAAAATTATGTGCTTTCACATAACCCCTGGAATACAATTATTAGTTGTTTATGTTCATAACTTTACAGAGAAGTGACAGCCAAATAAGAGAAACAAACATAAACCAGTAAATAAAACATGATTCTATAAGTACTACAACAGTAGTGTGTACAGAGAGCAATAAATCTTCCCTTGCTTGAGTAGAAGAAGGCGCATTGAGAAGATAACTTCTCAGAATACAGAAAAACCAGAACAACTCTTATCTCAAATGTCTCAAAGCCAATATGCAAATTCATCTCCAATAATGCTTTGTGTTAAACTCAGTACATAACAGAATTTACCTCCATTGTTGAGAGATATTGTTATTAGATATAGAATTCTAGGTTTGCAGTTATTTTGTTTTGGCACATTTTACTGTTTTCTGGTTTCCATTCCTGATATAGAGAATACAACTATGTAATTTATATCTTTTGGACTGATTTTTCTTTGATTTCTTTAAATATTTTTATCTTTATCTTTGTTCTTCCATAGTTTTACTGTGATGCTCCAGATCTTTACTGTCCACTTCAATAGCCACTAGCCATATGTGGTAATTCAAATTTAAATTTCAGTTAATCCAAATTAAATTAAAATTTAGTTCCTCTGCTGCACTAGCCACATTTCAAGTGCTCCATAGCCACATGGGACTAGCAGCCACCACACTGGATTGGGCAGAATGGAACACTGCCATTATTGCACAAAGTTCTGCTGTACAATGCTGCTCTAGATTGTGCCTTTTTATTTTCTACATACCTGCAGAGTGATGTCTTTCGTCAGTATTTCTCTCTAAATATTGCTTCCTCCCCATTCCCTCTGCTCTATGATTCTAATTTAAAATGACTTGGAACTTTTTACTGTATACACTATGTCTCTTAAACTCTCTTCTTTAGTTTTTGTCTTTTTGTCTTTCTGTATCTTCATCCTAGATATTTACTTCTTGATTATTTCTAGTTCATTAATTCTCTTCTCAGCTATGTAAATATTGCTATTGAAACTATTCATAGGATTCTTAATTTCATTTATTATATTTTTCCATTTCTAAATTTCTCTGGTTCATTTTCAGATAGAAGTTGTTTCTCATTTTACTTTGAAATTTTATATTTGGAGTAAAATTTTTATTTACTAATATGATTTATACTAAAATTTCCAATATTCTCCTTAAGCATAAAGCAAAAATTGTTTTCAATAGTTTTTGTCTGATAACTCTAATGTATGGCCTTTGTGGATATATTTTATTTTCTTTCATCAGCTGATTCTTTGGCTGTTTTACATTCTTATATGCCTGATTATTTTTGTATAACAGAAGTTGTATTTGAAAGAGAATGTGTAGAAATAATTTGAGAGCTAGTATATTGTCTTCATCCTGTGAGGATTTTCTGATGCTACTGCCAGGCAATGGAAAGCTGGATCATCTTAATTCAATTTCAGGGATTCAAATTTCTGGGCCATTCAGATGATTCAAAGCAGTGCTATAACCCAATGACAGCTGCTTTAATTCCAGTGTATGCTCATTACCATGCTGCCCGTCTTTGGAGTCTAAGCCAGTGTGTGTGGGAATCACCAGAGTCCCACCCATACAGTCCTGGAATCCAACTTTTGTCTTCCTAATATAGTAGGGCTGTCAAAAGTGCTGCTCAGTCTCTTAGTCATGTCTCTGGACAGGAAAATGCCCACAGGACAAACGCTGTCACAATGTACCAATCACCTGTCTGGACATCTCTTTTGTCCTTGATGTTGAATAGGTTTTCTTCACCCTCTGGATTGCTCTCACATGGCTTTAAACAGATGTTTTTGTATATTTATCCAGTTTGTCTCGTTGTTATCATTAAGAGTGTTGACTCTTATTGCATAGTCTACCATAAATAGAAGCGACCGTTGCACATGCATTTATTTTTTTTAATTTGGGGATTAGGTTAATTTACATACATGTATGAAGATTACAGAGAATCCTCACATTCCCTCATCCAGCTACCCCTAGAAATAATGTCTTAAATAGTGACAATACACATGTTAAAACTAAAAAGTTAACATTGGTACATTATTGTTAACTAAACCACAGACCTTATTTAGGTTTCATTCATTTTACCAATTTCATTTTCTCTCTTCTGGGATCCAATTCAGGTACTATGTTGCATTTAGTCATTGATCTGTGACAGTTTTAAGACATATTTAGAGATATTTTATAGAATATTATTCAATTTGGGTTTGTTTGATGTTTTCTCATGGCTAAACTGGGCTTCTGGGTTTTGGGGACCAATACTATAGAGGAAACAGTTTTCTCATTGCATCCATCATTTTTTATTAATATATGCATATATTTTTTGTTTCCTTTTTATTGATTTATGGGTATTATGCTTCCATTAATAGATTTTAAAAATGCTTTTAATTTTTATGGCAACATAGTAGGTATGTATATTTTAGATAGATTTTTAATGTGGACAACAGTATCTAAATATTTACTGTAATTTGTAATGTATGTTTTTGACTAACCATTGAATGGTCATTTTATTTCAGACCTTCAAAAGACTCCTTAAATATGTAAGAAATAAGAAAAACTTTTTATTGATTATAGCTCACTGCAGCCTCAAATTTCTAGGCTCAAGAAACCTTCCTGTCTAAAAAATTAACCCCCAGCTAATGTTTAAAATTTTTTTGCAGAGGCAGGGTCTTACTATGTTGACCAGGCTGTTCTCAAACTCCTGGCATCAAGTGGCCTTTCCACCTTAGCCTTCTAATGTTACAATCTTCTGAGATTACAGGCATGAGCCGCCATGCCTGGCCCAGAGGAGAGTATTTTTAAGGCCCAATCATGTGACAAGACATTGTGAAATAAACATGTCTCGCTAGCTAGACAACAATGTTCATGTTTTAGGCTTAGAACATTAATAGGAAATAGTCTTCTTGTGACTAATGCCCAATCTACCAGTCTAAAGTATATTACATTGCCACTTGTTTAGAGAATTTTTGAAGACGTGCCACAATCATTAGAACATTAGAGCTGAAAGATACCTTAGCTAAATTTCTCATCCATCTAATAAAGGATATTTAAACCCTCAATTTCAGCCCCTGTATCCAAACTTCAATACTGCCCTATGTCTATATGATTACTGGAGATGTCTAGCCTTTCCTTATGGCCTCTTTTACCTTAACCGCATCCTCTCTGATTTTTAATTTGGCTTTGTTTGTTACTCCAGCTACTCCCACCTGTTTCCCTTCATGGTTTGGTTTGGCCTCTTCTCTGCGCTCCACCCCATGTTGATTTCAAGGGCTAACAAATGTTAATCATGTGAATTTGCCAGTCCCCTAGATAAACAGTTCAACTACTACCAAGAAAGAGTTTAACCCTGAAGCCTAGCATCCTGGGCTTGCATGCAAAGGGAGAAGAGAAGCTCACTCCGAGCTATGAGATAATCATAATGTATCAAGTCTCAAGGCCTGGCAAAAAAAGGGATAATGGAGGACATAGGAGAGATAATAATATGACTGGGTATGTCATTATCTAGGCTGCAAAAAGAAGGAGGCTTTGAGCAAAAGCCTTAAAAGAGTTTTATTTTAGAAGGGCAATTTTCTATCATCAGTGCCAAGAGAAGGCTCAGCAGGGACCCTGCTTTGCCCTGCTTTGAGCAAATGATACTGAACTCCCTAATAGGAGTTGCAGGGTATGAAGCAACAGACCGCAGGGGCCTCCATTACTTTGAGGCCAACCACACGGTAGAGGTCTGGTGGGAACAGCTACGTAACATGCACGTCCAGCAGTGCCACAGGGAACCAAGCCATCAAGAGCTACCATCACAGCTCAAGTGCTGCCTCTGCCAAAAGCAGTATAGCACAGATGCTATTAAGAACTGCTCACAAGAACTGCCACTTGGAGACACCCCTGAGAAGTTGGCTTTACTTGTAAAGCACCTAGGAGCATTTGAAAAATAGCTCCTCCTGAGACCAGAACTTTTATTTAATTTATTAGATTTGTCAGAGGCTCAGGAAGCCCTATGTATATTTTAAACAAGTAATCTTGGTGATTCTTATGTCTGTATTCCTGGCTTATTGTTCAGCTATTTCCGGCCTTGTTGAGCCCTGTAGGAGAAGAGGGTACTGGTTATTTAGGGAAAGAGTATTGGTCATTCTAACTACTTCCAACTGAAGAAAGAGACTAACATTTTATGTTATGAAACATGATAGGCTTTGGTGGACTGAGTCTCTTGGAAGGTTTGAGTTGAGCCAATAAACTTCAAACTAAAACTAGATTGTTGATGATCGAAGGGGTAGCTGAGAGAAGAATCACAGTAATAATATTGAGGAGGACAGGCTATCTAGATGGCACTGCTTTAGGGATCCTAGAATTAAAATTATAATATTTTTCTGTTATATGGGACTTTTCCATTTCTATGACTTGGATTATTGCTTTTAATTTATTTGGATTGTCACTAGACTGCTAACTAAATATTCATGGTTACCATAGTGATTTTTCTTCCATTTCTTTATACGGAGACCTTTAAGTTATTTACATATGATTTCCTTTCCTTCTTAATGCCACCTTTTCACTCTCCTGGACTGCAGCTCAATGGAACTTAGATTCACTTTGATTTTGCTTTGAAACATGGCAGGCTTGTATAAAAATCCCTGGAGAAGCCATCATTAAATCTTGAAGATACTTTTTTTTTTTGTAAACTGTATGTAGAGCTTTGATATTATTTTGATTTCCTATGTGACAGAATTTTATATATACAGACAGAATATTTTTCTTCCTCTTTTCATCATCTGACATTATGGTGATCCTTAGAATTGCAAATACTGGAGAACAGAGACACAAACTCAAGACTGTATTAAAAAATGTTTCAGAAATTCTCCTTTGATATACTATTGTTAAGGTTATAACATGATTTCACATGTGAGTTTGTATGGAAATGAGAGAATGGAAATGAAGACCTAGGCTTTCTCAATTACCCTTGCAATTGTTCCTTTAGGGAGAAGCAGAGGAGTATTACTAATTTGTATTGGTTTTGAATAGAAATTTAGGTAAACAATTATTTGGGGTTTCAGGCATCCTTTTTCTAAAAATAATTCTTTTTAGATCAACACGTAGCCAGTCAGTACCTGGAGCAACAATATTAAAGTACCTCCCTACAATGAGGTTTATATGGAGTCCTCTAAAATATGACATGTTTCAACTCTGGTTGGAATGCACAGAGAGGCTGAAATATTTTGGAATGACAAACACATAAAATACATAATACATTTAAGGTAATTTATTGTTATATTTAAAAAATACATCTTTGTAACCAAGACAAAATTAGGAGGATGATATTCCTCCTTTTGTTCTGTTGATCAATTAGTAGACTGCCTTACTCCTCTAAATATATATATATATATATTATGCCCAGAAAATATCCACAAATCCCTGTTAAATTTATGCAGTATTGTTGAAAAACAAAGATGGCCATGGAAACTGAATGAGAAAGGAATCTTGAGGAGAAAACAGCAATATTTAAGAGACCTGGTTCTCTCGGTGTTGTGGGACAGGATCCACTGAAGTGGAACAGAAGGGTAAGCTTCCGCTAAGCTAGGTAAGGAAGCCCAGCGTTGTGGAAGAAGGTACAAAGACACTGTACGCTGACTTTCGGGGAATTACCTGGATTTGGCTCTCAGGTAGCTCTGCCAAGGATTAGCAGTAGGATTCAGAAAGAAGAGTAAACTACCTAGTATGTGCCGCAGCCAGTTTACATAGTTATAATGACGATCAAATTAGAATCTTATGTCAATATTCTCTTTAACCTCTACAATATCATAGTAAATTCTCAAGGTTCAGCAGCTAACATTGGCGTAAGCCTAACTGTGAAATGACTGAGCTGGCTCATCCTGGAATGTGAGTGGGGAGTGTGAGACGGACACAGCCATACCACATGGGGCCATGGCTAGGGAGGGCAGAGGCTACTGAACAAGATCAAAGAATAAGCAAAGCAAAAAACCACAAGCTTGCTGAAGTTTGGAGGACCAGAAGGAATAGGTGAGGGTCTCAGTGCTAATGTGGGGTTCGTCCTGGGCCAAGCAGACAATAACAACAGTAAAAACAACAACAATAATAATAAAAGCAACAACGGTAATAACAATAACAAATGATGATGGCTAGCATTTGTTGCACATTTATTATATGGAGGGTGTTAATCTAAGAATTTCACCTTCAAATTCATGTATGCTAATATTCGTCCCATTTTACAGCTGAGAAACAGGTAGTAAAGAGGGGTCAAATAACTTCCCCAGGGTTTCATAGCCAGTAATTTTTGGACCTGTGATTTGAATTCAGTGTATTCTCAGAGCACCAGAAAGGTACAAGGCTAAAAGTTTCCTTCTGTGTCCAATGTTTCCTAGAAAATCTGCTCAGCGCGATAGGCTCAGGAGTCTCCGCTCCTAGCAGGTCCTGCTGAAGCTCTATGTGAGATTGCACTGGAATGAGTTTGAACTGCTGCTTATTTTTTATTTTGGAGTTTGAGTATTTTTGTTTTAGGTTAAAAAAAATTCTTTACCTTTAAGCTTTGATGCATTACTTCATTTTTATATCTAATAGTTTTTTTTTTTTTTACTTTCATGTTAATTGATTTCTTAACATCTTTATCTTGCTCATTTTTATCTTTTTAATGATTTTAAATTGCTTATTTTAAGAACTTTATCTTGGTATATTTATATTTATTATTTTTTTCTTCTTCAAGCTCTATTCTGACAAATGATGTATTTTTATATTTCTTTTGTGTTTTTAAATATTTTTTATTTTTTTCCAGAATTTAATGTATTTTAATTGTGTTTTATACTTGTTAGAATTTTTTTTGCTTAATAATTATTAAAATCTGACTTTTTGCGTTACTTTTGATCATTTTACTCTTAGCCTATTTTGCACTTTCAAGGTCTAAATATAACCTTGTTTTTCTAGTGTTTTAGTGTCTTTATTCATTCCTTCTACATGGCAATAGGAAATGTGACCATAAAGACCTCAATGAACGTAACCGACATTTAGAGAGGGCCTGTATTCCTTTATACCCCACCCCCTCTGCCCCCACTCCCGTGTCTGTTCAATCCATCTGTAGCCTCCCTTTCAGCTTTTCTTAAAAGATCTTCCTTTTTAAGGGAATGTACATTTTCCCTTCAATACTAAAGCCCAAAAGCTAATAGCAATACAGAAGATCCACTGACCAACAGTTCTTCCCAAGACAATAATAATAACTTATATGCATAATTATTAAAGCTATTTTAAAGGTTTTGTTTTGTTTTTTGCTACCCAAGTTCCTAAGACATGTTAATCCTGTAAAATTGTACTATGTGAAATGGTTGATTAATGACTGAACAAATACCATAAACACATAAAGAAGGTGATATGAGTTTTATTCATAGAAGAATCCTCAAACATATATCTTATCTGGTTTAAATAAGAATCACATTACAAGAGATCCAATAGAAACTGTATAAAAAGGGCTTTAGAAAACGTTTTTAAAATTTAATTTGCATCCAATAAAGCATTACTGTTTGAATTTAACTTCCAGTATACCTGCAGAATGGGCTATTTATTGAGTTTAACTTCTTCCCAGGCATGGTTATGGAACCTGCTAGTATGTATATGTCCCAGGGGCCACACCATATTAAATAGGCTAGTGACAAAATGAGTAGGACAAGATTTCTCATCAGGAACATTTTAAATACAGAATCTGTTGGTTCTATGTTGAGGGTGGAGGCTGGGAAAAATAGAGAGATATTAGTCAATGCATTACTTTTATAAGTGAGCAACAGAACCCATGTTGTGTGGTCAAAGGGTACTGCAGAACTTCTCAGGCATTGTATACGTTTCAGTTTTTGACCACAACTTTAATGCTCCACAAGAAAGCCCTCTAAGAATCTTTTTCTTGCCCACTTCTATAGGAGAAAACAAAATGCTTTGTTAGACATAGTTGAGACCAATTATAGTAATGTAACTACTTTTTGAAATAAAATTCCAAAATGCCTTAATACATAAATCTTTCTATGAAGTCTTTAAAATTGGCTGCTAAAACCAGTAAGATTATATTTTTGAAACAGAGTTAACCATTTTGTGTACATAAGTGAGATTGTAGAAACGAGGGTTTTGAATGACTTAAAAGAGATATATTTCTCCAAACTAGAGGTAATTATATCCCCATTACTTTGACAGAGATACAGTAATTCTTCATCTTATAGTTAAATTTATTAAAATATTAAGTAAACCAACAGGTAAATACATTTTTGGTCAAACAAAACTTTAAAATTATGTTTTTCTTTTATTTGGCTCAAGCTAATTCTTTCTGTTATTTTTATCATTAATTGACCACTCAGTTAAAATTCTATCTGAATTGAATTGACGGCATCTATCCCATTGTCAGAAAAGACAGACCTCTAATACCATTCGATTTATTAAACTGCTAATCTTGTGGACTTTTTTTCAAAACTTGTCAGTTTTTATATGAATAAACTTCAGGTTTCATTTTGTAGGTCTGTTACTTCTTGTATGGTTTCATAGAATTCCCTCTTGGCCATTGTTAGTATTGTACAGATAGGCACACAGGTATTTAAATATGGTAGCACCTTATTGCAAAAAAAAGTTCTACTTATATTCACTGCAATTTATTATAAAAAATGTTCTCTGAACTGAAAATTATAAACTGTTGTCAGTAATTCAGGCCCCAATTTTAAAGTGTATTGAGATGACCAAACTGTGAAGCAGGAGCAGTATTTGTTCTCTACATAAAGAAAAGAACATTAAATGAACTTGATATTGTAAGATGAATTTGAGGTTGTCAAAACTCATGTTGTGGCATTTATAATCAGGCCTAAAATCCCAAACAAACATGCCATGATGGAATGGCAGACCATGCTAGATTTGCTGGGTATTGTCAGTTTTATTTTATGTTACCTAAGTAGAGCTTAAGCCTTTCAGTTAAAATCTGACTCCCTACCAAAAGGAAGAGGATTAGTGGATTAACTCTTGTTTGTGTTATCAATAATATTGGCAATAACCATTTGTCTGTGGTGCTGTGTCAGTTATAAGGCACTCTGCCATACATTCTTCCATCTGATTCTCACCAAAGCCTTGGAGATACTGGAAGCCAAATTGTTATTATTCTCATTTTACAGATGAAGGTTAAGGAACTGATTTGAGGTCACATTGTGGTAAATGTTCAACACTAATCTCTGGTCCAGTCCAGATCTTCTGATGGCAAACCTTATACTCATTCCACTTCATAAATGGAATACTTAGGTCCAATCAGCCATTTCCTAAATGTGTATTTACTGTTGGTCACAAGAGTTTGTGTGACACTGTGTGGATAATTAAATGCCATCTCTACTGGGAAAACCCAAAGGTGTGTCAGTTAATCAGATTTACACAGGAAAGATAATGTACTATTATCTTTATTGCAACAGTATACTGGAAAATACAACAAAGGATATTGAAGCTATTAAAATAAGCTTCTGATCCTTAGGGAATCTATTTCAACACTAGAGCTATCATCAAAAATCCTTGAGACAAGTAACCCAGGAGCGAAATGGTTATGATTACACTTTACAAACAAACTTAAAAAGATATCAGGAGCTGCTTTACTAGGTCCCTGCTATGAAGTGAAAACTAGAGAAAAATATACAGCAAAGTATTCTAGCCTGAGGATATGTACTATTGTGCACCATAGCAGACTGACTACAGCCAAATATTTTCGTTGGAAAAACGTCAATTAATAATGTTGCTCAATTCTGCTACCTGGGAAGTACATAAGACATGTAATTTGAATTCTAATCATGGATAACAAAAACCCTGTGATACTTATTCTACAAAGGAAAATGGCAGTCCTGGCAAGATTATAAGTTAGAAAATTATATTTCCTTTGTGTAAATTTGTTCTTTAGCTTCATTCAGTAATCAGAATTATTTATTTCCTTATTCAAATTATAAGTGCCTTTTAAAACCAGGCCTACTATTATTATGTTGAGCCATGGGAAATCGCCAATATTTGACTATTTTAGTCAATAAAAATGCAATTTCATATGGTTTAAACTAATATATGCCAAAGCATGAATAGAAATACTTGCAGAAATACTGTCCTAAGTATAATCTCAGATGTACACAGTATTTTAGCAAAAGCATCAATGGGAAATCAAGCAAGTCCTTTCACTGAAAGAATGATTTATAAGTACAGTAATTTATTTTGTGAAGGCCTTTTCTTTACCAAATTAGTAATGTGGTGAATATTAAATTAAACATGAGTCATGCTGCATTTCTTTTTAAATTTTGTGGGGAAGGGGGAAATAGAAAATAATATTTTTATTCTCCTAATCAGGCATTACATTAGTTGTTATAAGGAACTACATGAAAGTTGGTGGTATATAGGTTACCAGTAGTAAGTTTGGGAACTGTGTTGTTTTGGCTTACAGAATATAAAGCATGTATGTATATACCTGTGTTTCCACACAGACACACTCTATTACCCTTATATGCATAGCATAATCACATGTGTAGCTGTCCATTGTATCAGGAGAGACAGTGGACACTTTTAGGGACATTTTCCCTATTTTAAAACCTGACATCCACATGCAGCACTTATCCATTAATATTTTCAGGATAAACTATCTTTATTGCAAGAATGTTGGTAAAAATTCTTAGATTGTGTCAAGGGAAAAAATCCTCTATTGCTTTTTGAAGGAAAAATTATAAGAATAATTTATTTTTGCTTTATTTTTTATCTCCACATTAGTTTGTTATTTTAGTGGAATAAAGACATTTTTCTCTCCCATTATTTCAATTTATTATGTTGCATCCATTTATGTTATAGAAAGATAAACTTTTGTGTTGAATTAGCTGAAGAAGACCAGCTCACACATTAATCAGTACTAAGCAAATACATTACAAAAAACATAGGACAACAAAAATGAGCTGGAATACAGTTTCAGTTTAACCACCAAATGATTTGATATCATGAATAAGTTTCTTGGGTATATATAGCGATTGAGTAGACCTCAACGTTTAGATATTTTTTTCAATGAATAAATATCGAGCACTGCCTTTATGACAAACACTGTCTTAGGTGCAGGGAATAATGGACATTATGCTTTGGGAGGATTAGATAAGAGATGAAATAAGTCAGAGAAAAGATGTCTAGCACAGAAACGTCTTGGTTACAAGCTTACAGAGAGAGAGAGAGAAATGGTAGTGGCCTGTCTAGGGAACTGAATGGTTGCCACATAGAAAATGTGGAAGGGAGTGATGGGAGACAGGCCACGTTCCTAGTAATTGCCTTGAGTCACGATGACTATTTCACCTATTGAATAACTGAGTAAATTGAGTAGAGAGGCTGCTTGTATAAAACTGTAAAACAGTGTCATGATGAGAAAATCACATTTTAAACTTACACTTAGGGAAAACAAAAACAAATACAAAACACCTGCCTTGCAGAAACATGTCATAGAAACAGATTTTAGGCAGAACTATTTCCCTTTATAACAATTATGACTAAGTAAATGTTAAAATAAAAAGAAAGATGTTCAGCAGCATAAGGAATAGAAACATTTGGAGTTTTAGTTTACTGTTTATACAATACATCCTGTTTTATAATTGTTTTCCAACAATGTTTATATAATGTGGGGGGGGTCACTCTTTAGCTGGAGAGTCTCTGTCGCTAGAGTTGCAGTGTGTTCACCCCTCATTTTCTCCAGTGTTTTTGTAAATCTTTCCATTGACAATCTTTTAATAATTCCCAAAACAATTGGGAGTAATGTCTGAATTAAGTTCTTGTCGTAAATAAATCCAGTTGGCAGAATATGGATGTTTCGATGATGTTCCATGCTAATAAAAGCACACACATTTTTCTTGAGAGTAGAGCTAGCCAAAAGCGTCTGAGAACTGATGGAATCCTAAGGCAGACAGAAAAGCCAAAAGCCAAGTAACTAGTTTTGTCTTCAGCACTAACATTTCGTTGTCTGGGTGCCATGACATAGCCCCTACTATTTAATTCCATTAAGCAACAAGGACCATTTAAATATAGGCAAAACAACTACAAAACAAACAAACAAAAACTGCATGACCACAAAAAGAGCCTGTAACATAGACAGAGGACTACAAACAGTGTTCTTAGTAACATAATCATTAAGACAGTAGCAAAATGAGGAGGAGTGGTGTCCTGGGCAACATAAAGTGTGTACACCCTTCTACCTGTACAAACACTCTACTGAAATTTGCCAAGGCTCACCAGTGTCTTTGAGTCACCCTAGAGAGGGGAGTCCAGGAATAACCGTCATCCTTAGCCCTTCCCTGGTCATGGCCCTACATTAGGACTCAGAGGAGAGATAGTTCAGAAAATTTCATCCCTATCACTGGAAAATAGCACAGTTGGTGCCTAACTTCCTTTAGTTGAAAATAACACGGGTAATGTTTTAGCCAAATGAGATTTTGATTTAAAGAAAAACAAACAAACAAAGGCAGAATGTGAAAAGGAGCTGATGTCAGTGCTTCCAAGGATACTAAAATTTGTTTTAAGATAATAAAGAAATAGAATCCTCAGGCCCTTTAGACTTTGGACTCCAAAACTGGATGCTGATCAAATAGGATATTTATGTATTAAAAAGTTCCAAGAGAACTTGTACAGCATAAGATAGATACAAATCAAGGTGGAACAGATAGAAAATAATTAGGTCAAGAGTAATCAGCAAAATATATGCAGAACCAAACAATGCATTGATATTCTGATCTGGAAAGAAAATTTGGGGTTATTTTGAAAAATAACGTCACTAAAACTCCGTCCAGAACTCACAGCTGCAGAAACAAGAGTAAACAAGTCATCCTATTAGAAGACTGCAAGGTTAAAGAACAACAAAAGATTCAAAACTAAATGACATTCTTGTTAGTTCCCATTGATACGATTATAACTCATACCATTCCCTAAAGGAAAACTACCAAAAGGATGTTTCTTGAGATAGGAATACAAATAAACGGGTGCTTGTTTGTTTGTTTTGTTTTAAATCCAGTAATAAGAATGAATGTTTTCTATATTTGGTTTTTTAAAAAACTCTATATTTTATATGCAGACATTTAACATAAAATCTTTTCCCAATGTCTTTTCTTACATGATTATGATTAGGCAGTTGAAAGATACTACTGCTTACCAGGCATTGCTAAAAGCTTTTGAGTTCCATGAGGGAGGGGGCCATGATTTATTCCTTTTACATTTCCCCGCACCTCAGGTTACATCACATAAGCATAAATGTATGGTCTTCTACACAGTCAGCCAAATCAGATAAATCATGCCTGGAAGTTGAAAGTGGGAACTGACTTGTTTAGTTTGACTATTCTGATTAGTGAACTAACTAGCTTAGAATTTTGTCAGATTTGCATATGTCTTTCATTTATGTACTAGAGCTACACCTAAATCCCAGAAAAATCTATAACTAAATGATAACATATTATTCTAGATTCAAATTTTAAAATCCACATGAGTATTAATAACACAAATTATTTGTATGACAATGACTTCTATGTTTTTCATTTCACCCTCAGAGATCTATACTTCCTCTATCCAAAAACAACACAGAAGCAAAATGTTATAAAAGCACCAGAATGTTGCCCAGAAAACTGTGCATTAATTACTCAAGCCAGGAAACTCCCAATTTTGCAACTCTATTTTATCATTTAAGAGAGATCTTTCCACATGTGTGTACTAAAAAAGAATAGAGAAATAACCAGTCTTCTGTAACTTAGCAAAAATACAAATTGGTGTCTCCACTTTGATTTCTCTTTTTGAAATCAATTTTCAGCTTGGCTTTCTTTTGCCTCTGATATTCTGATCATTTTGTAGCATCTGGATAATTTTACATTAACATCTGGAGTTGAGGGTCTTTTTATTTGTCTGATGCATATAGAATACTTCTGTAAGAAATGTATTTTCCCAGCTGCTGTTTATTCGTTTCAAAGAGACATGGTTAAGTGAGTGTAACAGCCTTCTTAGGAAATTCAATTCCTAAATTCCTTAGGAAACACAAACCGTGTTTAATCTGAAGTCCTGCCAGTCTATTTTCTTTCCTACCAGCTTTTCTCATGGCAGAAATGGTTAAGATCTGTACAGGAGGAGCACTTTAGTCTGGTAACAGGTGGTGGTGTTGAGCGAGGGACTTTGAAATCAGGCCTGGTTTGGAATCTTGGTCTGGCAGTCAGTAGCTGTGTAATCTTGGGTAACTCTTTGAAGTTTAGTTTCCATATCTAAGAATGAGGAAGTATAAATACGTATCTGCCCACGTTGGCTGTGTTAAATGAGATAATTTACATAACACATCTGGCTAAGGTACAGATGTAATAAATGGCAGCTGTTATTATTTATGTCAGCATGTTGCAGAAAGCAACTTATCATTTCTTCTTTTCTTGACATCCTAGGGCTTTTATGCATGCAATTAGCAATTTGGGATTTGCACAAGGTTTTTCCAGAATACAAGGTTTTTAAGAGCTATGACTGAATCTTATTATTTAGAAACTTGCTCTTTGAGTGGAGGAGAAGGAAGAAACTAAGTTGACTAATTACATTATAAAAGCAGGTAGAGAATCATTCCTTTCTGAGCTTCTGTAGCACAGGCTATGAGGTATCCTCGTAAAGTCTATTCAATTTTAAGCAAAGTTTCAGAATTCACCATAATAAAGTCTATAAGTCCAAGCTATTAAACTGGCGGGGATAAAAGAGACCTACATTCATTAAATTAAATGCAGTGTTGTTAGAATGTTGTTCAAAATGTTTTTAGAACTCTTCTTGGCATTGATTGTTTTTATAATGATGACTTCACGTCTTGACTCTCAATGACTTTTGTTTATCTCCACCCACCAAAATTATTCACCTTCAAAGATGAAATTTGGTAATACTGAGAACATTCAAAGGAATGTCCTGAAGTTCTGATCACAGTTCTGAATAGTTCCAAAATCTTCTAAATATTTTTGGAATATGTATACAACCAAGATTATTTGTGTGAAAGGTTTTTCATTCACTTAATTGTGTTATTTTTAATATAAATGTTTAAAAAAGATTCATGTTATATTCACAGAGTAAAAGGCAGTTTTTAAAGGAAATGAATTAACAGAGTTTCAGAGAAATAATTTTAATAACATACATTTCATACTTTTATTTATTCTGAAAACAGTACTTTTCCTCAATATGTTATTTCCTTACAACCACTTTAAAGAAATTAAGGACTTGCATGTTGTCTAGTTCTTTATTATTTTCCTTATGCATAGCAAAGTTAGTGCTCGGTAATGCTAGATTAGCAATTGAATAACAAGGTGACAAAAAAATGAATTTATGACCACTGCATGTTAACGAAGTGTACTTTTTTATACTTGTTTTTGAGAAAAGCGTCAAGGTGGCATACATGATAAAACACAACTTTAAAATGACAACAAAAAATTAAAATTTCGCTGGACAAAAAAAAATGGAAGAAAATTATACACTGGCTGCTCATCTGGGATGAGTTAGTTATTGCAGTTGAGCTCTTAATTTAATGCAGAATTTTCAGACAACTAGGGCTAAAAAAGAAAATGTTAAATTATCTAGTGTGTGACAAAGAAGAAAGCTTTTAAATTTTCAACACGGACATTTTATTGTAAATGAATTCTCAGAGCAAATTTAATGCAGTCCTTATGTAAGGACTTCAGAGAGAAAAAAGTATAAGGACTTCAAGCATCACTAGTGCAAAGGAAAATATTACTTGCTTATTACTACCACATAAGAAAGCTAAGGATATTCTCTTAAATTTTTTATTCAGTGGCGAATCATGTGTCTCTGAGGAACTAAGATAATATGATTTATTTCTGTACTTTTGGGATAGGCTAACTTAATCCATGGAGTACAGGGGATGGGTGCTCCCTCTCAAATGTCAAATGTGCAGGCAAATTCTCAGGGTTGAATTAGTTGACAGGAACGTAAGCATCAGTATTTGTTGCTGAGTAGTTTTCTGTGTGATTAAGGTACAGAATGTACTCCTACAAAAATGGAGAGCCAGCCCACTGCCGCAGAAAAGAGTTTTTTCAGATGGCTTATGGTTAGAACCAATATATTTTTCCATCATACACTTTGAATGATAATAGCTCACATTCACTGATCACTCGCCATGAGCCAAGAACCATTCTAAATGCTTTGCATCTTGTATCTCATTAAACCGTTACAGTAACCTCATGCAATGTACACTATTATTGTTCTCAATTTGCAAATAAGAAAACTGATGGGCAATATTACCTTATCCACATTTATACAGCTAGTGAATGGCAGAGTCAGAATTTGAACCCAGGCTGATGGTACAGTCTGCATGTTTAGCCACAATCATGAACCTAAACCCAAATTCCCTGTGTTTGCATAAGCATGTGGATACTACAGGATAGATAGTTTAGACTCATATTACATAGGAGGAATAGTGACATGAATCATCAAAGAGGAGCATAAAATAAACTTTGCCTGCCTTACCCATGAAAGAACATCAATGTGCCTCCCTGACAAATATCTGATAATGAAAAGACATGCATTGTGATTAGCAGGATAAGATGAAGAAAATAAAAATGTACACTGAAATAGCTGAATGAATGAATGAACAACCTATTTCATAGCATTGTGTTGGAGAAGAATGCTCATCTTACAGAGATGATTGTGTATCATAAAAGCTGCACTGAATTTGAAGTAAAAAATAAAAACTGTACTTAATTTCCAATTCTATCACTTGTAGTCTCTGTAACCTCCTAGTCTCTTTCACTGGGATCTTAGATATGCCTTCTTAGAAGCTAAATTTTCTTACCTGTAAGTTGGTTTATGATTCTTTCTTCCTCTACCTTCTCGCTTTGTTGTGATATCAGAATAAAGTATTGTGTGTGCATATCCTTGGAGATTTTAAAGCTATCTGAAAATGTACTGTATTTAAACATACTGAACATAGTTAAAAGACACGCATCTGAGTAATGTAAAAACTATACCAATTTATTGTAGTCCAGTTGAAAAGTAGCTTACCTAAAGGTCTATTTTGTTACATTTAAAGTTGGAAATTCACCTCATTATAAATCTCTTCCCAACTACTGTGATCCTTTCTTTAATGAAACTTTAATAAACTGGAATGTATGCCAAGAGTATACAGTCAGAATCTCTCTAAGAACCAAAGACTGATGAGAAGCCTCTGAAAGCTGTGAAATGTTTGTTATTGTTTTTAACTGCTTCCCTAAAGAATCAGGGAAGTGAAGCCGGAACCCTAGAGGTGTTGACGGGCTGTTGCTCCTTATCCATGATGTGTAAGAGTGAGGAACTAAGTCTGAATGTTTTTTAAGGGGGAAAATAGCAGTATAGCACACTGAAAGTTTTGCCGTAATTTTTTTTTTGAGAAGGAGTTTCACTCTGTAGCCCATGCTAGAGTACAATGATGCAGTCTTGGCTCACTGCAAACTCCCCCTCCCAGATTCAAGTGATTCTCCTGCCTCAGCCTCCTGAGTAGCTGGGATTGCAGGTGCCCACTACCACACCTGGTTAATTTTGTACTTTTAGTAGAGATGAGGTTTCACCATGTTGGTCAGGCTGGTCTCAAACTCCTGACCTCATGCTCCGCTCGCCTCAGCCTTCCAAAGTGCTGGGATTACAGGCGTGAGTTACCGCACCTGGCCTGTTATAATATTTAAAAATGCCAATTAAAAAATAAATAGTACAAAATTGTATAAAGCAATTATATGAGAATTGTTCTGTGATCAGCAGTCCAAAGATAGAAAGTTTCCTCTTCTCCCCATGTTCTTTTCACTGCTAACGACGATTAACATTTGGTATATATCCTCCTAGATTTCATGTTCCATGCATAAATGAAGACATGCGAATAAAATGTGTTCTTATTATATTATATAGTTCTTGTTTTAACACAAGTGGAATTATCCTCTATGTGGTGTTTACGATTTGCTTTTGCATTTACGAGGTTGTGTTTACAATGTTGTACACTTTTTAAATTTTAGCATTGGTAAACTTACTTTGTTTTTATTTTAACATAGTATTCAATTGAAATGTAAGCATACTGCAATTTATTTATCATCTCTCCGCTGATGGTCCTTCAGGTTATTTCTAACTTTTCTTGATTGTAGGAAATGTTGTAATGAGTAACTTGTATAAGTACATTTGTTTATAGTCTTCCATTAATACTTAATGTAAATGTATCTGATAAGGGAAATTGTAGGTTAAAGGATATATTATACATTTTATTTTTGATATGCATTGGCACAGAATTGCGTGAAGAACCAATTAATGTCTAAGGAATACAGTTTCCGTTGTTTTAATTATCAAAAAATTATCGCTTACATGGGCTGTAGTTATACCCATGATGTGACCAATTTAAGAAACTTTAAAATATAATTTCAATACTAGTAATGTAAGACAGAAAAGTTTTATTTACAACTGGAAGTTGTTGGGACCATAGAAGAAACAAATATGTCTAGAACATTTTTAAATTGCCAGAGCAGATTTCAAGATATTCCAACCCGAGTCCCTCAGATATGTATTTCGGTGATTACAAAAATATCAAAAGAAATTATTTGTGTCCAAAAGTCAAAATATGTGCAAATCATCAATGCAATAAGATAAGGCTAAAATTGAGTTTCAGGTATTTTGGGATTTCCAGAAAAAAAATTATAAAAATTCATAATGTAATCATTTATAAAGTTTTAAAGTTTATCATTACAAAAAGGAAAGTCAAAATCAAATGAAATAAAACAGATAAGCTTTGTTTCATGGGACAGTGTCAGTCATAAAGACTTACTAGTTAGCTGTTAATTCATTTTGTGCTTACAGGATTTTGTCAGTATCAGACTGAGGAAAAATGTATAATTATTTTATAAATAAACATGTTTTGGGTTTCAGAGTAAAAAAATCAACTTAAAGAAGGTTTACAATATTTACTAAAGATAATGATTCATATACCACAAAAATCTGAACTTCAGATATTATTTATATGACCTTAAAAGTTATCTTTTTCCCTGTCAATGACTTTACTTTTGTCTTTAGTGCTATTTTGTTTGAAGGCTTGTTTATCTGCTATGAAATGATTTTTCTATGACTTTCTGCATATCTCTTCACACTGGGTTAAGAAATCATCAAGGAAATCAGTATCCTTGGGTCTACACAACCTTTTGCTATTGTATTTGCTCTGATATGGAACAAAGACAGATACAGGAAAACGTAGAAGTGGGTATTGTAGAAGAATCCAGATGTATCTAATGGTTTCTTCATGCTCCTTCCTTCTTGCCTTTACTAAAAAAATAGCTTCTGAATTGCAAGGATATTTTTAAGCCATATGAATCAGTGTGCCCCTTCAGCTGGACTTTTCAAGGAGACTGTGAATGCTGAAATGATTAACAATATGTGAAGCCAAATTGCACTGAAGCATGGAACCATGTGGTGTGGCAATCGTGGGTGGGAAGACATATTAGCCTAGAGGTCCCTGCTGAGCAAAAGACAAAGACCTCCTTCCCCATTGCCCCACACTGATGGTGGGCTTTGTATGTATTTTCAGAAATAATTATTTGCAGAGAACTTATAAAAACAAATGAATCACCCTCATCACTGTGCTTGTTCTGTTTTGGGATGTTTGTCTACTAGACTTTCTAAATTGGGAAATTTTGAAATTCAATAGCAAAAATATTTTTAATTTTTATTTTTGAAATCCTCTGTGTCTTCTGCAAATACACTTTCAATTTTTATTACAGACTCTCTTGATGCTGTTGTTTACCATAGCATTTTTATTTAACTTGAATATTTTAATTTAGCATGAGTCATTCCCATGAATTAATAACTTTGTATGCTAGCATATCTAGTTGTATCTTCTGTGTGTTTTCAATGGTGTGTCTGCTACTCCAAAGATCTTCCTGAATTTTACATATTAGAAGTGGCATAGCCTCATGACACTTTATATCAAGCAGGAAGTTCTGGAAGGTGGTGGTAACAAATACCTCAAATCTGGAAGTTGTGTGCTTTAGAAAAATAAAGTCATTTTGTTAGTGAATCTCTATATTGAATTTTCTAATACTTATAAATAGGTTTTCAGAAATTAATTATAACGATAGCCTCAAAAAACTAGGGAAAAAGCTGTGTCTCAAAGACATTACAAGGCAGTAGTAAATTATAAACAATATATTTTGAAATCATAATTAAAATTAATGAGTCCATTTTCTGAGGCATTGACCTATTAAAGATTTATGAGTTACCTAAAATCTCAAATCTTTCCTGAGGTAATAGCTTCAGTTGAGATAAAGGAAAGGTATCTTGTTTATTCCTTCACTGCCATAAAAAATAAAATTTGTGATTATGACTCATGATGATGATGCCTATTGCAAAATTACAGCTCACCCTTAAAATTGTGGGAAAAAAATTATTACATGTTTTAGACATTCCTTAAGACTTATAACCAAAACTTTCAAGTTCCTTAAACTGATTTACTACTTGTGTATGTAGCTAATTGTCTATGAAAACTTTAAGCTTAATTCTTTGTAGATCTTCCATCATACCATTGATTTATAAATTATGACCAGAATATTGAAGGAAATAGACTTTTTGCTAACTACATTTATGCAATCAATATTTATTAGGTAGTTTTTGAAAAAATCTTATATCAGAACGTATTCCTTGTGTGCCAAATATTTCTTCATAGAATACCACCAGCATAGACATTTTTGTTTATCCTGTGCAATTGGATTTCATTTTGGGGAGCTTCTTCGTGTACGTGAGTTCATTTCCACAAACCATCTTACCAATACTTAGAGTCTAAAATGAAATTCAGGGAACTATGGCCCAGCAAGCCTTCATGTGCTGTTTTTTGCTTCATGGCTTTGGAAATCTATGGGAAACCCTCTCTCACTAGACAGAACACTGAGAAGCAAGATTACATATGAAGTTTACCATATGATTTTGTTTTCCTAAGGGTTTTTACATGAACATTTATAACTTGTCTTCTTGTGGGGATTCATCAATATCCAGGTTTGCTGAATAGGGTAGTGAAGGGCAGTTGTTCACAACCGAGCTAATTCCCGCTGTGTTGATATACTCCAGCTCCCCCACCTAGCTCCACCCTTCCAACTCCCAACTTCCTGCATAGCTCCACCACACTACTGGGCTTGAATCCAGGCTCTGCCACTTCCTAGTTTGTTCTTGAGCAAGTTCGTTAACCTCTCTGAGCCTGTTCACTCATCCACAAAAAGGATGAGGAACAAAAAGGATGTGCTAATACCTTCTTAACTGATAATTAAATGAGATGAGCTTAAATTATAAAATCAGCATACAGGAGGCTGAGGTGGGAGAATCACTTGAACCCGGGAGGCAGAGGTTGTAGTGAGCCGAGATCATGGCACTGCACTCCAGCCTGAGTGACAGAGCAAGACTCTGTCTCAAAAAACAAACAAACAAAAAAAAATCAGCATAGAGGGAATATAAATTTGTACAACCACTATGGAAGAAAGAAAAAGTAGGAGTGTTCCGCAAAAAATTAAAAATCAAACTGCCAGACCAGGGATGGTGGCTCATACCTGTAATCTTAGCACTTTGAGAGGCTGAGGCAGGCAGAACATTTTGAGGTCAGGAGTTCGAGACCAGGCTGGCTGACATGGTGAAACCCCGTCTTTACTAAAAAACATACAAAAATTAGCCAGGCATAGTGGTGCATCCCTGAGAAGATCATCTGGAGCTATCTTGGAACAAACTGTCTTTGTTCCGAGATAGTTCCACATGATCTTCTCAGGGATGTTTCTAAAGTGAATAGCCTTGTAAGGTAGAAACCTGGAGGCAGGGGTTGCAGTGAGCTGAGATTGTGCGACTGTACTCAGCCTGAGTGACAGAATAAGACTCTGCCTCAAACAAATAAAAAAAGGAACTACCATATAATCCAGCCTTCTCACTTCTGCATATATATTCAAAGCAATTGAAATCAGGATCTCAAAGAAATATCTCTATTCCCATGTTAATTTTAGCATTATTCACAACAGTCAAGACATGGAAACAACGTAAATATCTTTTGACAAATGAATAAATAAGAAAAATGTGGTGTATACCTACAATGGGATATTACTCAGCCTTAGAAAAAGAAGGAAACCCTGCCATTTCAGACAATTCAGGCAACCTGAAGGACATTATGCTAAGTGAAATAAGCCAGAAGTGGAAGGACAAGTATTACATGATATCACATATATAAGGAAACTAAAATAGCCAAAACTCACAGAAACATGAGAGTAGAATGGTAGTTACCAGGGTCTGGGTGGGGAGGGGGAAACAGGAAAGTATTAGTGAAAGGGCAGAAAGTTTAACTTCTACAAAATGAATCAAGTCCTAGAGATTGCTGTACTGCATAGTGCCTAGGCTTAACGTTGCTGTATCGTATGATTTAAATTTCACTAACAAAATCGATCTTATAAATGTTCGTATCACAAAATAATAATAATGAATAAAGTGAGTGAGAGAAAACTTTTGGAGGTTATCACTATGTTTATGGCAGAGATGGTGGTAATGGTTTCGCTGGTACCTATACCTATCTCCAAACTCATTAGGTTGTATACATCAAATATGTACAGCTTTTGGTATAGGAATCAACCTCAGTTTTTTTTTTTTTAAAGCAGTATAGAAATAGCTATTTTTAAAATTATTACAACTTAAAGCCATCTAACTCGTGGTGTTTTCTTGAAATCACAATCATATCTTGGTGAACAGTTGATATCTAAAAGCTTAGGCCTAAATTCAGGTAGAAACTTCAGCACATTGGTTGTAAAGTTTGAAACCAGATGCACAGCCTCTCTTTGTTCCAGAAGACCTTCTCAGGGATGCTTGTAAAGTGAACAGCCTTGGAAGGTAGAGATAGCGTCTCCATGAGAAGCAAAGTGTACATTTAATTATAAATTGGGAAGAGAGAGATGGTGTCTCCCTCCAGATAAGGGGAACACGTTTACCATCCATAAGAAAAAATCTGAACTCCTTAAGCTGAGGGTTCCTCTTCTGCAACACCACCCACTGTGAGTGGAGGCATCAGCCGGCCCACTTTTTATCTCTTTGCAGGAAGTAGAGCCCAGGCAACTGGCACCAAATACACCAAAGCTTATGCTGCTTCCTGGGCTGTGAGTAATAAAGTCCCTTTTCCCTTTTTTAGATGTCTCATATGTTCTGCCAGCAGCCATGAATCTGTGTCAGCCTAAATTGTTGTCTTGCAAGTAGAATAAAATTCCAGACCCTTTACAATCTTCTTCATAAAAAACAGCCTTATTAAGGAATATTTTGCATACCACGTAATTCACCAATTTACCGTACACAGTTCAGTAGTATTTATTAATAGTATATACACAGAGTTGTGAAACCACCACCATAATCCAATTTTAGATCATTTCAACACCTCAGAAAGAAACCTTGTACATGTTAAGTATCATTCCTGTCCCACTCCCCGCAAATCTGCTTGCTTTAGCTGTGCTGGATTGATGTCAGAACACAGGAGTGAAGGGTAAATGTGAGAGAGCCGGTAAGAGGCTTTCACAACAACTTAGGGGACAAATGATAGTGGCTTAGAGCAGGGTAGCAGCATGAAGGTAGTGAGAAGTGGTGGAATAGATGATATATTTTCAAAGTTGGAAACAATAGTATTTCCTGACCGATTGGCTCTGCCAAGAGGATGTGCTGATCAATTTCCTGTGAGGTGTGAGAATGAGATGGCTGAAGGATGAGTCCAGGGTTTTGGCATGAGCAAAGGGAAGGATTGAATTGCTTTGAAATGAGCTGGGAAGACTGTGGGCATAGCAGGTTTGACAGAGAAGAACAGGAGTTCAGTATTGCCTAAGTTAACCTGAAATGTCTATTAGACATTTTGGTGGAGCTGAATAGACAGTATATAGTATTCTGGAATTCAGATGAGGAATGCTACTTAAAGATATGAATTAGAGAATTTACAGTCATGAGACTGCATGAGATCACCCAGGAAGTACAAGAAGACCTAGAAAAGTAACAGTCCTAGAACTGAGCTCTAAGGGACATCAATCTTTAGAGGTCAGAGACAGGAAGTAGAGCAGTAAAATCAAGGAGAAAACACGCAGTTTTGGACACAGAGATTTCCCTAAGAATATTGCAAGCGTTACATATTCCCTTTGTTGCAGGATGTGAAAATAATCTTTCGGGAAATGTGTGCTTAGACCTTGATGTGATGTATACAAAAAGCAAGGAACAAATTGCTAATTCTATCTGGTTCCTAAGAAAATGAAATATTATTAAATAAATGGTGGTCAGGGCAAGGAGTCCAGGCCCATAAAGAAAAGTTTGACCATGCTTTTCCAGGTTTCCTGTACATCAAAAACCAGCAAACTAGTGTATGCTGTTTTATGGCCCTGAGGATCCATATTCTAAATTATTATATCAGATTTCTTTTTTTTTTTTTTTTTTTTGAGACAGAGGCTGCTTCTGTTATACAGGCTGAAGTGCAGTAGCTCACTGCAACCTCTGCCTCCCAGGCTCAAGCAGTCCTCCCACTTCAACCTCCAAAGGAGCTGGGACTATAGATGCACACCACAACACCTGGCTAATTGTTGCATTTTTTGTAGAGCTTGCAGTGTTTCACCATGTTGCCCATGCTAGCCTCAAACTCCTGAGCTCATGCGATCCACCTACCTCAGGCTTCCAAAATGCTGGTGTAAGCAACCGTGCCTGGCTCCTATCAGATCTTCAATATCACGTATTCAAAAGTATGTCACTATGATATATGCTTGAAATAACATCTGAGTGATAAACTCTGAATTTATAGACTTTCTTTAAAAAATTTGTAATGTATGATATATTCAGTTTCTGATATTCACATTTAACACTTGATATTCAAAATTAGGTTTAGATTCTGGCTTTCTTTATATTTGTAAAAGTTTGAAAGACATTTATTTTAAAGTACAATTTTATTTATGATATTGTAAAAGTTTTGTCAGTAGAATTGTACATGTTGAGAAAAAAAATGAACCTGAACCATTCTGTTTGAGTCATATTAGTTTGCTCCCCATTATGATAGGCGAGACTCAAGAAACATTTATTTTTATGTAAAACTAAGGTGGTGTCATATGTGATGCCAAACATCTGGGTGAAACTGAAAAATATAGTTAGTCATCAATGTTTATTACTATCTGGGTATTTGATGTCATAAAAATGATAAATCATAATTAGCATTTCAATTTGTCAAACAGATGTTCATTGAAAAACAAACACAACCTATTCCAGAAGCTGGAAGGACATTTTAGATGGCCCACCTAAGTATAATTGTTTTTCTGGTTCTCAAAAAGAAACAAAATTTGTCAACATAGTTCATTTAATGATGTGTGAAGATAGGGTATGATTTGTTTTATTCAAAATATGAGATTTTACACTAAAATGATATCGTGTTGAAATTTGATTTAACCTGAGCTTTCATAATGATATTAATGACTGAAAACAGCAGCATGCAGAATTATAAATTTAAATACAATTTATAGAGTAGGTTTAAATATGGGTATAGGTATATCACATATTTTCTCAGGTGTTTTTTGATGGCTTTTTATTTTTTATTGTAAATTAACAATTTCTAATTATATAATTTTATGGGGTACAAAGTGATGTTATCATATATGAATGCAATGTGGAATAATTCAGTTAAGCTAGTAGCATACCCATTCCCTCAAATACTAATAATTTTTATGATGGGAACATTTGAAATTTACTTTTAGCAATTTTGAAATCTGCAATACGCCATTATGAACTTTACTCACCATGCTGTGCAATAGAAGTAAAAGAAATAACACATAAATACCGTATTTCTTTTAACTGAGGTTTTGTACCTTTTGACATCATCTCCCCATTCCCACAGCCCTCAGCCTCTGTAACAACCATTCTACTCACTCCTTCTAAAAATTAGATTGTTTTATATTCCACATGTAAGGAAGAACATGCAATATTTCTTTTTCTGAGTCAGGCTTATTTCATATAGCAAAATTTCTTCAATGACATCCAGGTTGTCACAAATGACAGAACTTTTTTTTAAAGTTAAATAGTCTTTCACTGTATATGTGTATGACATTTTCTTTATCCATTCATCTATTGATGGACAGGTTGATTTCAAAACGTGGCTATTGACCAGGTGCTCTGGCTCACACCTATAATCCCAGCACTTTGGGAAGCTGAGGCAGGCAGATCACAAGGTCAAGAGTTTGAGACCAGCCTGGCCAACATGGTGAAACCCCGTCTCTACTAAAAGTACAAAAAATTAGCCAGGCGTGGTGGTGCACACCTGTAATCCCAACTACTCAGGAGGCTGAGGCAGGAGAATTGCTTGAACCCAGGAGGCGGAGGTTGCAGTGAATGGAGATCGCGCCATTGCACTCCAGCCTGGGAACAGAGCAAGACTCCGTCTCAAAAAAAAAAAAAAAGAAGGAAAAAAAAGTGGTTATTGTGAAGTGCTACAGTGAACATGGGAATACAGATATCTTTCTGGCAAACTGATTTCACATCTTTTGGGTAAATACTTGGAAGTGAGATTGCTAGATCACATGGTAATTCTACTTTTAGTTTTTTTAGAAACCTGCATGTAGTTTTCCATAATGGATGTACTAATTTACATTCCCACCAACAGTGTACAGGATTCTGTTTTTTCCATATCCTCGCCTACATTTGTTATCTTCTTTTTGATAATACCTATTATGACAGGTGTTAGATGATACCTCATTGTAATTTTAATTTGCATTTCTCTAGTGATTAGTGATGTTGATCATTTTTTCATATATCTTTTGGCCATTTGTTAGTCTTCTTTTGAGCAATGTCTGTTCAGATTCCTTGCTCATTTGTATTTTATTTTAATTTTTGTTTTCTTCCTCTTAAGTTGATGGAGCTCTTTATATATTTGTGGATATTAACTCTTTATTGAATGCATGGCTTACAAATATTTTCTCCACATTCATAGTTTGTCTCTTCACAGTGTTGCTTCCTTTTTTGTGCAGAAGCTTTTTCGTCTGATACAACTCAGTTGGCTTATTTTTACTTTTGTGGCCTATATTTTGGGAGTCAAATTCAAAAAATTATTACCCATCCCGATGTCATATAGTTTCTCCCCCTATATTTTCTTCTAGCAATTTGGAGTTGCTGGTCTTACACTTAACACTTTAATTCATTTGAATTGATTTTTGTGTATGATGTGTAATAAGGGGATAACTTTATTCTTCTGCATGTAGATATCCAGTTTCCTCAGCACCATTCATTGCCATTCATTGAAGAGACTATCCTTATCTTATTGTGTATTCTTAGCATCTTTGTCAAAAATCAGCTGACTGTACATGCATAAGTTAATTTCTGGGATCTCGATTATGCTGCATTGATCCATATATATTTTTTTGCCAGTACCATGCTGTTTTAATTAATACTACAATAGCTTTGTAGTATTGTTTGAAGCCAGGTAGCATGATGTCTTTATTTTTGTTTTGTTTACTCATGACGGTTTTGAGTGTTCTGGGTTTTTTGTGATTCCATGTGATTTTAAAACTGTTTTTTCTATATCGTTGAAAAATGACTTCAAAATCTTGATAGGGATTGCACTGAGTCTGCAGATTGCTTTGGGTTGTATGGACATTTGAACAATATTAAATCTTCCAATCCATGAACACGGGGTATCTTTCCATTTATCTATGTCTTCACTTTCTTTCATCAACATTTTATAGTTTTCAGTGTATGCAAGTCTTTTCAACTCCTTGGTTAAATTTATTTGTAAGCATTTAATCTTTTTTATAGCTACCGTAAATGGGATTTTTTAAACTCTAAGTTTATTTCATAGATGGTATTGTTACAGTAAAATCCTTTATTCTACAAATGGCATTGGTATAGTAAACTCCTTTCCATGACGAATGTTTATTAGTCTTAAATGAAATACAAAGATTTGATTTTCGCCGGGCACGGTGGCTCACGCCTGTAATCCCAGCACTTTGGGAGGCCGAGGCGGGTGGATCACGAGGTCAAGAGATTGAGACCATCCTGGTCAACATGGTGAAACCCCGTCTCTACTAAAAATACAAAAAATCAGCTGGGCATGGTGGCGCATGCCTGTAATCTCAGTTACTCAGGAGGCTGAGGCAGGAGAATTACCTTAACCCAGGAGGCGGAGGTTGCAGTGAGCCAAGATCGCGCCATTGCATTCCAGCCAGGGCAACAAGAGTGAAACTCCATCTCAAAAAAAAAAAAAAAAAAAGATTTAATTTTCTAAGTGAAAAGATTTCTTAAGTAAACTATCTTTGGTTGCTAAGTTTCTTTCTTAAAACTTTAATATTTCCCATGAGCTTCCTGGGTTGATTCTTAAGGAATACTGAAGCTGAAAGAAGCCCAGGGATTCTGGGTGGTGGAGCAAATATGAGTCCAGGTTCTGCTATCTGTATCTTCCTCAATTTTCAGCTTGAATTTTCTATTTCTATCCTGATGTTTAATTTTTGTGATCTAATTTCCTTTTCCCCATTCATATTTGTTTTTAAGCTAGTCTTCCTCATTCTATTTAAAGAAAAATTTCAGGAATAAGGAAAAACACAGGAGTATTAAAATGGTTGGAGAAACTTCAATGTTGTTATAAACAGAGCACCCCAAAATAATTATTTTGAAAGAGCAGCATTCATTTGAATTTCTAAACTCTGGAATGCTTATTTTTAAATTGTTAACTAATGTGTTAACCTACACACAAATTTGTATTTTTACTTGAAGGAAAACAGGATTGTTGGTAGCGTACATTTTCTTCGATACAGATTGTATGCATTGATAATGAGGTTTATGTCATAAAAGAATGGTTCCCTCTCTCTTTTTCAGGGCCATTACATCATTTCTCAAATGGACCACTGTTAGGAAGTAAGAATATATAAGTGACGGGAAGAGACTCAATTAAAAACAGAGTTGTGCATATCCTACAAATTGAGAATAAGTGACATTTTATCTTTAAAAATAACATATTTTAGAGACTCAGTAAAATAATTTTAAAGGGGCAGAAGTACAGACGTAGCTGTTAGGAGGAAGCATTATCATTATTTCAGCTACAGCACATTATCGGAGGATAGAAGAATCGTGAAAGATTCATGATATTCATGTGAAAGAGCTTAATTATAATAGAGAAGAAAGGATTAGAAACAGAAAAGAAGGTGGATTATCAGGAATAAAGTCAAAGAAGGGACTGAATATTAAACAGATTTTTAGAAAACCCTACAAACAAACCCCAGTACATACTAACAACAGTCATAGGACTGAGATCTGCCGAAGCTAGCTCTCTAGGGGTACGTTCTGGTTCACTGTGAATAAAAGTGGGCCATGGAGTGTGACCATTGTGGTCTCTGGCTCTAGGCCGTGGAGTGAGATAATTGAGACAAGAAAAGTCTGTACATCATCTCTCCACATAAGCAGTAGAGCTCAGTAGGCTGCCTGTAAACAGGATTTTAGAGATTCACGTTTCTTTTTCTTGAAAGACTGCCACACTTAGCCGTCCGATACGGAATGGCATCTCTTCTTAATGAGCCTGTGTCTTTATTTGCACCTTATCAAACTAGGAGATACTAAAGATGGCAGTGATGCTGATAGTGGTGAGATACGGAAGATGTGAGGAAAGCTACAAGGAAGACTGAGATGGGAAAGTAAAGGCCATTTTTAGAAATAGAGAGCTTGGAAGAATTGCATTCCGGGCAATAAAGATTCACCAGACTTACAGTGAATTCCTTCTTTTTTTTTTTTGAGATGGAGTCTTGCTCTGTCACCCAGGCTGGAGAGGGAGAGCAGTGGCTCGATCTTGGCTCACTGCAACCTCCACCTCCCGGGTTCAAGCAATTCTCTGCTTCAGCCCCATGAGTAGCTGGGATTACAGGTGCCCACCACCACACTCAGCTAATTTTTATATTTTTAGTAGAGACTGGGTTTCAGGCTGGTCTTGAACTCCTGATCTCATGATCCACCCATATCGGCCTCCCAAAGTGCTGGAATTATAGGCATGAGCTACCGCACCCAGACGTGTATTCCTTTTTTTAAGGAACCAAGTTTACTGTTGTTAGAACTACAAGAGCACAACATTACATAATCATGACATCAAATAAGCATAAAAATAATGCTTATTTTTAATTTTTACAGGTGTCATTTTATAAACTATCTCTATAAAGAGATTAATGTTAGCTTCTTGTTTTGGAAGTAAGATACATGTAAATGAGAGTTTTTTTAAGTAAGTTTATTTCATACATGGCATTGATATATTTATTTCATAGATGGCATTGAAAGGGAAGAATAAATGAAACAGTCTTGTTGCCATCTCTCATTGTGAGCCAGTCTAGAAATGAAAACAAACAAACAAAACAACTCTTAAGCCCAACAGCAACATTCATTACAATTTTCCTAATTACACTCCCTTTCTTTTTGCTAAGAAGGAGCAGTTGTATTTGTGTCATTAATAGAAAAGGGAACAGTGCCTAAACAACCTATTATAAATTCTTCTGGGAAAGCATATTACAAATAATTGAAAACAACTCTGATTCTGTGAACTTGGCAGAAAATGTATAACAGAAAGCAATTCAGCCCTGGCCCCTGGATGATTGATTAAATGCTTTATTCCTTCTACTTTTCATTCATGCTGTGTTTGTCAAGAGGAAAGAGAAAAGGAATGTGAAACAAGGTCCACTTTAGACAAATAACTTACAATCATGATCAGTGAGCAGTAATCATCTGTTTACTCATTTTTCTTAAGTTGCAATGTTTCTTAACATTAGCTCTTCTGCATGGACTCTGGTAGAAAATAAGGTCCTGAGTTTCAGTTTGTCCCTAACTCCCTGCCAGTTAGCCAGCAACACAAGCTGTATCTGAGCTTCTTTGAGGGCATGGCCCTGCAGCTCCCTGTGGTCAGTTTTTAGTCTGAATCCAGCAAAGGAACAAGAACACTGTGTGCTTGGTAAATCCACAGAAAACTTCATCTTCTCGTTGTGTGGGAGGAGAGGTCCCTTTGTGTACTGTTTCTTTGAAGGAACTAGAGATCTGTTGGTGCTGTACAGATGTCGAGGTGCACAGAGCCAACATCCTACAAACCTCGTAAATAAATGATTCAGATCCAACTCTGTGCAGAATAGTTGTAGGAACTGAAACTTTTGGGATACTGTTGACTTGTATTGAAATAATTGTTGTCCTGTAAGCCATGTAGTACTAACTGTAAACCTCCTCAGTGAAACACTTTCTCAGAATCTTGATATTTTAAAATGATAACTAGCCATCTGTGTACATCACAGTGTTGAGCTGCAAATGTGGTGGCTCTAACAAAATTTTAAGTATGAAGTCAGATGTATAGAGGATCCCCTCTCCATCACATTCTTTTGTTTTTCATTTCTCCTCTCTCATAAACTACTGCCTAGATGTCAATAATTCTATGGTCTCCTCTTCCTGTAACCTTTGTGTTGGTCCTTGGTCATCCACGCTGATCTTGGCCACTAAAGGCATCATGTCAGGGGATAAGCATATAGGTCTTCCCCAGAGCAACAGCCTCAGCACCTCAGCACAGATCTGGAGGGGATTTGAGCTAGGAAGAACTCTCACCTTGCTCTTGATTGCTTGGATGAAAATTGGATATGGATAAGAAGACAAACCCAAGCACATGTCCTGCTTTCCTTGATGCACATTCTCCTGTTGATGTTCAGACATCTTAGCATTTCCAGAAGCACCTCTTCATTGTGGGTGGAAACTTACTTATTCATGTTATCTCAGGCTGTCCAGGTTGGTAATAGATAACTGCTGTAAAGGGTGGAGCACATGCTGCTTAATGGAGAGATCCAGTGTCATTTACATTTTTTAAAAACTCTTTCAAGGGTAATGACAACTAGCACTAGTTTCTCCTGTGTGCTAAGTATTATTTTAATCATTTTACATAAATCATTTCTTTTAATCTACCAAACAGCCCTATAAGATAAATGTTTTTACTTACCTTTGTTAGAGAAACTGAGGTACAGCGAGATTAATTAAGTTGTCTAAATTCACACAGACAGTAAGTGGAAGAGCCAGAATTTGACACAAGCAGTTTGTCTCCAACAAATGTGATCTTAAACTATGGTTAACTCTCTGAAAACACACACAAAGACACGTATACATTCAATCACACAAAGTATTAGGCACGTGGGGATAGCCAGTATTAGAAAAGCAGATATATACAAACATCCCTACAGTCTTACACAGAGACTCAGGTTTATAAACTCACTGAAATTAAGACTCATCAGTTATGAAAATATAAAATTTTCTTCCACAAAATAATTTAATTGTTTTAAGCTCCTTGTGCAATGAGAAAAGATCAGAGAGGCCTGCAGTTTCCTTTTACAGAGCTAGGCTAAGGGCTATATTTAGAGTAATTGAACACATGATTTCACTTGAATGCAGAGAAACTTGACCAACTGTGAATATACAATTTCACTCTACAGATGAAATAAAATTAAACAGAGCAAGAGTAAAGAAGAATGGAGAATAAGTAAAGTGGTGGAAAGAGACACCAAAATTTAGTAATATGAAAACAAAACTACGAGGAAAGGGAAAGGTGGCAGAAGAAGGGAACATTCAGAGAATGTTGATATATTGAGAGGTGAGAGTAGGGAGTTGTTAGGCAAGCGTGGGAGCATGGGAGGATGGTGACAGTCACTAGGAACGCCAGTTTGCATACACACAATGCTAGGAGCACTAGAAATTAGCCAGCCAATGGAACATGCTCAGTCTTGAAGAGCTTGTGTCTCTGTTTAAACTCCTGTAAGTAATAGCATGATTCCATAAAGTCTCTGACATCTTGAGTTTTAAATTTTCTGAACATTAAATCAGTTGAGATTGCTAGTAGCTATCCCCAAATGCTGCTTCTATACGTATGGGTAAAAATCCAAATTAACGTATTTATACAGCGTTTCATTTATGTACTTGTAAAAATACACACACATACACACATTCAATTTTTCTCTGAAGAAATTTTGAGTCGGAGAATGAGAATGAAGGAGACTGAATTTCTCTTTTAAGTTTGTGTCTAGGTTTTGTTCCAATCTAATGACACAGGATCTGGCACTGTATTTAGATCTCCTGCTCCAAGATTTTATTTTAATTTTAAACAAGCGTTCCCACATGGAGACTGAAAACAAAACAGGAATATGTTGCTTAAGTTTTCCTTTGAGCTGTTGTTATCTGACTTTCAAGTGTACTGATTGTTCTGTCTTACCAATGTAGGTCATTGTACCCTCCGTTGCTGTGTTTTCTATCGGAACTTTCTCTAACAGCTTTCCACATTAAGGGAGATCATGTTATTTCACAGATAATAATTTGGGTATTAACATATTTTCTTCTTCTGCCTATAATTGGAGGTTTTAGCACTTTCTTCTTTGTAGAATTCACCATAAAGGATTTGTATTTGTGAACATTAGGGAATGGCTCTTACTACTAAAGTACTTAAGTACTAAACCTGTCATAACCATTTACATTTATTAAGATATTAGTAAGACTTAAGGAGTTTTCGGTTCTTTTCTGGAGAAAAATGCTTTAGCAGAGCGGTCCCCAACCTTTCTGGTACCAGCAACTGGTTTTGTAGAAGACAGCTTTTCCACTGAATTGGCATGGGGGATGGCGGGTGGGGATGGGTTTCCAGATGAAAGTGTTCCACCTCAGATCATCAGGCATTAGATTCTCATAAGGAGCCTGCAACCTAGGTCCCTCACAGGTGCAGTTCACAATAGGGTTTGTGCTCCTTTGAGACCCTAGTGCCGCAGCCGCAGCCGCTGATCTGAGGAGTTCAGGCACCTCCTGCTGTGCAGCCTGGTTCCTAACAGGCCACAGACAGGTACTTGTCCGTGGCCCAGCAGTTGGGGAACCTGCTTTAGCCCTCAACTCTTGGGCATGTTTCAGTTCTGATTTTGGTCAGCATAGAGATTTGCTTCTATTTACCAGGAGGATCTCTACTGATATGGATCAATGGCAGGAGGTAATATTGGGTCTGGAACTATCCTTTGGCTTAGTGACATTTGTAGTCTAATCGGCCTCACTCCTGCCCCTTCCCAGGGGACCTGGGCAACAATCTGATCCCGTGATAGGTCCTAAGTGGTGACCTAGGACATGGTAATGAGTCTATCCCAGGAAGTCTAGAATGGATAAAACAAAATTCATCTGACACAAATTGATGAATAAGAGCCAAGACCTGCAGAAAATCAAACAGTAAAGACTATTCCGGAAGAGCAACAGCATGACAATAAAGAGGAGATGGACTTAAAATATTAGGTGTGTCACACATAAGGTTGGAATGGGAAGCCCAAGTCAGATGATAGAATGAAGGGAAGGTGCATGGAATAGGCTGTCTCACTTGTGGTGAGCTTTTGGTCACTACAAGTCTTCAAAAAGGCCCTATATAACCAGTTCTTTTTTATTCAACAAATGCTTATTGAACGCTTCTTCTGTGGGTAGTGATGACCACGTTCAGCGAATTCAGACTGGAATTGGACACATCATAGCTAGATGAACTTAGCCATACTTATAAAAATTTTGATGTCTGTCCTCTCTTCTTAAAAAAGATAATTAGGACACCTGCCTCATGAGGCTATTGTAAGCCTTAAATTATTAAATCTTATATAAGTTGGTACATACGGGTCACATACAAGAGTATCTCATATCCAGTAAGTATGCAAGAAAAACCACTGTTGTTTTTGTGTGCAAGATTTTGTGTACCGTAAAGAAATTTCTGAAATAGCAATGAGATTGGAATACACGACTAATGATTCTATTCTCTTATGATATCTCTGGTTGGGGCACACCCAAAACAAAATTTGGAACAGGGCAAATGTTTGAGAGAACTTTATTCTGAGGTTTTACCCTCATGACTTGCTCTGAAGCTACTCCTCTTAGATTCTTTCCTAGCTGTGTATTCCTATATAGTCTTAGCTTAACAGCACAGATTTAACAATGGTGTCTGCATCTGCATTTGATAAAATGTAAAAGAGAAGCTCCCAAAAGAAATTGAGAAGCGCTATTTTGACAACTCTTCTTTTATCTATGTAAATATTATAGACTTTAACTGAAGAAAGAAAAACACAAAAATAAATACAATATTTCATCTTCAAGTACGTTTTTAAAAATATTTGAAAGCATTTACCAATATATGTAAAATGAACTCCTGTATTTCAAAGTCCTTCCAGAGGAAAAAAAAAAAGTGAGAAGGGAGGGTGGAAATTTGCATTTAGTGATTTTTTTTTTTTAATTTCAGACTCTTAGTAATCAGTGTTCCTTTTATACATTGTGCCCACTGGGAATGACACCAGGATCTCCCATTAAATTATGATGGATTACAGGTCACCCACCTGGGCATGTTTCAGATGAAACTAACCTAAGCTCATCTTGAATAAGGGGCTTAGAAATAAATGTTTTGTTGGTTGCTTTGAGTTGTACAAAGCAGTAAGACCACCAGAGGCTTTCTAAGAAAAAGAACCATACCAATTTTGAGACCTTAAGGAAATTGGAACTCCTAAAGCAGCTAAGGCTTTGCTTCTATGTTTGATCATTTTTAAAAACATAGTTTTTCTGGTGTTTAGTAGTTCCATAGTAGTTAGGACTGACACATGAAATCTGCTATTGGTACAAAAAGAAAATGTTGCAGCCAATTCCGATACAAAATGAGAGAGAGAGAGAAAGAGAGAGAGAGAGAGAGAGAGAGAGAGAGAGAGAGAGAGAGAGAGAGAGGGAGGGAGGGAGAGGGAGGGAGAAGTGTTCTTCTTTGACCAGCAGAAAAAAGCTACACAAACCTTTTAACTAGTTTCACTAGGAGAGAAGAAAAATAAAAACATAAAAGAACAGGCTGGGCGCGGTGGCTCAGGCCTGTAATCCCAGTACTTTGGGAGGCCGAGGCGGGTGGATCACGAGGTCAAGAGACCAAGACCATCCTGGTCAACCAGGTGAAACCCCGTCTCTACTAATACTACAAAAAATTAGCTGGGCATGGTGGCGCGTGCTTGTAATCCCAGCTACTCAGGAGGCTGAGGCAGGAGAATTGCCTGAACCCAGGAGGTGGAGGTTGCGGTGAGCCGAGATCGCGCCATTGCACTCCAGCCTGGGTAACAAGAGCGAAACACCGTCTCAAAAAAAAAAAAAGAACAAATGCTCTTTAAAGAAAACTGATTTACTTATTATGCTGTAATTTATTAGACTATTGCTTTGACTGAAGAGTATGTTTAAATATTTTGCAGAAGGCAAAGCTTTCATCCAGGAATGACAACTGCAAGAACTATAATTCTAAAGAAAAAGAGAATAGCAATTTAAGTTCAGGGACAATTGGAAGCAACCAATAATGATTTACTTTTAAAAATGTTCAGGCACTTAGTGGTCAGTGTTCCTTTTATACATTATGACCAGTGGGAATGATACCAGGATCTTCCATTCAATTATTATGAGTTACAGGTCACCCATCAGTAATCTGTGTTTGCAGTGTTAGGTATCAAAAGTATAATGCATTCTTATGTAAGAGTGAAAGACTTGTTAAGTCTAAGCCTAGGGGTAGAGTTCTCAGTGATACAGCCATATTTCTTTTTTTATTAAATATATATTTTATTGCATTTTAGGTTTTGAGGGTCTATGTGAAGAACATGGAAGATTGTTGCATAGGTACACACATGGCAATGTGGTTTGCTGCCTTCCTCCCCATCACCTATATCTGGCATTTCTCCCCATGTTATCCCTCCCCAACTCCCCACCCCCTGCTGTCCCTCCCCTGTTTCTCCCCAACAGACCCCAGTGTGTGATGCTCCCCTCCCTGTGTCCATGTGTTCTCACTGTTCAATACCCGCCTGTGAGGGAGAACATGCGGTGTTTGATTTTCTGTTCTTGTGTCAGTTTGCTGAGATTGATGGTTTCCAGGTTCATCCATGTCCCTACAAAGGACACAAACTTATCATTTTTTATGGCTGCATAGTATTCCACGGTGTATATGTGCCACATTTTCCCTGTCCAGTCTATCATCGATGGGCATTTGTGTTGGTTCCAAGTCTTCATTATTGTAAACAGTGCCGCAATGAACATTTGTGTGCATTTGTCCTTATAATAGAACAATTTATATTCCTTTGGATATATACCCAGTAATAGGATTGCTGGGTCAAATGGAATTTCTATTTCTAGGTCCTTGAGGAATCGTCACACTGTCTTCCACAATGGTTGAACTAATTTATACTCCCACCAACAGTGTAAAATTGTTCCTATTTCTCCATATCCTCTCCAGTGTCTGTTGTCTCCAGATTTTTTAATGATCGCAATTCTAACTCGTGTGAGATGGGATCTCAATGTGGATTTGATTTGCATTTCTCTAATAATCAATGATGATGAGTATTTTTTCATATGTTTCTTGGCTTCATATATGTCTTCTTTTGAAAAATGTCTGTTCATATCCTTCGCTCACTTTTTAATGGGCTTGTTTGTTTTTTTCTTGTAAATCTGTTTTAGTTCTTTGTAGATTCTGGATATCAGCCCTTTGTCAGACGGGTAGATTACAAAAATTTTTTCCCATTCTGTTGGTTGCCAATTCATTTTAATGACTGTTTCTTTTGCTGTGCAGAAGCTGTGGAGTTTGATTAGGTCCCATTTGTCTATTTTGGCTTTTGTTGCCAATGCTTTTGGTGTTTTAGTCATGAAGTCCTTGCCTATGCCTATGTCCTGAATGGTTTTGCCTAGATTTTCTTCTAAGGTTTTTATGGTTTTAGGTCTTATCTTTAAGTCTTTAATCCATCTGGAGTTAATTGTAGTGTCAGGTGTCAGGAAGGGGTCCAGTTTCTGCTTTCTGCACACTGCTAGTCAGTTTTTCCAACACCATTTATTAAACAGGGAATCCTTTCCCCATTGCTTGTTTTTGTCAGGTTTGTCAAAGATCGGATGGTTGTAGATGTGTTGTGTTGCCTCCGAGGCCTCTGTTCTGCTCCATTGGTCTATATTTCTGTTTTGGTACCCATGTCATGCTGATTTGATTACTGTAGCCTTGTAATATTGTTGGAAATCAGATAGTGTGAGGCCTCCGGCTTTGTTCTTTTTGCTTAGAATTGACTTGGCTATGTGGGCTCTCTTTTGGTTCCATATGAAGTTTAAGGTGTTTTTTTCCAGTTCTGTGAAGAAGATCATCAGTAGCTTGATGGGGATAGCGTTGAATCTGTAAATTACTTTGGGCAATATCACCATTTTCACGATATTGATTCTTCCTAACCATGAACATGGAATGTTTCTCCATCTGTTTGTGTCCTCTCTTATTTCGTTAAGCAGTGGTTTGTAGTTCTTGTCATATTTCTTAAACACCTCAAGTTGACATTTCCCTGTATTTTTGGAAGAGGTAAGTTAAAGAAGGTTGTGCACAGTTCTTGACATTTTGTTATTAGAGCATTGACTTTTAAGCCACCTGGTAGTCATCAAACATGTAAGAGTAGGTGTTCTATTTGGTCTTGTAAATTTCTAATGACAGCGGGATATTTATTAAAGATCTTCCAAACCAATTCAGTGCCCTACATGCTGCACAAAAAGAAAACCTTTCCAGTTCTGAGTAGTAGGAATATTAAGGCACCTGAAGGGACAAATCCATTTATAAAATTATTTTTCTGTGTATGATAAAAATATAAGTGGCTCTGCTAATGTACTAAAAAATAGAAATGGCTCTACAAGTATATTTAATAATCCTTTGTTGATTTACCTAAATGTATGAAAATGCTCATATTTTTATAAATACTTGAATGATTGTAGCTCTAAAATAATTTATTAGATTATAATAAATTTATACTAGAATTTATGATGGACAGTCAATAAATAGAATTTAAAATATAGGTAAAATACAGTTAAAATATATACAAAATCAAATTTTAGATAATACATGCAATGCACAAATTATAAGTGTTTGAGGAAAAAGTTAATTCACTGGAAGCTCTATTTCAATCTATGGTATTTGGGAACTGCTATCAATATATTTGTTCAACAATTAATTATTGATAAGGTAGTATGTACTTAAATCATTATATTAAACACTGAGGCTACACAATATATAAGAAAAATATATACCCTCATTGAACTTAAAATCTAGTAGTAAATACAAGCAAGTAAATTGGCAATGAAAATAGGGGGCAGTAAAGGGAGTTTGGATAAATTATAGAAGGAGCTCCTAGACAGTCCATGGAGGTGTTTGTGAGAGGATGGAATTGGCACACAGTTGAGATTTTAAAGATAAAGTACATCTGTGTAAATGGCAAGCAGTGAGAACACAGAAGAGGTGTTTTGGGAAGGGGCCTAAAGATAAGATAGACCATGACACAGAAAAAAGAATTAAAATGATTCAATGACCATCTAGTAGATATCCAATAAATATATTTGAGTGAATGAGTGAATGACTGACTATATGAATGGGAAATGCTGAAATATAAAGAGGAGGGCCAGAGATAAAGCTCTTAGAGGTAAGCATAGGTTTTAAGCTTTCATAGTATCTGATTTTCTGAATATGCACAGGATCAGTGTTTGAATTAATAAAAATAACTCTAAAACCGAGAACTCTTGGTTGGAGAAAATAACAAAATATGAAGTAAAGGAAAATGGACAGACTACTTCAGACACTGTGCCTGATATAACTGGAAATAATGCCTGGAAAGAGACTGAGCTCATAATCTTGTATTTGCTCATTAAGGTCAGGAAGACTCTTGATAAGGAAATCTCTAGTCTGAAAGGCCTAACAATTTTACTAACCTGTATAATAAATTATTTCTTAAGAAAGTCTTGTCATTTATCCAGTGTATTTGAATTACCCATGCATGACTGATCCACATATACATGATGTTTTCATATTTTATAACATTCAAAAATATAACAATATTCCATTGATTTGAATAAGATTTTTTAAATTACAGTGAAAGCTTTCTGATAAGGTATGGCAAGATTATTTTTCAATAACTATTTTGATACATATAATAAAACTAGTGACAATTCCTAAAGATGACAATAGACTTGATACAAACAGCTTCAATGGGATTACTAAATGAGTAAGTGAGGACAAAACAGGAAAAGGCCAAGGATTGAGCCCTGTGGTACTCTATTATGAGAAAGTTAGGGAGGATTAAATGTAGCAGTGAAGGGGATTGAGAAGGGGGTAGCTTAAGCGGTAGAAGGAAAACAAGAACAGTGTGTTCTGAGAGTCAGTGGAGTAATCAGTTGTCTCAAATGCTGCTAATAGATTAAATATGGCGAGGACTGAGAATTGGACATGTCAGTTAGTAATGTAAAGGACACTGATGACTTTCCCAAGAGCAGTTTCCGTGGAATGGAGGAAGACCAATGGAATAATAGGAGTATTGTGGAGGAATGAACCAAAATGTACCTATTTACCATCCAGAGCCAGACTCAGAGCCTTTACTCTGTGCTAGAAACCCAACGACCCGTTCTTGCATTGTTCCCTTTCCTTGAGCTTTCTGCAGCCCACCTAGCTTCTTCAAACGTATGCAGTCAGACCTCCAAATCTGTGGATTCCACTTCCATGGCTTCAACTGACTGCAGACGAAAAATATTAGAAGAAAACCTGCGTCTGTACTGAACATGTGCTGACATTTTTGTCTTTATTCCTTAAATAATACAGTGTAGTAATTATTTACATAGCCTTTACATTGTATCAGGTATTTGAAGTAATGTAGAGGTAATTTAAATAATTTTGAAGGATGTGTGTAGGTTATACGCACATACTATGCCATTTTTTGTCAAGGCCTTGAGCATCCTCAGATTTTGATATCCACAGGAGGTCCTGGAACCAATCTTCACAAATCCCCTGAAACTGTAACTGATGAAGGGTGATGGTACTCCTTTTTTTCACATAGTCAAAATAAAAGAGATTACGCTTATTTTTCAAAGTTCTCTTTATAATCTTATTATTTCTCCCCAAATAATACTATATTAAGCATGACTGGATTTAAGAGGTTCCCAGATGTCTCAGCCACTCATTTACATAAAAATTCTTTGGCCATATCCATACATCCTTAATCTTAAACTACACATATGGATTTACTGTTCTGTCTCCTGGGGTCAGCTTACTTTCAATTTGTTTAATCTGTTTCATTGGCACACTTGTAGAGATTGATAATACAAAAATGTTGTAAGAGAGAGCATACCACACATCAAGTTGTCAACTTTATCCACTTCTGCTACTTATTTCAAAGTTTCTGATACTTATTGATGATCTTTCAGTAGCCTTCACTCTCGCATCCATCCATTCACTCAAGAAACTTGTGTTGGGGAAGATATTAGAATTATAGCCCTTCCAGCTTTCTAAAACAAACATAGCAACATAAATAGACAAGCATAATAATGGACAATCATCTATACTAGAAATCTAATTATTTGCTGCATAAATCATTTAAAAAATGTATTCTAAACTAAAAATGCCAGAGGCACAGAGGTCTTACTAATCCATAAAGGAAACATAATTTATATAGTATGCTTACACTAGTAAAAACAGAATTATTTGGGCGAACAGAGTATAACATTGGTTTAGTCATTGGTTATAAAACGAGATGTTTCTGATGAGGTTCCCACCCTCTTTATTTGCCTTGCAAAACTAATTTCAAAGAAAAGTATAATTTTAATATCTAAAAAACCAGTTGATGATACCCATAGGCTGATATTTTCAACTGGAATGAATTCCTGTGACAGCATGAACATACACCCACCAACACATCTGTAATAGAAACCACTTTGGAAGACACTAGGCTGCCACAGATTTCTCAGGTCCTCACAGCAAGACAGTGGTGGTCTTGGGGATAGATACATTTCAACTTCCTTGAAGATAGATACCACCCACTGGTTGTCACCCCATAGGAAATCAGGAAGTATGCTAAACTATCCAGCGGACTTGGAATTACACTGTATTGTACTAATGGAAATATCCTATCCAATATTATGATTTGTTTTGAAAGAGAATGGGAAAAAAATACACACAAAACGGTGGAAGGAAGCTGCACACAACATCGCCAAACAGCTGGCTTGTTTTCTGTTCCAGAAACAGCTTGGGACTAACTATATTCACAAGATCTCTTGGCAGAGTAGCTTGATGAAAATACCAAAGCTGTGAGAAGTGTTCTTTTGCTGAATCTTCCATGTAGCTATCGTATGGTTTATTAACCTAAATGAGAATGTGTACACCTTTCTTCCCCCCAAAAAACTTCTTTGTATCTTTAAGTGAGAAACTTACTGATTCTTTATACAGCACAAACATGATTGATCACAGCGTTCATACCAAATAAACCCAAATAACATTCAGAAACTATAATCCTAGACATGTAGTGATTTCCTCCTTTCTTTCAAGTGGTATTTTTGGGGGCAGTCAAGGGAGAATTTGATAGAAATGTAAGCATGAATTCAATGGCACTGGTGACTTTTTGGGTGCCATGGTTAATCTCAAAGGCAAACAAGTTTTAGTGGCTTCCTGCATCTATGTGTCCGTTCTTTTAACATTTAACTCTTACCTCCTTAAGCCTTAAAGATATCTAATTTTAAACACATTTCTGGCTCACCTGTTAGATGCCAGAAATGTGGACCTTGAGTAATATACAAGATCTGCTTTACTCTTTTAGAATTCCTACATTAGAGGGGATTCAGTATGTTCAGATTCAGTATTTTAGAAGACCTTGAATTCTATTCCTTACTAAGTGTACAAGGTAGATTCAATTAACCGGAACATATTCATATTTTTATCATGAGGCATTCTGAGTCTATTCCTTGTGACACCAGAATTAGTTTTTCATCTCAGAGTTTGCTATATTTCTCTGATGACTCAAGTAGTTTATTGGCAGTCACTTTGTAAAAGGCTCCCTGGGATTATGCAAATGCAGGACGTTAGGAATGAAAATACATATCATTGCCTCTCCTGTCAAAAAATGTAATTAACACACATGATGTATCATCTTACAAAAGTGGGTGAAAATTCCAGTGGGTGACCTTGAGTCACAGCTCCCCAGTGCACACACTGTCCTGTACCCGAGCATCTCCCACCCAGCACAGGACTCCCACTTCTTCCATCCCTGTCCCTTTAGCACTGTGTGCATGTTTGTGTGTGTGTGTGAAAGTGTGTGTGTGTGTGTGTGTGTGTGTGTGTGTTTTCAGTTCGAAATCTACCACCCGATTTCACTTTCTTTAACAATTTTGGTTTGATTCAATTTGTTACATAGGTAATAATCCATTTACAGGATACAAAAAAAAAGTGAAAGTACATACTTCTTCCTATCAGTATGTTTATTCCTTATTATTTTTTATGGTTGCACATAATTCATTATGCAGATATATAATTTATTTAGCCAGTCCTATATTGATGGATATTAGGTTATTTCCAGTCCTTTGATATGATCAAAAAAGCTTATAATCAAAAATGGCGAAATAATAATAGTGTCTTTGTCAGTATGGGGACCATAAGAAAGTTCCATAGACTAGGTGGGTTGTAAACAAGAAAAATTTCCCGTGGTTCTGGAGGCTGAAAATCTGAGATCAGGGTGTCTGCAAGGTTGCGCTTTGGTGAGGACTCTCTTCTGGCTTGCAGACTGCTGACTTGCTTGTACCCTCACATGGTGGAAAAAGAGCTAGCTAGCTCTCTGGCCTCTTTTTGTTAGGTCGCTAATCTCATTCATGAGGGCTCCATCCTCAGGATCTAATTACCTACCAAATTACTCCTAACTATCATCACACTGGGATCAGGTTTTCAACAAATGAATTTCAGTAGGGGTATGCAGACATTCCGTCCATTAGCCATATTCAGTTCACATGTAATATAGCATCTATATTATTTTATATCTGTAGGATAATTCCGAGAAGTGAAATTGCTAGGTCAAAATTACTGTGCATTTCTAATTTTGATAGTTATTGCTCAATTGACTTTCTTAGGAATTTGTACCATTTTACACTTACACCTGTAAATTTAAGAGACATGTATCTACTCTCTTAGCCTTACCATCAGAGTATATTACAATAATTGTGGGGTTTGCCAACCTGAAAAAAATGGGAATGTTATCAGTGTGTTTTTAATTTACATTTCTCCTGTCATGAGGGAGGATCAGTATCTTATAAATGTTTAACAGCCATTTTAATTTTCTTTTCTTTGAATAGGGCCCTCATATATTTGTGCATTTGGTTATGTTGTTGGTGCTTTTGTTTGTAGATTTACAAGAGTTCTTCAAGTATTAGGAACATACTTCCTTTGTCTGTACTAACAGTACATTTTATTTTATCACACGCTTTATTCTTCATTAGAATTATTTGCTCTTGAGAAGTCCCTTTGAGAGCCTGCCAGCTTTGTACACCGTTGGAGGGCAGTTTCTTGGCAATTTCTCAATTATTTTTCATATATAAAATTGTATCACTGAATTGTATTTCTTCTGGTGTCAACTGTGCTAAATTATTGTCTTAAAAATTTCACCATTCCATTCAGGTTTAACATATTTTTTTAGAGTGTGATTTTCATAGAGTATGTTACATTCTTGGTGAATTTTTGTCTTCTTGTCCTATCAGTTACTAAAAAAACACGAATCACAACAACCTAGTGAAATATCTCACTGTAAGTATAGATTTGTCTAGTTTTCCTTGTAATTTTTGTTCTCCACATTTTAAGGCTATATAATGTGACACTTTCAAGTATAGAATTATTTTAGGTTCTTAAGGGGTTTGTTTCTTAATCTGATATTTTGTAACTTTTCCCCCAAGTTTTCTGATTTCCTACCATGCCCCAGCTTCTTAAATAAGTTCGGGCACAATAATTTTCAGAAAAAGAATGATTAAGAATTTATGGAAATCATAGGAAGGTCAAGTTGATGCAATGCCTTGGAGCATAGAAATACAGGTAGTTGAAGTTTATAGAGAAATGCCTATGATATAAACAAACAAGTTGCATATACATGTATTAAGAGGACTATAACATATGTAAATTACTTCACTAGATGCCAGTTCATAGGCATGTACCTGAATCTGCCTAATTCAAAGAATGAGAAGTTACCTTTATTTTTCCAAGAAAAAGAAACAAAATTGCTATGTAAATTTTGGTAAACTCAATTGTCAATATTTTTTCATATTTGTAGATTCATATCTCTTTAATCAATGGGCGACCAAGTGCTGATGATCCTTCTCCTGAACTGCTGGAATTTACCTCCGCTCGCTATATTCGCCTGAGATTTCAGAGGATCCGCACCTTGAATGCTGACTTGATGATGTTTGCTCACAAAGACCCAAGAGAAATTGACCCCATTGTCACAAGAAGAGTAAGTTAAGATGAACCATATTAGATCTTACAAATGATATCCCACTTATTTTATTTGTCTGTTAGATACTATTAAAAGAAATCTCTCAGTGATTTGTAGGACTGGTTATTATCAATTTTTTTATTTTAGAATTTAAAAATTTTTTATTAATTATTATTATTTAAAATTTGGCAGACTTTCCTTTGTTCAGATCCGAGCTGTGCCACTTTTTACATGTGTAACATTTACCAAACATTTTAGCCTTCTGAAACTTTCATTTCTTCTTTTGTAAAATGAGAATCACCATGTCTAGTTAATAATCTTGTTTTTCAGGATAAAATTAGTCTTCATCACTTTAGGTGATCTGTACTACTATTATAATTGGCTTTGGCTAGTTACAACTGGATGTGCAGGGACTTTGAAATATTTCTTTTTTTGGCCACAACTGACCCAGTATACACATATACACGCATACAGAGAGCAATATGTCTTAAATCTTAATGTGCATGGAGTTAGCCAGTGATCTTGTGGAAATACAAGTTATGATTCAGTAGGTAGAGAACAGGGCTAAGATACTGCAATTCAGTAAGTTTCCAGGTGATGCTGGTTTGTGAACCATCAAATAATTTGATTTTATGCTTGATTAATGAATCAAAAGCCATAGTTTTTAAAATGCACTGCTATAGGAGAAACTGATTCTACATACTGATGTATTTTCCTTTACAAATAAAATATTGAGGGAAAAGCGCTTAAAGCACCTTTTCCAAAGCTTTTTGAACACAAGAGCTAACAGAAGTGCTGTCTTCCATTTTTAAACAGGAATTTGTGGGATTACATGGTAGATGACCAACCCAGAATGCTATGAGTGATAACTATGCTCCCTCCTGTCTACCTTCTACCACATTCATTGGTTTATAGCACCTCCCACATCTGCTGCTACACAACCAAGACATTTATACCAGGGAAGTCAATTCAGCCATAAATCCATAAAGGAAACATGTGAATACAGTATCTACTGTATGACTAGAGGTATCACTAAGAAAGAGGACTATAGGGAGAAATTAATATTGTAGGACAAAGCAATTATTCTAGAATGATCCTACTAAGGTGAGACCACTGTCATCAGTTGTCAAATTGCTGAATCATTAGGGTAAATAGTTACAGATCCTAAATACTCCTCACATGCCTTCTTTCCTCGTTACTTAATTTCCCCACACCCAACCTCTCCGTCATCACAAGATAACTTTATAGGCTTTAGTTAGTCTCATATAACATATGTCAGATGTTTTAGTGCCCTGTATTTTCTAAACCTGAAATAATTTAACCTTTATTTTATCTCAACATATAGTAATTGTCTCATGCAAAACTAATTATTATTTTATAGCAATGTTTAGATTTTTCACGTTTAAGAAAACATTTTTAATTCTAATTTTGGTGTGACTTAAACATATACACCAAGGAAGACCAAATAATATTGGAGTGAAATTTAATCTTTCTTGACAGTATATCTATCAGAGAAAAAAAATCAATGAAAATAATTTAGTGTTCTTTCTACCATCTTTTGCAGAAGGCACAGTGGGTGTTGGGACACACATCTATTATTTATAACTTTATCTTACATGAGCTTTTAAAATAGTGCACTATAAGTCAACATATAAATATATTTTTGAAAGTACCCAAGTTTAATAAACACTACATCTAAATTTAAATATATAAAAATAAGATAGAAAATTTCAGCTCCTCTTCATGACTCAAAAGCAAAGAATTATACATTCATATTTAAAATAGATTTCCCAATTTTAAAAGCATTTACAAATACTGGTATCACCTTTCTAAGCAAATATCTCTGTTTGAATCTATATTATTAAGTGATGAGTTTAAAGGAAAAAAAGATTTTTCTACTATCCAAACTCTCCAGCCAGTTCCAGGGTCTAGGTATATCAAATAAGATAACATAGCGAAAATATTTTCAAAGACACTATATGTACATAACAAAACCAATAAAAGGAAACAAAGAAGTAAATTGGAAAAGGGAGATTTTTTAGTGAGGTAGCTCAGATATGTGTCCATTCTACATATTCTTGTTAATTCTGTTTTCTTTTTCTTTTGTGTGTATAATTGGAATAATAGAACTATCTAACACTAAGATGGTTATTTGAATATGATAATTTAAAGTGCTCTGACAATTATGAAATGTTATATACGTATTAATTAAAATTTTAAAAATAGTCCAGCTTCCATAATTATCCTTAAAAAATAGCTGGGTAGATTAAAATAATTAGTCACACAGCTCTATGTTAACTTCATATAAAAAGGTAATTGTATGGACTTTTAAACATAATAATATAAAAATGCAAATGTTCTGCACAACAAGCTTACAGTTAATGACTTTTCGATTTTCTTCTTAATATGGTTAAGGAATATATTGTTTTTAGTACAATTTCTCTCTAAATTTTGTTGGTTCTTTTCAACTCCATCAAGTAAAATAGCATGCATATAATTTGTGAATACTGCAGTTCCTATAATCACAATAAAAGAGGGTTTCTTGCAAGATACTATGTAAAACAACTTTTATGAAGAGCAATTGTCCTTAGCCCCTGATAAAAACTACTCTCAGCCATAGCTGACTGGGAGAAAGACAGTTCTAAAATGCCCACCTAGCTTAAATGAAAGGCTCTCTTCCTTTGGGCTAAGTTTATAATGCTAGGACTTACTTTGTCGGTTTTGTGAGTCCTCACTTGTCCTCAAGAAGCACAAATGTCCTTCAAACTAAGGATAAAAGCAGAAAATGAAGTTTTTACTGAATGTCCCCTTTTGTTACTTTCACCTTGCAGTCATCTTAACAGGATTTCTCTCTGGATTGCTTTTTGCAGTATTACTACTCGGTCAAGGATATTTCGGTTGGAGGGATGTGCATCTGCTATGGTCATGCCAGGGCTTGTCCACTTGATCCAGCGACAAATGTATGTATATTTATAGGATGCTTAGGCAAAATGAAGCCCTGAGCTGTAAAATGTTTCATGAGAGTCTTTGCTGACAGAGAACGCTGTAAATGAGTGTCAGGTCCCCAGTTAGGCAGTGTAACAGAAATCCATGCCAGGGTGAAATAAGAGCTGGCAGTTGGGATGATAGACTTTGAAATCAGCCATCACAGTATCAGAAAACAGATTAGTTTTTTCCTTTTTTTTTTTTTTTTTTCCAAAAAGGCTCCAAATTGGCCTACTTTGAAACCTCTCTAGCTATGACAGCCTGCATTATGATTTAGCTTAAGAGAATGCCTGCCATCAATCAACCTGACCATTTCTTTTAAAGCTTTTAATCAAAAAATTAACACAAATGAATAAAAAATGTGCAGGGAAGTAAATATGTAAGTGGCAATGGAAAAGGAGGATAAAGTAGGGCAGGGGCAATGGGGGTGGAGTGGATGAGACCGTCAAAAGAGTACTGATAGTGGCAAGCCGGAAAATGCCAGAATGCTTTTGGATAGATTTTTTTCATTAATGACAGTGAATTAAGTGAACATAACCTAAAGTAGAAGATGAATGAGCACCTATTTCTCCTGTCATAGACAAACGGGTGAAATCCACACTCATCTCCTGTATAGTACATCGAAAAATACATTGAATAGTTAGATCAGTGAACGTAGATAGAGCCACAGATTTTTTTTTTTTTTCAAATATAGCAATGCAAATGACATACTCAAAGCTAGTTTTCTGATTATTGGATTATAATGTTATCTCTTAGGAAGATTAAAGTACATTAACATATTTATATGGGCAAAGCTGTAGTGTTGCTTTCTGCCTGTTATGGGTACTTTCTATCAGGTGTACTGGTGAGCGGTGTTTCCCAGGCTTTAAAAATATACCAGCACTTTGGGAGGCTGAGGTGGGTGATTTATAAGGTCAGGAGTTCAAGATCGGCATGGCCATGATGGTGAAACTCTATCTCTACCAAAAATACAAAAATTAGCCGGGCATTGATGGCGGGCCCCTGTAATCCCAGCTCCTTGGGAGGCTGAGGCAGAGAACTTCTTGAACCCGGGAGGCAGAGGTTGCAGTAAGCCAAGATCGCGTCACTGCAGCCTGGGCTACAGAGTGAGACTCCGTCTCAAAAAAAATAATAAATAAAATACAAAAGTCTACAAGACAGCCTTAGAAGGCCAATTCCATGAGGTGAATTGAGACAGTATCCAGAGGACATACAGACAGGATATTTAGTTCCAGGGACGTTAGATTTCTGTTTTAGCCTCCCAAGAGGCCTAGGAATCAACTCCCTCCTCTTTTCCACATCCAAAAATGTTAGCAACATTTTGAGGGGAGTCTTAAAATAAGCACACCAATCCCAAAAACACATAGAACCCAGGCCTCACAGAAGGAGAATTCAGTCTTTAAGACCACTCCCAGCTGGGCCTTCCTGCTTTCTTCTGAGCCTAAACCCAGTGATTCCAGAACCAGCGTGGACTTCCTTCAGCTGATGTTGATAAAATATACCCACGTCAAGCCTGGCGCCACTTTCTTTCCAGGCTGACTAGTTTTACATTTTAGTACATAGTCCAGATGTTTTCTCTTTCCTTCATAGTACCTTTAGAGAGAGGCTTTCTTTATGGTTCTAAATAAGGTTAAAATTTGTGCTTTCTCCCTCTTTTTGACTAGAAATCTCGCTGTGAGTGTGAGCATAACACATGTGGTGACAGCTGTGATCAGTGCTGTCCAGGATTCCATCAGAAACCCTGGAGAGCTGGAACTTTTCTGACTAAAACTGAATGTGAAGGTATGATCTTTAGAAGCCAACAAAATATATCATTCTTCCTTTTCAAGAAAAAAAAAAAAGCCAGTAATGAAAAACAGTAAAATGGCTGGTTATGCAAATGTGTCAATAAATACTCATTTATATTATCACTTCAAAGACAGTCCATATGGCTAGCTTTTTCTAAAGGGAAATATCTAAGAAATGCAGCAGATGACTTTATAGCCTAATAGTGATAACTGGTCTTATTAGGTGACAGGTATCATGGAGAAACCTGTGTTCCTGAAGATTTTCTCAACCCAAGAATAGACCTAAAAATACAGTAGTCTTCTGCTGAACTGTAAACCTAAACTAGTATGAAGTCCAATTTAACTGAATTCAAATATTAATATTGTAGTAAATCAGCCCTGACCACATTTTTTCAGCTCATTAAGTATATATGGCCTTCAAAAACAGCTTGGTAGACATTTTAAATTAATACCAACACCATATATTCTTTAAATAACAAGTTAACTCAACTCACATTTATCATGTATAACGTGTCAGACATGACAGGTCTTTAAAACTATAGAATCATAGCACACCTTAATCATAAAACATTCCCCAACTATACAATAAGATGTAAAGTTGGCCTTCCATATTAATGGTTTCTCCATCCATGTGTGTAACCACCTGCAGATCAAAAATGTTTTCTTAAAAAAGTTGCATCTGTACTGAACTTGTACAGACTGTTGCTTGTTATTTTTTAAACAATATAACAACTATTTATATAGCATTTATATTTTGTTAGGTATTATAAGTAATCTAGAGGTAATTTAAAGTATACAGGAGGATGTGCATAGGTTGTATGCAAATACTATGCCACTTTACAAGAGGAACTTGAGTATCCTGGAATTTTGGTGTTTGAGGGAGGTCCCGGAACCATCCCCATGGATATTGAGGGATGACTGTATTTTCTTTTTAGTTTGAGATTCTGCACATATGCTATTAAGTCTCCTCACTTTCTGCACTCATTTCATTTGCTTTTTGATTTGTATCTGCCTGCTTATAAAGATATTATGGATTAGAAATCTCCCATTATTACTGAGGCATATCTGGAGGCCTGAGACACCATTAGATCATTACTCACCATGCATGGTGGGGGACCACTGGAGGCCCAGCCTTTGTTTCCTTCAACTACTTCCAGCCATGTTCTGGCTAATCCTTCAGTTCTCCAGAGCTTCTCCATAGAGAACAGACATTTGTTCTTAAGAGTAACTTTAAATGTAATGCCATCCAGGGATGTTTGCTCTCAAGCTCCTTTAAATTTTAATTAAACTTCTTTTCTGTTTGTGGACTATCAGCAATCACAAGTGGGAGCAGCACTTGAAGGTAGGAGTCTTTCTGTTGCCACTGACATGCTTTCCACAGTGATAATTACCTAATGTTAAGTAGCTCTGCAAAATCCTTTACCACTCTTTCCTTGTGTTTCTATGTTTAAATACAGAACAAAAGGAATAGAGCAACTCGTTAGCAACAGAGGTAGACTAAGCAAAGCAAGACATTTTAAACTGCTACTATATACATTTTTTAAATAGTGGGCTTGTGAAACATTTTTCTTTCCCTGTAGGGAAGTGGGGAGGTCATATTTCCAAACTGAAAAATAAACATTTTAAAAACCCAGAAATTCAAGATGGGGGTCTTAGCCATAAAACATTAGATAAAAATCACACTTTCAGCAATGAATACATTCCTAAAAGCTTATGTAAAATTACTCTTTTCCAAGTTGAATTATATTCCAATCACCTTAATGTTTAGAAAAACCCTTCTGTGACATGACAAATCCCTCCATAAAATGAATAATCACATTCTAATTCATTTGAGTTTAATTTGGATTTTCATCAATCTAGCTTACCTAAGGCAAGATATATCTCTAAAGAACATAGAATATGCATTCAATTGATAAGCCTATACTAAAGAGCAGTTTAAATATGATATATCTTGGACATTCTGTGAAGTAGTAAGCTGCTGATGACAGAGCAAAAACATGGCTTCATGATCAGTTGCTAGCCATATTCTTGAAGGCTACAGACAGAGCTGGGTAGGCTGTGGCCCACAGACAGCAAGTGAGGCTATAGGTATAGGGTCCTGGCTGCACAGAGTGTGTGAAGGACTGTTGCTTTGGCATCTGTGTTTTACCTATAGTGGCTCATAGTTTTAAACACTCTTGACAACATCAGTTCTAAGTGGTATGAGAATAAGTCTATATTACTTTATCTTTTCCTCTGCTTATACTGGCAGCAGAAGTTTTGACTGCTTCTTGAAACTTTTACAACAAAGTTTTTAAGAATTCATAGCCAGTCCAATGGCATGCTCCTATTATCCCAGCTACTGCAAAGGAGCTATGGTGGGAGGATGTTTTGAGCCTAAGAGTTTGAGGCCAGCCTAAGACACGCAGTGAGACCCTCTCTGTATTATTCTGCTGTCACACTGCTATAAAGACACTACATGAGACTTGTAGGGCTGTGGAGGCCCCACAGGGTCGTGGGGTGTCCCTTATGCTGTGTTGAGGTGCAGGATCTGAGAAGTAAAGAGGCAGGACACTGAATAACTGATGAAGAGCATCTGGACTCGGAAGACCACACCACTTGTGAGTGGAGATCAGTGGCAGGCCCCAAATGCCCCAGTGCATCTGTATTTATTAGGTGCAAGCAGGGGGCAGGGTCATGCATGAGGTCATCATCTATAGGCTTAGTAATAGGGTATATATAATCACGTGAGTCACAAGCGAGGGGGCTACTCCATTACGTCACCTGGGCAGAGAGGTGGGCTGTGTACAGCAGGGGGCCATGCTGTGCACAGTAGTAGAGGGTCACGTGCAGAAAAGGGGTCCACCCCCAATAGGTCACTGAGGCAAGGAGGTGGGCTGTGTGCAACAGGTGTTGTGTGCAACACTTCTTATCTGGGGCCCCAAGACTTCAAAGGATTTCTAATAGAAAGATATTGTAAGCTTAATGCAGTGGGAGCTGGCAGACTTGTGCTCTTCTTTTAAGATATTTATGGGAGGATGATTTGAGCTAGCACAGAAGCAAGAAAAGACTGATAGGGTGTACAGCCACTGGGACTGGTCACACCAGAGAGGTTCTTCTCCCTCGGTTACTTCCAGGATCTCAGGCCTGAGGCCTGCTTTCCACAGGAACTGGATGCAAGGTGCTGCAACTCCTTTATCAGGAGGAGAGGCTCTTGCTCCAAGCCTGCCATACAGTGTATGCCCTTTCAGGTAGGGACACCACCACCTGGATCTTTGGTTCTCATCCTGGTCTGGCTGTTTTTCCATGTACTGCTTCTGTTCTGTGACTGCTCTAGGCATTCCTCCTACTACAAACTACTATATGGTTAATACAGAAGGATCATATAAATTAGCGCTAAATGTGTCATTACAGCTCTGACTGCAATACCTATATGATTATATAGAAAGTTTATATAGAACTAAGTAGATATAATTATTAAGTATGATTATATAAACTAGATATATGTAAGCAGTAAGTTATACTTCAAGCACTAATTTATAAACTAATGTATGATTATATATGCAGGATTATATAAAGGAAACAGCTGAGCAATAACACTATAAACTAAGATATTCTTTAGGCACTAATTGTGCCTGGGGTCTGGACAGTCTCCTTCCTCGGTGCCCATGGAAGGTGTTAGCCACAGAGACTTGGTAATTTATAAAGGAAAGGGGTTTAGTTGACTCACCATTCTGCATGGCTAGGGAGGTCTCAGGAAACTTACAATCAAGGGGAAAGGGGAAGCAGGCATGTCTTACGTGGTGCAGGAGAAGGAGGAGAAAGTGAAGGGGGAAAAGCCCTTTATAAAACCATCAGATCTTGTAGAAACTCACTCACTATCACGAGAACAGCATGGGGGAACCTCCGCTTGATCCAATCTCCTCCCTCCCTCCATAAGTGGAAACTGCAATTGATATGAGATTTGGGTGATGACACAGAGCCAAACCATATCACTGTCTTTTTGAAGAAAGAAAAAGGAATTCTTGTATGTTGTCCTAAAGATATAAAACTGTTTATAATGCCTAGTGATTTATATTTATTACTATGCATTCCCCAAAGTTTGAAACTCTCCATTAACACAGCAAAAATACTATATTATAAATCAAATGTCAGCAAGTCAGGAAAGGTATTTACAACAAACATTACAAGGGTGTAATAACTTTTCTATATTAAGAGATCTTACATATCAATAAGAAAAAAGTTAATTAACCTGTTAAAAATGAGTAAAGATCAAACAGGTATTTCTCAGAAATGGTATTTACAAATAACCTTGTAAAAATATAATCACACTCATAATTAAGGAAGTATCAATTAAAACAATGACAATATTATTTTTAACTTATCAAAGTGTTCATTCATTTACTCAACAAATATTTGAATGCCTACTATGTCCAGGAATTGTATTCATGGGTTGATAACACACAAGGTTGGCGGCTATGGAGAAACTGTTTTATCATTTCTACTAGAAGAAAAGTCATTTGTCATAGTATTCCTGGAGGGAATTTTTTAAGTGATTAAAATTTAAATTTTACACACCCTTTGACTAGAAATTATGCTTCTAGGAATTTAGCCAATAGAGATATTTATATAGATGTAAAGGGAATACTATCACGATCTTTGTCATTTTTATACAAGTGCTACCACTACTGCTACTAACATTTATTGAGCTCAGTATTTAGTATGTTTCAGGCATTCTGCTCAGCATTCTCAAAACAAGTATAAGAGACAAGTACTAAAAGGATTTTAGGACTTGATTTTTTGCCTCAAAATCGGTCAACTGGCAAACAGGAAATTTTTCTAATATTAGAGCTCCTCCCTCCACCCCGCATCCTTGTTCTCCTAGTATGTGTGCAGTGTTATTCGTAAAGGAGAAACATGGAAACTGTGTAATTGTTCATTAATAGATACCTGGTAAATACCTTCATTCAAGTAGTACCCTCTGTACCATTAGAGGATACACATGCTAATATGGACAGAGCTCCATGATTTACTGTTAGTAAAATGAGACAGTTCTGAAAAATATACAAATGCCCCTTCCCTTTTGCAGAAGAATAAAAAGATTGAGCTGTATGCATACAAGGGCACCTACATACACACCTACACATACACACACGTGGAAATGACTGTTAGAACTCCTAAGAAATTCAACATCTCATGCAGGAAGGAGACGCTGCCTTAGTGTTTCCCTAGTTCTATCCTAATATAAATTATTCATATTTTAAAGAGTCTTACCCAATCCTTTCTGGAAAAAATAATTTTTTACTTCTTTGAATTCTTCTAATGTAACATGAAAGAGACAAGGAGGATGAAGAGAAGAAAAATCAATTGTGAACTTATTTATAAGACATTATGCTAATGATTTCACATGCATTATCTCATTTGTGCTTTTAAATATCCCAATCTAGTAATTGCTATTGACCACTCCATGTTTTATATAGAAACTAAGCATTTGTGAAATTAAGAATTTTCTAACATCACATGACTACTAAGTAGTGGAGAGCACACGCAAATCCAAGACAGTGGGGTGCAAAATAGCAAGACCTTAGCCACTAAGTAAACCAGCTCTCAGTTTGTCTTAATTGCTTGCCACCTGTCATGTATCTTATCTTGCTTACCAGGTAGAATGTGAAGGGATTCCGGCAGTCTTTAGTAGACTCTGGAGTCTGGCTTCAGAGGTTGGTTTCCAATACCGATTAGATTATCTTCTGCAAATTATTTTACTTCTCTGGCCTCAGGTTCACACACACACATGGAAAGAGTATGCAAAGATAGGTTAATAATAATAATACCTTATTCCTAAAAGCATTTTTAAGGATTAAAATCAGTGGTAATAAATATAGAGAACTTAGGACAGTGTCTGGCATTGAAGAAAACCTAAATACATTTTAGTTGTTATTAGTGTTAATAGAAAGAAAATGTATTACACATGTCCTTCATTATCCATAGGATCTAACAGACATTTCCATATAGCAATAATTCATTACAGATTACCTAGCTGTTAATCATTCAGTGACATCATTCAAAAATGTATTATTTGTCATAATAGGAAATTATTAGTTGAACCATATAAAATTGCACTTCCGTTAGTCAAAATCAAATAATGAAAATTGCATATGCTTGTGCTTAATTTGTTTTAATTATTTCAAATTAATGTGAATTTATTAAGACATCCAATAAATTCAGATACTGTCTAGATATCTTTGTGCATGTGTATGCTAAATGTACTTTCCTGTATAGTATAAAAATCTATTATGTATCACAAAAATGATTTTTAAATGTATCTGAAACCTGAAATTATGTTTATTTAATTTATTTTTCCCTAATCCAGCATGTAATTGTCATGGAAAAGCTAAAGAATGCTATTATGATGAAAATGTTGCCAGAAGAAATCTGAGTTTGAATATACATGGAAAGTATATTGGAGGGGGTGTCTGCATTAATTGTACCCAAAACACTGCTGGTATAAACTGTGAGACATGCACTAATGGCTTCTTCAGACCAAAAGGGGTAAAGTATGCTTCTTCTTTATAAAGGTTATTTTTTTGCTTTTTCATACAAAAATGTTTTATACAAAAATATAATAATTGTGAAAGTTTCTCTAAAAAGTTGAACTTCAAATTAAAGGTGAGTAGGAACATTTCATTGTTGAAACTGACTTAAATCTTTGAGGATGTGAGATAAAACATTTCCATCACACCAGAAAGTTTTATCATGGCTCCTTGCAGTCAGTCCCACCCCTAGGCAAACTCTGTTCTGATTTTTAGAACATAAATTAGTTGTGCCTATTAGTGAATTTCATAAAAATGAAATCATACAGCATATACAAGCCTGTGTCTCTCTTCTTTCACTCAACATATTTTAAGATTTATCCATGTTGTTTGTGCATCAGTAGTTCTTTTGTTAAAAGAAATTGCTGAGTAATATTTCTCTGCATAAACATATCAAAAATTTAAATCCATTCTCCTGTCGATAGATATTAGGATCATTTCCAGTTTTAGCTTAGCTCCTATAAATAATTTCATACGAGTTATTTTATAGTCATGTCTTTACTTACCTTATGTAAATACTTAGTAGAATGCTTTTTACATAGGATAGGTAGATGCTTGGCTTTATAAGAAACCATCAACGTTTTGCCAAATTAGTAATAATGTATAATGTGTTCACCAAAAAGTTACATGAGTTCCAGTTGTTCTATATCATCCCTAATATTTGATGTTGACTATCTTTTTGGATTTTAGTCATCTAGTGGGTGTGAAATGGCATCTGATTATGGATTTAATTTTCATTGTAAGGGCTTCTTGACTGTTCCTATATCTTCTCTTGTGAAGTACATGTTCAAAGTCTAAATATTATTTTTTTATTCTAAAAACCAAATTTTTAACTTACAGAGCTATTTCCCATATCAAGTAAATGTTGGTGTGTGATGTGAAATAAGTAACCAGATTTATATGGTTAACTTTAAGTTCTAGCACCATTCATTGAAAAATCAATTGATGTATTACAGGGATCAATTTTTAGAAAGTTATGTTTCAAGCATCTATTTTTCTATGTGCTATTATCATACTATCTTCATTGCTTTGAAAAGTCTAGAATTTAGGTAGTATAATATACCAACTTTATTCTTTCTTTTCAAGGTTGTTTTGTCTATAGTAGGGTTTTTGTGTGTGTGTGTGTTTGCATACAATTGCAGAATCAACTTGTCAATTACAGAAAATATTAAGATTATTGCACAGAATCTATATACAAATATGGAGAATGGAGTTTGAGGAGATGTTGGTCAAAGAATACAAAATTTTTGTTAGATTGTAGAAACACATCGAAGATATTTATTGTACAGAATGGTGTTAATACAACATTGTAATTATAGTTAATTACAATATATTCTTGAAAAATGTTGAGGATAGATTTTATATGTTCTCAGAACAAAATTGATTATTATGTTAGGTAGTATGTTAATTAGCTTGATATAATGATTTCAATTGTATATATATATATTATATATTTCAAAATATGTCATACAATTTTCTCAATAAAATAAAATTAAATGTTAAAAGAAAACAAATATTGAGAAAAATAACATCATGATAATATTGAGTCATTTAACCAACAAACATAGCCTATCTCTCCATTTATTTCTATCTTCTTTATTCATGTCACTATTCCAGTATAGAGATCTTACATATCTTTTGTTAAATTAATCTTTAGTATTTTCCTTTGCATGATTGTAAAAAAAAATTGTTTTTTAAAAATAGTTTTTCAATTGTGTAAAATAATTATTAAAGATTTTTTAATATTGACTGTATGTCCTATAGCCATCCTTATTCACTCTAGTAGTTTTAAACTACATGCTTGAGAAACATACACATAAACAATCGTGTTACCTTCAGGCTTACTTCTTCCTTTGCAATCTTTATGCCAAGGTTAACTAAAAATGGTGACAGCTGACATCTTCACTTTGTTCTCAATTTTAAAGGGAAACCTAATATTTCATTATTGAGTATGATGTGAACTGCAGATTTTTTATGTACATGCTTTGTTTTTTATGTACAGTAGGTCCCCTACTATTCCTAGGTTCCAGAGAGTTTTACAACAAAACTGTTTTGAATTTTATCATATATCTTCTGAAACTTGCTAAAATGAACATAAGGATTTTCTCCTCTACTCTGTTAACATGGTCAATTTACACAAATTGATTTTTAAAATATAAAGCCAACTTTGCATTTTTGAGTTAATATCCATCTGGTTATGATATATTATCATTTTTATATATTGGATGATTCCATTGACTAATATTTGGTTAAGAATTTTGACATCCTCTCATAAAAGATATTGGATAGGTCTATAATTTTATTTCCTTATAATATCTTTGTCAGGGGGTATACTGGCATCAACAAATGATCTGGGAAATGAACTTCCTCTTCCTCTGTTTTCTAAAATAACTTAACATTAAAATTAATTATCTTTAAAATGCTTAACAAATTCCCCAGTGAAACTATGTAAGCCTCTAGTTTTCTTTGTGGGAAGAACATTTTTAAATGCATTGGCTATTTTTTATGAGGCATAGGGCTAGATAGGTTTTGTATTAATACCTTTGGGGGGGGTCAATTTTTGATATATTTTTCGATTAATTTGTTCAATTCATCTAAAGTGTCAAATAATAGACAGTTTAAAAAATTCCCTTACTATCTTCTTGAAGTCTATAGCATCTATACTGATATCTCTTCTTTAAGTTTTAAAGTGATTATGTTTTGCTCTTCTCCTTTTATTAATCACTTATGGTAGCGGTGATTTATCAATTTTCTTAATCTTTTAAAAAATCTGTGTTTTCATTTTTTGTATTTTCATTGATTCTGTTCTATTTATTATATTATTCATTTGACCTGTTTTGAGTTTAAATTTTATTTTATTTTGCTACCTATCAATTTGGAATGTTAAATTATGATTATAAACTTTCTTCTTTTATCATATAAGCTTTTAAATATAAATTTCCTTCTAGCAGTTCTTTAACTGCTTCTCATGAATTCAGAAATGCTTTATGTTATCATTTATTTAACGTAATTTCTAATTTCTCTTGTGATTTTGTTGTTTAATCTCCAAATATTTGGGCTTTATTAAATATTATAATTTCTATTTCTACACTGGATGTTTATGATCTGAGAACGTACTCTCTGGGATGTCAAACTTTAGAATTTTATTGAAATTTAACTCACAGTTCAATGCATTGTCTCTCTTCGTAAAAAAATAAATGTGGATTTTTTCAATCTGTAAATACGGATTCCTATTTTTCTTTCATTTTTCCGGTATTTCCTCATGTTCTTTGAAGCACTGTTATGAGGTACATAAATATTTATAATATTTTGAACCTTTAGATTTTTTAGATCTTATAAATTGATATTTCAATAACTGTGAAGATCTCCACTTAATCTCAGATATCACTTTTTGTCATAAAGTCCACTTTATTTTTTATTAATATTGCTATAGCAGTTTTCATATGCTTACTCTGTATGGTATGTCTTTTCTGATTTTGCTTAACTTTCAGTCTATCTTTATTTTCATTGAAAAGTAGATTTCTTAAAAAGACTAAGATAAATGGATTTTTATACTGATAATTACTGTGTGTTTAGTCCATAAATATTATATAGTTAATAATATGATTGGGTTTTGCTATTGTTTCCTATTTGTGCCATAAAAGTTTTGTTCCTATTCTTCCTTTTCTGTCTACTTTTATGCTAAACAAATATTCTTCAGTATTACATTTTGTTTCCTCTATTATGTTTTTAGCAGTACCTCTTTGTATAATTTTTTTTCCATTTCAACTTTTATTTTAGGTTCAGGGAGTATGTGGGTAAATTATGGTCATGGGGGTTTGGTGTACAGATTATTTCATCACCCAGATAATAAGCAAAGTAAGTTTTTCAATCTTCATCCCCTCCCACCCTTCTCAAGTAGGCCCTCATGTCTATTGTGGCCTTCTTTGTTTCCATGTGTACTCAATGTTTAGCTCCCACGCATAAGAGGTAACATGCAGTATCTGGTTTTCTATTCTTGCATTAATTCACTTAGGATAATGTCCTCCTGCTCCATCCATGTTGCTTCAGAGAACGTGATTTCATTCTTTTTTATCGTTGTGTAATATTCCATGGTATATATGTACAAATTTTCTTTATTCAGTTCACTGATGATGGTACCTAGGTTGATTCCATGTATTTGTTATTGTGAATAGGGCTGCAATGAACACATGCATGTATGTGACTTTATGGTAGAATGATATACATTCCTTTGGTATACGCCCAGTAATGGGATTGCTGAGTTGAGTGCTAGTTCTGTTTCTTGTTGTTCTTGTTGTTTTAATTTTACTTTACATTCTGGGGTACATGTGCATGTCATGGGGGGTTGTTGCATAGGTGCATACACAACCAGGTGGTTTGCTGCCTCTATTTCCCCTTTGACTATATCCGGCATTTCTCCCTATTTTATCCCTCCCCACCATCCCTACCCCCCACTGTCCCTCCCCTAACCACACCCAACAGCCCCCAGTGTGTGATGCTCCTCTCCCTGAGTCCACATTGTTGAACATTCTCATTGTTCACACCCCCCTATGAGTGAGAACATGCAGTGTTTGATTTTCTGTTCTTGCATCAGTTTGCTGAAAATGATGGCTTCCAGATTCACCCAAGTTCCTACAAAGGACATAAACTCATCATTTTTTATGGCTGCATAGTATTCCATAGTTTATGTGCCACATTTTTTTTGTCCAGGTCTTTGCAATTGTAAACAGTGCTGCAATGAACATACGTGTGCATGTGTCTTTATAATAGAATGATTTATTGTTCTTTAGGCATATACCCAGTAATGGGATTGCTGGGTCAAATGGAATTGCTATTTCTACATTCTTGAGAAATCACCACATTGTCTTCCACAATGGTTGAACTAATTTACACTCCCACCAACTGTGTAAGAGTGTTCCTATTTCTCCACATCCTCTCCAGCATCTGTTGTCTCTGGATTTTTTTAATGATCACCATTCTAACTGGCATGAGATGGTATCTCAATGTGGTTTTGATTTGCATTTCTCTAATGACTAGTGATTAGCATTTTTTCATGTTTGTTGGCCTCATGTATGTCTTCTTTTGAAAAGTGTCTGTTCATATTCTTCACCCATTTTTGAATGGGGTTGTTTGTTTTTTTCTTGTATATGTGTTTTAGTTCTTTGTAGATTCTGGATATGAGTCCTTTGTCAGATGGGTAGACTACAAAAATTTTTTTCCCATTCTGTCGGTTGCCAGTTCGCTCTGATGATGGTTTCTTTTGCTGTACAGAAGCTCTGAATTTTAATTAGATCTCATTTATCCATCTTGGCTTTTGTTGCCATTGCTTTTGGTGTTTTAGCCATTAAGTCCTTGCCTATGCCTATGTCCTGGGTGGTTTTGCCTATGTTTTCTTCTAGTGTTTTTATGGTATTAGGTTTTATGTTTAAATCTTTAATCCATCTGGAGTTAATTTTAGTGCAAGGTGACAGGAAGGGGTCCAGTTTCTGCCATCTGCACATTGCGAGCCAGTTTTCCCAACACTATTTATTAAACATGGATTCCTTTCCCCATTGCTTGTTTTTGTCAGGTTTATCAAAGATCAGATAGTTGTAGATGTGTGGTGTTGCTTCTGAAGCCTCTGTTCTGTTCCATTGGCCTATGTCTCTGTTTTGGTACCATCACCATGCTGTTTTGATTACTGTAGTCTTGTAATTAGCAATGACATCTAGGACTCGAATGCAGAGCCGGAGCAAGCAGACCTAATAGACATATAAAGAATGGTCCACCCCAAATCCACAGAATATATGTTTTTCTCAGTACCACATCACACTTACTCTAAAATTAACCACATCATTGGAAACAAATCACTCCTCAGCAAACGCAAAAGAATGGAAATCATAACAAACAGTCTATCAGACCACAGCACAATCAGTTTAGAACTCAGGATTAAGAAACACACTCAAATCCGCACAACCACTTGGAAACTGAACAATTTGCTTCTGATTGTCTACTGGATAAACAGTGAAAAGAAGGCAGAAATAAAGATGTTCTTTGAAACCAATCAGAATTAAGACATAACTTATCAGAATCTCTGGGACACCTTTAAAGCAGTGTTGAGAAGGAAATTTATAGCAATAAATGCCCACATCAGAAACACGAAAAGATCTAAAATTGACACCCTATCATCAAAATTGAAAGAGCTAGAGGAGGAAGATCAAAAAAACTCAAAAGTTAGCAGAAGACAAGAAATAACTATGATCAGAGCTGAACTGAAGGAGATAGAGACACAAAAACCCTTCAAAAAATCAATAAATCCAGGAGCTGTTTTTTTGAAAAGATCAACAAAATAGACAGACTGCTAGCCAGACTAATAAAAAAGAAAAGAGAAGACTCAAATAGGTGCAATAAAAAAGATAAAGGGGATATCACCACAGAACCCAAGAAATACAGACCACCATCAGAGATTACTACAAACAGCTCTATGCACATAAACCAGTAAACCAGGAAGAAATGGATAAATTCCTGGACATTGTACTCTGCCAACACTAAACCAGGAGGAAACTGAAACCATGAATAGACCAATAACAAGGGCTGAAGTTGAGGCAGCAATCAATAGCCTACTGACCAAAAAAATTCCAGGTCCAGATGGGTTAACAGCAGAATTCTACCAGATGTACAAAGAGGATCTGGTTCCATTCCTTCTGAAACTATATCAAACAATACAAAAGAGGGAAGCCTCCCTAACTCATTTTATGAGACCAACATCATCTTGATACCAAAATCAGGCAAAGACTCAACTAAAAAAGAAAACTTCAGGCCAATATTCATGATAAACATAGACCCAAAAATCTTCATAAAATACTGGCAAACCAAATGTGACAGCACATCAAAAATCTTACTCATCACAATCAAGTAGGCTTCATCCTGGGGATTCAAGGCTGGTTCAACATATGCAAGTCCATAAACGTAATCCATCACATAAAGGGAACCAAAGACAAAAACCACATGATTATCTCTATAGATGCAGAGAAGGCCTTTAACAAAATTCAACAGCCCTTCATGCTAAAAACTCTCAATAAACTAGATATCAACAGAACATATCATAAAATAATAAAAGCTATTTATGACAAACCTACAGCCAATATTATGCTGAATGGGCAAAAGCTGAAAGAATTCCCTTTGAAATCAGGCACTAGAGAAGGATGCCCTCTCTCACCATGCTGATTCAATATATAATTGGAAGTTCTGGCCAGAGCAATAAGGCAAGAAAAAGAAATATAAGGTATTCTATTAGGAAAGGAGGAAGTCAAATTGTACCTATTTTCAAACGACATGATTGTATACTTAGAAGACTCCATCGTCTCAGCCCAAAATCTTCTCAAACTGATAAGCAACTTCAGCAAAGTCTCAGCATACAAAATCAATGTGCAAAAATCACAAGCATTCCTATACACCAGCAACCGACAGAGAGCCAAATCATGAGTGAACTCCATTCACAATTGCTACAAAGAGAATAAAATACCTAGGAATACAACTAACAAAGGATGTAAAGGACCTCCTCAAGGAGAACTACAAATCACTGCTCAATGAAATAAGAGAGGACACAAATAGATGGGAAAACATTCCATGCTCATGGTTAGCAAGAATCAATATCATGAAAATGGCCATACTGTCCAAAGTAATTTATAGATTCAACGCTATCCCCATCAAACTAGCAATGACCTTCTTCACAGAACTGGAAAAAACCGCTTTAAACCTCATATGGAATCACAAGAGAGCCTGCATAGCCAAGACAATCCTAAGCAAAAAGAACAAAGTCGGAGGCATCACACTGCTGGACTTCAAACTAGGCTAGTTCTAAGTTCTTTGAGAAAGCTCCCAACTGTTTTCCACAGTGGCTGAACTAATTTACATTCCCACCAGTGGTGTATAAGTGTTCCTTTTCCTCCACAACCTCACCAGTATCTGTTATTATTGACTTTCAATAATAGCCGTTCTGACTGGTGTGAGATGGTACTATTTTAAGCTCATGATATAGTGATATAGTCCTATCTTTTGGACTATGGTTTTCGTATATTGCACATAATTTGTAAGCCACAGATACAATGTTGTAATTTTTATTTGAAGTTATCAAACTACAAAAACAGGCTTAAAGAAATGAAAAGAAGAAAACGAAATTTATGTTAACCATGCCTTTCCCATTTCCCATACTCTGTGGTTCTATCTTATATATATTGCCCTCCTGCTTGAAAATTTCCTTTAGCAATTTTTTTTTTTTTTTTTGGTAGAACAGAGCTTCCTGTCACAAATTATCTCAACTTCCCTTTATCTGAAAATGTATTTAATCTACTTTTATTATTGGCGGATATTTTCATCATAGTTACAGAAGTGTATGTTTTCTTCTTTGTTTAGCACTTTAAAGCTGTGGCACCATTATTTTCTGGATTTCATTTATTCTTATGACAACATACCCATTATTTGTCTCTTTGTTCTGTATCTTTGTTCTGTATTTTTGTTCTATATTTCTTTAATTCACTAGATGATTTCAAAATATTTTTTAAATCTGCCTTTTTATAGGTATACCATGTACCATAAAACTTTGGCCTGAAGACCAAATCTGACTTATGGCCTATATTTGTATGACCTGTAAGCAAAGGATGGTTTTATATTTGTAAAGGTTTGTTAAAAAAAATAAGTAGAAGAGGAGGATGAAGAGGGCTAGGAAGGGGAAGAAGAGGATGAGGAATGAACAGTCTTTATGTGGCTTATTTTACTATCTGGCCCTTTACAGAAAAATTTTCTAACCTCAGAGTTAATCTATGATTTGTCTATGTTTGGCTTTCAAGCCTACCTTGCTTGATTCACAAAGTTTCCTGGAACTTAAGCTGAGATTTTATTCCACATATAGGAAATTTTAGACTATTTTTTAAAAACTTGTTTTTTGACCAATATTTTTTCTTCTCTCTGCATGTGTGCTAGGGTGTTGATTGTATCTGAGGCAGTGCTAATTAATTTTTTTTCTTTATTCTTTAGATTGGATAATTTTCTCTTTATTTGTGATTTACTTTATTCTATATAATGTATATTTAATTCACTAGCAGATTTTAAAATATTCGCATTGTGCTGGGCACGGAGGCTCACACTGTAATCTCAGCACTTTGGAAGGCCTAGGTGGGTGAATCACTTGAAGGCAGGGAGGCAAGACTAACCTGGCCAACATGGTGAAACCCCATCTTCACTAAAAATACAAGACTTAGCTAGGTTGTGGTGGTGGGCACCTGTAATCTCAGCTACTCAGAAGGCTGTGGCAGGAGAGTAGCTTGAACCCAGGAAGTAGAGGTAGCAGTGAGCCAAGATCACATCAGTGCACTTCAGCCTGGGTGACAGAGTTAGGTCTTATCTCAAAAATAAATAAACATAAATAAATAAATAAATTCTCATTACATTTACTTTTAACAATGATATCATGTATGAGAAAACTTTGACCTGTAGACCAAATTCTGGCCTATGACTACAAAAGCAGTTTGACTTCTCTTCCTACTATCATCTCTATCTGATGTTAAGCATAGCCAGTGAATTATTAAATTGAGGTATTTTACTTTTCAGCTTTCTGGAGTTCTTATGTTCCTTACAGTGTCTATTTCTCTACTGAAATAGTCCATGCATTCACTCATGATAAACATTGTTTCCTTTATATTCTTGGATATATTTACAGTACTTAACATTGATTTCCTTGTATGCTAATTTCAATACCTGGGTCACCTCAGAATCTGTTTTTATCAACTTCTTTTTTAAATAAGGACAACATTTTCCTGTTTCTTTCCTGCATATCAAATATAGTAGTTCTCCTTTAGTTGTGAGGATATGTTCCAGGAATCCCAGTTGATGCCTGAAATCACAGATAGTACCAAACCTATATATACCATGTTTTTCCAGTCTGATACCTGTGATGCGACCAAGTGACGAACAGGAGAGTAGTGTCCATATGCTGGACATAGGGACGATTCATATCCCTGGTGGGACAGAGCAAGATGGCTTGAGATTTCACCACACTACTCAAAATGGCATGCAAATTAAAACTTATGAATTATTTATTTCTGGAGTTTTCCATTTAATATTTTTGAATTGTAGTTAACCATGATAACTGAAACCTCAGAAAGCAAAACCACACATATCGTGGGAACTACTGTAATTTATCACTTATACAGGACATTTTGGAGAATACAATGCAGAGACACTGGTTTCTGTTATGTTCCTCTGAAGATTTTGAATTGGTTCTAATTAGTAATAAACTCATGAGTGATCACTATGAGTTATGAAAGTTTACTTTCATACTTTTTTAGAACACATTAATGGAAAACTTCAGGTATTTGTCAAACATTTCTAATGTGGTTAACTTAAAGTCCAATTTCTCTTTACTTTATGATTTGCAGCACCTGAAAACTCTTCTCAGCTTGTTCAGTTTACCAGCTGTTGCTTTCCACTGAATTTCCAAGAATCTCCTGAATGAATATACAATAAAGGGATCAGTTAATAGATCTGATTTATAGTAGCAAACAAGTTTTCATTTGTAAATTAAGCTTAGATATATATACACATGAAAGCTATATTTAATAGAGGGGTATTTCTTGGGCAAATAATTTAGTTTTCTGGTTTTTCCTATTCTGTCTGGAAAACAAATCTTGTATATACAGTATATGAACACAGTGTAGATTTGTTTAATTAAAGTAACTGTCTTCATATACTATATATAAGATAAAAAGGGATAAAATATGAAAATATCAATAATTGTTGAATCTAAGTACCAAATACATACGAGTTTATTGTTCCATCCTCCTTAGTTTTGTGTAACCATGTAGAAGAAATACATTTTTTAAATTATAAACATGTATTAAAGATAATTTTTATAATTTTCTCAATAATTTACTATACTGTTATTAAAACTACTTTACCTATAAAAGTTTGCTGAAATGAAAAATATGGCTGCACTTATTACATTTGATTAAATTCATTTTAATATTTTTGTTAGGTATCTCCAAATTATCCAAGGCCATGCCAGCCATGTCATTGTGATCCAATTGGTTCTGTAAATGAAGTCTGTGTCAAGGATGAGAAACATGCTCGACGAGGTGAGAGCTGCAGCAGAATGTCACTGCTCTGATGAAAGGACAACTAAAAGCCAAATATTATTATTTTCAGAGGAATATTTTGCATTAAATGTCATTCATGTAATAAATTTATTCTTCAATCTATCAGTGTATTAGCATTCCCTCCAGGAAGCAGTTTTTAAATTAATCTCAATAATTACTTTCATGTTTAATGTTTTCATAGCAAGAAGAGTTTAATTATTTATTTTGAGATGCACACAGTGTCAATCACAGATCTGCAGTATATGTAATTTTTTTATGTTGTGTTATTTATTAGATTGTTTGCAGCTTCTATGAGTTCTAGCATGAAATCCCAGCATTTACTGAGGAATGTGTGCTGTAGTGGGAAAAGCAAATAGAAGAGCTCATACATTGAGATGTAGGCAATAATATAGAAAGCAAGATGTGTTCATAAAGGACTAAGAAGGTAGTAGTCATGAGTTAATGAAGAGAAAGAGGCTGACACTAATTTAAGCTAAACGCTTCCTTTGAGGAATGAAATTCATGAACTCCAAACATTAAGGAATCAAGTGCCAACATAACTCCTTGATATAAAGCGTTTGGGAGCTACCTCCAGGGCAGTTGCTCGCCAAGCTTAAGTAGGAAATTCACAGAATGCACTGGGACACTTCTCTAGAAAGACTAAAATAAATCAAGGCTATCTAGTTCTTTTTCCCTAATGACTTTAGTGTTATAAGACCAGAAATGTTTATTTGGCACAATTCTGCTTACCTGCTTTCTTTATACTGTAGGATTATAAATCTGAGCATTACTTCAAGTCTAAATTTTGAAATATTATAAAACTGATATGTTTTGATAGTCAAATGATGAATTACTAAGCTCACTTTTCATTTTAAGCCTTCTTTTCTTTTTGTGGTAACAAGTAAACCACAGTGTTGTTTTCATTAATGTCATTTAACTCTTCCCTACCCCTTTTTGAATGACTATATGATCACAGAAAAAGTTATAAAAATGGAAAAGTAGAAAAACAAATATACAATTCAGTGGTAATTCAGTAGAGATGCCGCTATTAACATTTTCATATGTTTCTATCATAATGCATAGAGAAATTTCTGATATTTCTTTTAACTTCATGTGACAGGTTTCCTCAAAAGTCTATAAAAACTTTCTCTGAAATCTGGTTTCAACTCCTAAATAACACATTATTATATGGTTGTACCATAATTATTTACCCTCTCAACTTTGTATGGATATTAAGGTTTCAAATTTTTGTTTATTGTAACCCATGTTTTAATAAAAATTATTCCATATAAATATTTTTCAATTATCATGAAAAAAATATACAGTAAAATAAATTCTTAACAGTAAAGATATAAAATAACAAGTTTCCTCTTCAACCTATTTATCCCAGTCTTACAAATTTAAGAATACTGAGCCTTTTCTCCTATTGAGTTTTTTAGTGGGTTACACTTAATATCTAAATAATATTCTTATCAGCATTGTTATTGCCATTACATGTTGCCTATTGACTCTCCATCTTGAAAGGTGAAGAAATGTATCATTCACAACAGTTCCCTCTTTTATTCCAACATTCATACATTTTTATTATGTGTTTCTTCTGTGGTATCTTTATCATGTTCAAGAGAGCTTACATGTCTATTTCATCATTGACTACTTTTAGAATTTCTCTTGAAGTCCTACCGTATAAGTGGTGGTAAAGACTATTCCCACATTCTTCAGCACTTGTCAGTGTCTATCAATTACATGTTTATCTTTTCAAAGATTTTCACACTTATATTCAGCTCTGGACCAATAAGTAATGCTTATAATTTAAAAATAGAAATCTAATAATCAAGATTGTAATACTGTAATTAGATACATATTATTTGATATGGACCCAATTTGCAAAATTAGAGACATATCTGTAGGTCATTTTTATCTTCATGCTTATTCTGATAACTTCGTTAGGAAAGAGTGTAAGATGTGGTCTGATGGTTTGCACTTCTTCATCAGGTTTCATAACCAGATAGTAGAAAAGGATATTTTAGTGTATTGCTGGCATTAATTTGATTACCAGGGAAATACAATGAATTTCGTTTCTGATTTTTCTTTTAGATTTCTTCATTTTCTTTTGGTAGAAGGCAGTTTTCTCCCCCATAGATTTGTAAGAATGCTTTAAAAATTGAAAACAATAATAGTATAGTATGTCATTTTTTTAATAATCAATTTCCAGATTTGCTTTGTTTCTTGCTACTGTTGATAATTTCCAATGCACAAAACTTCAAAAGTTTTATGTAATCAGCTATCAAAATCTAAGTACAGTTATTTACTTATAATAATGACACTATCCCACGATTATTATATATTTTGATATTTTTATTATATTTCTTACATGCCTTCATAATCCTAGAACTCTCATCTATCCCAAGATTAGAAGAATATATTTGTCTTCTTTATTTGTATGATTTCATTGTATAACACTTAGTTTTTTTAATCCATCTGGAATTTATTTTGTTATATTTTATAAGGAAAGTTTCAAACTACATTTTGTTTTCCAATACTCTTTTTTATTCATCTACATTTAATATTACTTTCAGCTCTTTAGGCATACTGAATATATTTATTTTATTTTCTGCATCTGTTAGAAGTAGCCTGTTATCTGAGTCTGATTCTGTATTTTTATTTTTCTTCTAAGTCTTACTTATATGGATCTCATTTTCTTACGTGTTTCCTACATGTGGGTATGTGTGTTTTGTGGATGTATGCGTGCATATGTATTTCTTGGTTTATTCTTTCAGAAGCCTTGAATTTACAAGAGGCTATGTGATAATGACCTAGCTTATGGAGTACCTAGATTTGTTTTTGCTGTTCTTCCCTAAAACCATGCTCCATGGACTGTAGTCTAGTTATCAAAATTTGCCAGTTAACACCAGGAAAGACAGTGTTTTAAAGACTGACTTAGCCTTTCTAGAAGTCAATTTGGTAGTTTCTATCTCCATGGGGTTTCTTTATTTCATACCAGCACAACCATTCTATTATCTGTCATCTATCTGTCTATCTATCTATCTGTCTATCTATCTATCTATCTATCTATCTATCCTCTATCTACCTACCCACCTACTCATCTATTTTTCTATATTTAATTTTATTCTACATCTTCCAGTGTTCTGAGCAGGGGAGTTCTTTGAACATCTAGTCTACAACACTTCCAGGAATAAAAGTTAAGATAGGCATTGTTTAATATATCAAGGGCTTCTACATTTAGCCTCAATTTCTGGAAATTTTAACATCATAAGTGAATGTTAAACTATTTAATGCCTCTTCAAACTTTATTAAAATTTTCAGATTTCTTTTCCATTTGGTCTATTGGAAATGAACTTATTAATATTAAACAATATTTATATTACCAGAATATGTTCTACTTGGACATCATAGAGGGTCTTTTTAATGTACTTTAGGATTCAGTTTGGTGTTTATTTTATTTGTAATTTGCTTATCTGGATTGGTAAATTAAATTGCCTGTGACTCAGACACTCACCAGTCGTGCTCCTTTGGCAAATCACTCTGTGTCCCAGTTACTTCATCTGTGAATTGGGAGAAATAAGTGTATCTCATGTGGAGGTTTTGAGTACTAATTGAATTAACCCATGCATTTTGTGTAATGCTAGGTACGATGACTAGCAAAAAGTAAGTGCTTTTTGAGTCTTACCAGTTTGGTTTATTTTGAGTCATCTTTTTCTTGCATTTGGATATCAAGTTAAAACTAACTTCATAAATTGAATTATAGCTCACTCTCTCTCTCTTTCGCTCTCTCTCTCTTTTTTTTTTTTTTTTTTTTTTGACACTGAGTCTCGCTCTGTTCCCAGGCTGGAGTACAGTGGCGTAATCTCAGCTCACTGCAACCTCTGACTCCCTAGTTCAAGCAATTGTCCTGCCTCAGCCTCCTGAGAGGCTGGGGTTACAGGCGTGTGCGACCACACCCAGCTAATATTTTTTGTATTTTCAGTAGAGACGGGGTTTCAGCATGTTAGCCAGGATGGCCTTGATCTCTTGTCCTTGTGATCTGCCCACCTCAGCCTCCCAAAGTGCTGGGATTACAGGCGTGAGCCACCGCGCCCGGCCAGCTCTCCATTTTTTATGTGACTATAAGAGTTTCAAGTTTTGAAAACAGTTTGTAAAAATTAACTAACATTACAGAAAACCAAACACCTCATGTTCTCTCTCATAAGTGAGAGTTGAACAATGAGTACACGTGGACACAGGGAGGGGAGCATCACACACCAGGGCCTGTCAGGGGATGGGGACTAGGGGAGGGATGGCATTAGGAGAAATACCAAATGTAGATGATGGGTTGATGGATGCAGCAAACCGCCATGGCACGTTTATACCTATGTAACAAACCTGCATATTCCATGTTCTGCAAACATATCCCAGAACTTAAGTATAATTTTAAAAAATGAACTAGCATTAAAACATTTTTGTTGTAGTTCTTTGATAATTTGTCCTCTTTTGATAGCCTTGATTAGCTTTGTTTAAGGTGTCGTTTTGCTTGCTTTTCTTTTTATTTTTCAAATCTCTTTATTTCCTGTGGTGTTTATATTTTCTCTCTTTTATACTTATATGAATTAAAATTTAATATATTTGTATTTTTAAAAACAATGGACTATTTAAGCCTATAAATTTGCTTTTGGCTGCAGTTTTTCCATGCCTGATAAACATTAAGTTCCTTCTTTACTGCTATTATATTCTACCTAGATAGCTATTCGATTTTTAATCAAAGTCTTGATTTTCTCTTTAACCCAAGAGTTATTAAAGAGAAATATTTAGGCATTAATTTTTAGAATGGTTGAATTTTTCATAAAATACTCTCATTATGTTTGATATTCAGAATTAATTTAATACTAATTTTTGTGGCATTTGATATACATCTAAAAGTAGTAATTTATATTAAGAAAAGAAGCCTTAGATAATTTCTGCTTTAATAACTGAACAATTTTTATAGAATAGTCAATCATAAACTATGGTAAATATTTATAGTTATATACCACATCACATGTAATTTGAGATCATTAGATTATTCAAATCTTCTGTTTTTTCTTACCTCATCTGTAAATATTTAAGATGACTAAGTTAGTACACTTTTCAGCCATTGACTTTTAAACTTTTTATTTCCAATATCTTTTGTTGTCTACATATTTTTATACTGATAATTAGTGCTTATTGGAAGCATAAACATAATAATTGAAATCATGTTTTTATTGTATTTTTATCAATATGAAATGAGAGTTTGTCTTGTTGAACCTACTTAATCTGAGTTCTACTTTGACCCTAATTAATATTTTACAACTTTTTTCTTTTCCATATGCTTTCTTGACACATATTCATTTTCTTTTATTTGTAATATTCCTGTTCATTTCATATATCTCTCGTGCAGATTGCATTTATGTTTTTAGTAGGAACAGTAAGACTGCTTAATTCATTCATATGTATTTAGTATGCATGTCTGACACTATTTCTGTCATTCTGCTTTCTGCTTTCTCTCCATAACGTTTCCTTGCCTTTTTTTCTCTCCTTTCTTTGTTCTGATGGACTATATATTATTGATATGCTTTCATCTTTCTTCAGATTTTGAAGATCTGTTAGTTGTATTCATTTATCCTGCATTCTTTCTATTTTTCTCATCAAAGACATGAATAAACATTGTCTTTTGTATTTCTCAATGTTAAAAAAAAAAGCAAATTTAAACTGTTTTCATTTCTCTCATCTATTGCTTCTTATCCCCAAAATATCAGTTCCCAGGAATACCTTTATTTTCTTTAGCAATACTGTTAGTGGCCATGTTCTTAGATTACCATTGTTAAATTGTTGTTTTAAGTAGTATATCTTTATTCTGAAAGCTACTTTGCACCTGTGATAGTCTGGTAGGGCAGGCTTGTTTCATGAGCCACTAGTTTTGCATTAGTTACTGCTTATTCTTCTGTCTGTAGTGTCATCAGCATTAGCAGTTGTGGAAATTACTCTTTAATCATTGTTTTCTATAGCCATAGTTTGGTGGATGCTTTGGGACTTCATCTTTCTTGTTTACATTTTTAATATTTGTACTGACAATTAGAAGATGCTACATTCACCAAATCATAGAAAGCTTTCAATTAAACCCTATACCCTTTGGTGTTAATTTTTCTTTATTGATGTATATCAAAAGTCTATTTTTGTGTCAAAATATCCTTTTAAAGGTTACTATCACTAAAACTTTAAGAACTAAATTATGCATTTGTTTTCAATATGTTGATATGTGACTCATCTTTCTTTAGGTCTGGCACCTGGATCCTGTCATTGCAAAACTGGTTTTGGAGGTGTGAGCTGTGATCGCTGTGCCAGGGGCTACACTGGCTACCCAGACTGCAAAGCCTGTAACTGCAGTGGCTTAGGGAGCAAAAATGAAGACCCTTGTTTTGGCCCCTGTAACTGCAAGGTATATTGTTTATTCCAGTGATGTCCCACTGTCAATATAGAAGGTTATTTTTCTTGGTTTCTCTGTTAATTTCCTTGGCATTAAGCAATTATAGTGACTTCAGGAAGTATCCACTATCTATTCTACATGTGGTGACCCTATAAATGTCTTTAAATGCCTACTAGGTTCACTGTAGCCAGATGTTTATAAGGCACTTATCTACAAGCCTACAAACGCACAGAGAATAAACCATGTTTAAAGCCTATGTTATTTTATAACAGAAACACTTTCAACCCATTGCCCAACCAGTGTTAATTTAAAAATATATGGCAGAAATAGCAACCCTTTAAAACTAAAGTGCATTCAAATCTGTTATACCTTTGCATCTAATTCAGAAATGAATTCTGTCAAGGGTTTTATTCTGAATTTTTAAATAATCTTCTGAAGTTTGAACCCAGGTAAGTCTTAAAATACTCAATATATTCAAATTTTTCTGTTTAATTATCAAAAAGGTAAGAAGCCCTAATGGAATTGATTAAAGGCACAATGTTTTCTTCCAAGAGTAATTTTAGAAATGCAATTTTATCTGTTGTACATGCTAATAACACATCATTTTAACACCAAGGGATGCATTACACGTGCAATTTATAAACATTGAGAAACTCAGAGGCAGGCACAAGTTAAAAAGGAAAAAATTGATTTACTTATTTACAGTAATGAGTTCTGTAACATTCTGATCAGACAGTGCATAACTACATTAGCTGAGAGAATGAACCACTCTTTGAAAAAGTTAGCATACTATACTAATGTAACAATGAAAGTTACTACTTTTTTTCTTTGTTTTCAATTAAAGATGGGGCCCTATTAAAATATTTTTATTAGCCTATTCATCTTCTCTAGGCAGCCATAAAATATTATATAGTTAGATTTGATACATGTGACCCTATGTGTACATATACAACCTTTAGGCCGTAATATGAATAGCAAATATTTGTTTTAATGAAGTGTGTATGAATTGGGACAAGAATGTCTGGAAATAACAAGCTAAATATAATAATAGTTACGTAATAGGTATATGTTACATCAGGGGCAATTTAGGTACCTATTTTGAACTACTGAAACAATAATACTCCTGTGGACACAGTAAGCAGAAAAGTCCACAAGCCCATAGTAAAAAGTTGCCATGTCCTGGAATATAGTAAATTTTCTAGATCTATTACATTTCATTCCAAAATTATCTGAAATGAAAATTGCTCATGTTGACCCAGATTGTGTAGCAGTGTGTGAGTGATTGCTTGCTTAAGGACACCTCCTCTCTCCATCTTGTACGCCTTTGTGGGCAATCCTGCAGGTTCTTAGTGCATCTTCTCTAGTATTTATCAAAACACATCTTGTGTGTGCTTTATTCTATTTTCAAAACTCCACAGAAATCTCTAACCTTTACCACTCACTCAAATAAAGGACAGGCAAAGCTAAGCTTAAAATGGAAAAGAAATCTCCTGAGTTTCTAGAATACAGAAAATCAAGCAGGGAAGAAAAAGAAGTGTTTTTATATACCTACCACTCATACAATGGTGATGTCTGGTATTTGCAAGGAAAGGGAATAACAAGCAAGTTCATTTTCTTCGGTAAATATAGTGAGAAAGGCTAGAGCAAGAGAGCTGTAGTGATTAGCAGGGCTCCAAGGGAAAGCCCCTTGAGCTACTCAGTGCCTGCTCTCAGCCGAGCTCAATATTGTACCAAGAATGATTATAAACCTAATAAGAAAAATGCCTCCTGTGAAGACACTTGAAGCTCTACACAGACAATTAAAATGCAACAATAAACAGCAATTAAGAAATTATAAAAGAGAATGAAAAATTAAGTAAATAGCATCATTAAAATAAATGGCTTCCAACCATGTGACATCTTAAATAGAAAACTGTAAGTTCTTATAAATTAAATTGTTTTAGGATTAAAAACTTGCAGAAGGCAGGTTTCATGAAACAGTCTACATAATTATAAAAATCACAAATTATATGTATATGACACGACATATCAAAAATTATATCACATCACAATAATATCACAATATGGCATGATGAATTATATCAAAATGTGCATGTAATGTACTACAATTAAGTGACTACAGTCTCTTTTTAAAAAATAAGAAATAACCCAGCATTTTAACAAAATATGCATACAACTTATATACTGAAAAAACACTTATTAGTGTAGAGAGAAATACACTAATAAGAAACAGTATGATAGTTCATAACATTTAAAATGTACAATTATAAAAGCGTGATTAGAAGACTGAAGAATAAACAAAGAAGGAATAGGAAAAAATAATCATAGCATAAACATAGCAAATATATTTATAAACATTTACATTCAAGAAAGAAACTATCATACTAACAGTATGATAGTTCATACTGTTTCATAAAAATATGATTTGACATAGATATGTCAACTGATTGTTAAAAACAGCATGGATCAAAATGCTGTTTAAGAAGCAAAATTTTATTGAGAGACTAAAATATTGGAGATATAAATTCAAATCAAATGACAGAGTTTTGACAGAATGGGAAGAATATATACATAAGTGTCCATATATTTATATAAAAGTTAATAACTGTAAATATTTATCTGTAAATAGAAATAATATAAATCATATGTGAAATAATGTATATATAAATATTCATCTCCAAAATGCATCTGCATATTTATCTTAAACATTTGTATCTTCATTGTCTTATATTATATCATGTGAGTATTTAAATAATTTTTCATCAGAAAGAAGTATCTCACTGAAGTGTGAAGGCGTTTTTAAAAAGGGCTTCATTAGGAAGTCTTGGGCTTAATTGTTTTAGGTATTATAAATTTTAAATTGCTGCTTTGTGATGACAGCATTTTCAGTTGAGGCTGTATTATTTTTCCTGCGGATAAAATGACATACTGAGCTGATATGGACATCACTTTTCCCACTTTTGCTATTTTAAAAACACAGATATGCTACATAAACATAGCAAATAAATTTATAAACATTTACATTCAAGAAACAAAGGGAAATTCCTAGATGTCAGACTAAAGAGGGAAATCTAAGTTAAGCATAAGCAAGAGCTCAAGCTGAACTGACCACTGGGGTCACGGGGGGAGGGGTGGGAGGCGAGTCTGAGTTCTAAGATCAGGGCTAAAGTTTGGAGTTTGAATGCCCTCTCTAGGACTTGGACCCACACAGGGAAATGGCAACTGAACTCACTGAAGCAGGGACTCTAAAAATGCTTTCAGACAGTGAAATGGGAGATAGACAATTTTTCCTGAAAGCCTACAGAGGAAGCTAGAAAATTCTTCTTTTAGAGGTTCTGAGTAGGTAAAAGCTACTACTTTGTGTGGGACCAAATCCCCAAACCTGTGTGCCACATGGGAATGGATCCATTTTTATTCTACCTTTATGTGCTGGAATTCTTCAACAAGTCAAGGAAATGGTATTCCCATAGGAAAAATAATACAACTTCAACTGAAAATGATCTCATCACAAAGCAAGTAAAGTACACAAAAGGAAAATAACTACAAAAGGAAACCGGTAGCCACAAAAATAAGAATATTAGTACACAAAGAACCAGAAAGGATAGCCTGAAAGAAATGTTATATTCATAAAAATCTGTGATCATATTTTTACCACATAAATCATAGAAATATGTTTAAAATGTACAATTGTAAAAGCATGATTAGAAGATTGAAGAATAAACAAAGAAGGAATAGGAAAAAACAATATAAAACAGATGCTATATTAAAATTCAAAAGTAACCAGGGTTGGAAAAGAAACACATATAATTTACTTCTAGAAATGAAAATATATATATAGTCGTTGAAATTAAAAATCCAATGGTTGGGTTAAACAAGAGATGAGAAACCACAGGATAGAAAATCAGAAATATAGACCTGAAAAAAATTACCTATAAATTGAAATAGGGAAGTAAGTCAACAAGATGCTAACTGACTCATAGAGTATCAACTACACGATTACATTTTACACATAAGATTTTCTCTTCAACAATGATATTAATGAACATTATCATCATTATATTTCAAAATATGAAAACACTGCTAGCTCAAGATACTAAAACGTTTCTAGTATCTTTGCATTGTTAAAAATTTTGAAATTTCTTTCTCTTGTGTGTTATAAGAGGCAAGTCAATCTCAGATATATGACAAGTCATTGAGTATAAGTGCTGTCTGACTCTCAGTATTTGTTTATTTCAAGTACCATGTGCTAGAAAATCGCTCTTTTGCAGTTTGGTGTCATAGTATTTATGCAGCCAGTTGGTTTGTAGACTCTCACACATAATATAAATTGACCTTGATTTAGGTAGTAACAAGTGCTTTTATTTTTTTTCAAAGTCTTATAATACAAAGATAAATAGTGAAGTAGAAGACTAGAAATCCAAGTCTGCATTTTCATATTATTTTGCTTTGTTTTCATTGCATTTTACATAAAGTCCTTACAGGCCCATGAGACTATATGATTCTGGTCTTGGCCTACCTCTCCAGAATGTTCTTGAGTTTCAGTCACTGTTTTCCAGCTTTGCTTCAATTCCTTGAGTCACTTAGTTCTTTGTAGCATGTGGAATTTTATAGGTTCTATTCAGATCGCTTGTGAAACCTCACTTCTAGCCCTATTTATTCCTTTGCTTAGCCAGGCATTTTTAATGGCTTGGCTTAACTTCAACTTTCTCAGGAAAGCTGCCCTGCATTCCCCAATCATATCATTCTCATGGCACAATCACTTTTCATATCTTTTTCTTTTATAATCTCATAATTAGTTACTCTGTTTCATGTCTGTTCTTACCTCTGGTGATGCTACAGACCCTGTACATTTTCTTTATCATTGCACAGTTAAGAAGATAACACAATGACTCATACATAAGAAAGAAGGAAGGAAGAGAACTAAAATCTTGTGAAGCTTTGGCAGTCACTTCACCTTTCTGATTCTATTTTATAATCTAGGAAATGGTGTTATTGCATCTTTTCTGCCTAACTCTCAATAGGTATAATTATAACATTGAAGCCCTATACAAATATAAAGTATAACCATAAATACCTACTGGGTTACTTTTTGTTGTTGTCTACATTGCTTTTTGCAAGTAGAGATAACTTTCCATTTCTCTGAAAGGATTTTTATGGTGTGTTAACATTTTTATTGGTTTTGGATTTCCCTCTTCTTTTTCATTTGTGTACAGGAATGCCCACCTCATTAACCTGCAGACTTGATTCCTGGGCATTTTTACAAATGCCCTTCAATGTATACATTTAATCCTGAATCTAAATTACAGATGTAGAATTTTTGGCATAAAAGATTCATGCAGGAATTTATCTCTTGAAGCAGCTACAGTTCAAATAGTATTATGTCAGTCAATTTTTTACAGTGACAGACTCTCTTTGACCGAACTTTGCAAAGGCTTCTCTGAGTCCTCTTTCAGATGAGGCTTCATCTTTGAGCCTTGTCCACAAGCCTAGCATGGTTATAGCAAGAATCCAGCTAAGTCGGTTTTTTGTCTTAAGAACCCCTTATCCTTGATATGTGATCCCCCTGGCCTTTTTTTAAATTACATTTTAGGTTTTGGGGTACATGTGAAGAACATGCAGGATTGTTGCATAGGCACACACGTGGTAGTGTGATTTGCTGCCTTCCTCCCCATCACCTATATCTGGCATTTCTCCCCATGCTATCTCTCCCCAACTCCCCTCCTCCCACTGTGCCTCCCCTATTTTCCCCCGACAGACCCTAGTTTGTGATGCTCCTCTCCCTGTGTCCATGTGTTCTCATTGTATATTTCAGATTTTGGATTTTTTTGGATTTTGGCATATTTGCAGCATACATACTGGCTGATCATTCCTAATCAGAAAATCCAAAATCTGAAATGCTTCAATGAGCATTCCTTTTGAGCATCATATAGGTGCCTTCAAAGTTTCAAATTCTGAAACCTTTCAAAATTTTGAGTAGGGATGCTCAACTTGCATATTTGTCTTGAAAAATAAATGATGAACGAACCTCCAACTTTTAAATTGAATTTTTGTTCCCAATGTCTTTGCTAACATGGGTCTCTCATTCTGTCTCTGTCCACAAGTTCAATTTTTAAACCATGCTTCAAGGTTTAGGTCAAACTCCACTCCTGTTGTAATGCCTCCTTAAGTCTTATAGAAGAAATTAGTGCTTCCTCCTCTGTTTCCATAATTTAATTTATTTCTCAGATGCACTTACCATATTCCACCTTGCATGATAGCTTATTGTGAGTATATGTTTTTATCCAACTAGATATTGGCTTTTAAAGACAGAGGTCTTGACTATTTATCTTCATAGTGCCTAGAATTCTGACCCTAATGTCTTGCCTTGGGTTGTTAAATAAAATTGAATATGAAATTATTTCATCATATTTTTTCAAGGTCATTTTACCAGGCTAAAATGGAGCTAAGGAAAATGTAACTGGTGTCTACAAATTTCTAATTGTTGGACTTAGTCTGAATCTCAGAATAGTGGTATTGTAAGCTTTCAAATTAGAGTAAATGAAAAGTAGATTAGACCAAGCACATAGGAACACAGTGTACAGAACAGCTGTACTGTGTCCTCAACGGGATAAGCTAAATCATAATTACAGACATGTTTCATCTTTCTTGGCTTTATACTCTTTTTGAAGATGCTCTCAACTCCAGTGCTTTGGGGATTTATTTGTCACTATAAGTCTGAAATTAGTTTGATTAGTTTTGCTGATATCTATCATTTCAAAATGTTTGAAATCTGCCTTAAAAAGTAAGCTGGCAAAAATCTTAGGGCAGCACTTCTTAAGGTTCCCACATAGAAGTGGTTGAGTCTGTAAATGAGTCATTGAAATTCAGTATCAAAAAGTTAATTTAAAATAAATTATTCTCTTAGATATAAGGAGGACCTCTTTGTTTATTTTTTAAAATTTCTCCTTATTTCTTCATGCCATTTTTTCTCTTCTCTTCTGGTTTTCCTTACATGTTCTCAGATTTTATCATCGCTATCTTCTGCTCAATCTGGATTTGTTTAAAGATGTTTTTATTAAGCTTATACTATGTGTATAAAACTTTTCTATGCATGAAAAACCTGACTGCCAAGAGATTTATTTAAACTTAATAAATTTTATGAAGCTAGTGCTCACTGCTGTACCAGGAACCATGTTATTTTCTCAGACTATAAAGATAAGTAAGACAGAATTTCTACCTTTGAATAGATTACAGCAGATAGCTAGAGAGAACAATCTTTGAACAACGCTTTTTTGTAGTTGTGATAGAGCAATGTATAAAAAATGAAAACGTCATTGAGAGAGAAATTAGTGGTGCAAGGGAATTTTTTTAAAAGCTTCAGAATTGCTAATACAGGAATTCAAGGAAGAGGGAAAATGTAGAGAAAATGCACATGTAGGGAATATTGCAAATCTGTTTCCTGGAAAGCAGGACGCCTTCATTTAGAAGTATTAGTCAAGATCAACTGTTCTTTAAATTGAGAGATTACATCTTTCGCAGTTTTTCATCATATGGTCAGCTTTCACTGGCCCGAGTCCACATTTTAGGCTCAACTATAGACAAACAATTTTTCAGTATACTGAGATTAGAATGAATGAAACCAATCTGGTGGAGAGCAGTCACAGAATGAGAATAGATCTTTCCCATAATATCACTATGTGACTAACTGTACCAATGTGTTATAGGAAACACTATAAAAGTAAACCAGGGGAAAACTTTGCTACTTTTCTACTTTATCTGATCTTTATCCCAGTTTCTCTACCTGTCAAGTTCCTATGCTTGCCTCAAGTATACATATTTTTAATCTGAAATGTGAAAAGTATTTCTAACTGGCATAATATCAATGTTCTATTATATATCGATGTCTTAATGTCTTTAATTTTTACCAGAAAATTAAATGAAGTAGCTCAGTAACAGAACAGTGAACTTTAAATGAAGTAGCTCAATAACAGAACAGTGAGCCTAGCTGACCCCACTTTACTAAATCGAATGTATTCCTGCACAGGTATCTATCATGACATTTACTCTGCACTCTTAATATACACGGAGATCAAAACAGTCACTTTTACAAGAGTAGATTTGCATCCAATAATCTTTCTCACCAGTATAGTTAGAGAGGATACAGCTTTATATACAGCTTTGGAGCAGATTTTTAAAAATATTTATACTTTAGTTGAGAGGGTAAAATGAAGAATGTACAGTTAATATTTCCTTTATGCAGACATGAACACAGCTCATAAATTTGAAAGATACCTGTGTTGCTGACACATCTCTTTATTTGCAGGAGAATGTTGAAGGAGGAGACTGTAGCCGTTGCAAACCTGGCTTCTTCAATTTGCAAGAGGATAACTGGAAAGGCTGTGATGAGTGTTTCTGCTCAGGGGTTTCAAACAGATGCCAGAGTTCCTACTGGACCTACGGCAAAGTAAGCAAGCACCATTTGGTTCTGTTTGCTTGTCCATCGACCTTTTTTGTTGCTGTCATTGTTCTTTTGTGGAATTTTTTTTTTCTGATAGTGAACTTCTACATAAATTTCCATGAAGAAATAATGAAATTGTATTCAAATACTTTTGTGTATTTTTACTCAAAGCCTTTGAGGTTGTATTTGTAATACTGCTGGAATTTCTTAGGCTAGGTAGGCATAGTCTTTTCAGTTTCCATGATTACTATATGAAGCAATAATGCAATTAAAGTTTCAACTCCAAGGGTGCATGATTTAACAGAGAAAACATGACATTGTGATATGAATTTTATTTTCCATTTACCGGTATTTTTGTATACAAGTTGAGAAAAACGCTTTATCATCTATATACATAATACATATTATCCACCAGCTTAGTTACTATTTGATGTTGCCTAGACTATTTCATTATTAAAAGGGGACATTAAATATAAGCAATACCTTCATTCACAGTTGGTTTGAAAAATTGCTACTTAAACTATTTAATTGCTACTAAAATTTTGTTTAACGTAAATGTGTTTACCTTTCTACTTTCACTGCCTACGCTACCCACTGCCTTTTCAACTCTATACAGAGAGCATTTTGTCTCCCTACAGAAGAGTGTCAAAGGAAAATGGGACTTCTGGGAATTTCATGCAGCCTATATGGCTGGACTTAAGAGTGCAGAATGGTAGGAAATGGACTGGAGAGAGAGAAGCCTAGAGGGGGAATGAGAAACTAGAACTTATAGAGTTAAATATGGTAAGAATTTGAGATCTTTTACTTGGAGTGTCATTGAAGAATTTTAAACCGAGGACTGACATAATCAGTGTTGTGTTTTATAAAGACTACTATTTAGATAAACTATTACCTAAACACTTCTTCCTTTCAACTTTAATCAGCAAACTAATCCTGAACAGAGCTATCTCATATTTTCTCTGTCTGCAGTGCTTTTAAGTCAAGCCTACTATGAGATATTATCTATAGTTTATCAAATATATTGCTTTCAGGGCAGACTTCAAAGAATCAACCACAAATGGACATCTAGTCTAACTTCCTCATTTTGTTTATAAAGTCCCACCCCACCCTCCAGACTGCTCCACTGATAGAGCGCAGTTTCATAGCCAGCCAAGGGACAGAGCTGGTACTCAAGCTTTGATCATCAGATGCTAGAGACACAGAATCCCACTCAGCTGTCTTAGAATGCCTCAAGGGTGATGTTAGAAGGGCAGAAGAGCATGGAATATATTACTTATTGTCCAGGAGGTCAACAGGTTATACCTGGATTCTATTTCTTGTTTGACCAAGGGAATCTCAGTGATTTCACAGCTTTGGGATAAGCAGAGTCAAATAATCTATGAAGAAAATTTTTTAAATATTTCAGCCACATATTGTCACCCATAGCATTCTTCTTCCCATGACCCACAACATGAAGCAGCTCATGCATGTCTGGTAGGTTCCTGGTAGCTGGTAGCCTAAGCCCTTAGTAATCAGTGTTTTGTCCTGACTAGGGAGGTTGCTTTAAATTAGAAGTGTAGCTGTAGGCCTGACCTTGGCTGGAGCATAGAGATGTAAAAACAAATCATTATGCATTTTCTGATTCCTCCTTTAAGGTTCCTTCCATTTCTGGGCCAGGGATCTAAGCTGTGGGTCCCCACAGCACTTCGGACCCTATTTGAAGGAATGCATACAGTATTGCGAGATGTTGTCATAGCAACAAGCTGTTGGGTTCAAATAGCCTTATGCCTCAAAGTAGAAATTTTAAAAAGTGGGAGGGATGGAAATACTGAATGAAAAACCACCTTTCAGGTACTTACATAGTTTCTCTTTTTCCTCTGCGTTGCTAATACATATGCAACACTTTTTCAAGTCTTTTTTTCTAAGAGCAATAAGAAATTACTGGTGGAGTGAAAAATGTGGAACTGAAAGGCCAACTGTTTGATTAAGTGTATGTTACAACCATTGTATGACTTTGAGTGAATTTCTATTTTTAAGAAAGCGATATTTGGAACCACATTTTTTAAAAAGCATAGGTTTAATGAGAACAGATTGTTATAAAATACCTTGGAAACTCCTAGAAACATCAAGGAAAAAAAAATAAGCAATGGAAACCTAAGTGAACACGTATATCTAATGATATTCATAACGCTCATGATTTTTTGAGTTTTGTTTTGTTTTGTTTTGTTTTGATGGAGTCTTGTTCTGTTGCCCAGGCAGGAGTGCGGTGGCAAGATCTCTGCTTACTGCAGCCTCCACCTCCCAGATTCAAGCAGTTCTCCTGCCTCAGCCTCCCAAGTAGCTGGGATTACAGGCGCGCACCACCACACCCGGCTGATCCTTTTGTATTTTTAGTAGAGACGGGTTTCACTATATTGGCCAGGCTTGTTTCAAACTCATGACCTCAAGTGATCTGCCTGCCTCGACCTCCCAAAGTGCCAAGATTACAGGTGTGAGCCACCATAACCCAGCATGTTTTTTCTAAATATTCGTAGTTTTTGTTTGTTTGTTTGTTTTTATTTTTTGTTAATTTCCAAAAGCGGACATGGCCAGGAATAGGAAAGAGCAAAGCTGATAGTTTTTGTTTGTTTGTTTGGTTGGTTTTTTAAAATTAATGATGACTGTGTGTTTTCTCTAAGATACAAGATATGAGTGGCTGGTATCTGACTGACCTTTCTGGCCGCATTCGAGTGGCTCCCCGGCGGGACGACTCGGACTCGCCCCAGCAGATCAGCATCAGTAACGCGGAGGCCCGGCAAGCCCTGCCGCACGGCTACTACTGGAGCGCACCGGCTCCCTATCTGGGAAACAAAGTAAGTCCACGCTTGCTTCCCGCTATTCTGCTTTAACTGACTGATCGTGAGAATGAGTTTTAGTTGGTAATTCATTTGAAGAAAGATGAAATCAAATTACACACTGTATTGGATTGCCAGAGCCAGCTACATCACATGGAGCTGGGCGTTTCCCCAGAGTTACACAAGATCTTAACCAGCCAGGGCATCCCTAGTATGCAACTTTGTAGAGTTGATGTTCTGTGTAAACTTTTTGAATGGGCAAATAAATTAATGAAGCCTCTAGGGTATTTTCATAAAGCAAATTATAGCTATTGGAAGAAACTGTGTTGTGTTTATGTGGAAAGAGTTGTTTTCTGGATTTGTCTGTGGTGGGATACTTACTGAAGTTTTCTCATCTGTTTCTATTTCATTTCAAAATTGATACTCAAGAGATTTACTTTTCCTTCTACCTGATATGAATGTTAATTGGAAAAAGAAATGGATTACATAACTAATTAAATGCTTGCCACGAGGCTTATGCAAATAACATATTTCCTGGAGCTCAGACAGAACTACCCTGAAAGTGCCAGATTGGAAGCACATGTTTGTTTTAAAGCCCACACATATGTAAAAACATACACAGATAAACAAATGTAGCAGCTTCAGAAATATGGGCCGATTTTTTTTCTATTGTGGATTAAATCTATCTAGATAGATATCATAGGGTTTAGAATTTTGTTTTATCTCGCCTGATACTTTGTTGGAAACAAAATTTGGTGGCTTATTTATAAATGCGAATACTTGCTTGTTCTGTGAAAGTTAATACTTTCTCAGCTGATAGTTTAAATAACTGATCGCTCCAGAGGCTGTGATGGAAAAATTTCTTCATGAATTGATGCTGTTTAAGCCTAGTTTACACCTTAAAAATATAGCATTACTATGAAGAACTCATCATTGATTAAACAAATAAAAGTATATTTATAGTCCATGGTTTTCTTGCATGTCATGTGAGTATTGAAATAGAAAAACTTAGTATTTCATATGCTACTCAGTGAATAGGAATTGGTGGTGTTGGCTGACTGAAACATTTTTAACTCATGGCCAGTTTCTTATTTTTAACAGGCTTCTAAAGGCTATTACAAAAAATGTGTAAATGTCTAAAACACATTTTCAATGAACTTGTATTTTAAGAGACAGCATATGTTGTATAAAATTCAATAGCTGTAAAAAAAAATCTAATTAAACTTTTATTTGCAAGGCCCTTTACAGGAAGAAGTCATTTTATCCTATTCTATTTAGGAAACTCCGGTAGTCCCCTAAAAAACAAAATAGCACATAAGACTTTAATTTCTACTGCGTAAAATTGCCAGAAAATAAAAATAAAAATATACTGTCAATTAAAAAAACAAAACAAAACAAAACATTCTGAGGAGCTCCAAGAAGAGTTTTAGGTCAAAATTGGATGAATTTCAGAGGTTGTATGTCTCATATGATGGCAAAACTTATTTAAAGTAGCTTATAATAAAAATATTCTTTACCATATTTTCCATCCTTTCTTCTTTGGCCATATGCATTTTCTTTCTGTTGGCTGACAATCAAACTGACAGAAGGAAAGCAAGCAAACGGAATATTTGATAGAATCAGAACAAAGAATTTGGACATCCCATTAGTAGTTGTCGGTTCCTGAAGATAACTTCCCTTATCCTGGCTGAACTGTTTCTTTCTTATAAGCCACAATGAAGCGCTTTATATTCCCCTACCAATCATTTTCACAGCAAAACGCTGTTCCTGCCTGTGCTCCAGTTTCCATTCAGTGAATAAAATAACGGTAACAGGGTGTGCAAATCGTTTGAATATGGAGGACATTTTTTAATGTAATGTGGAAGCCCTTGGTGGTTTACTGTCAGGCATCTCGGTATGAATGAAACAATTTGCCTTAATAACTGAACCATATAAATTTTTGATACTACAATAATACTGCAAGCTCTTAGAAATTACCACAGTACATCTTAACTGTCAAGTCACATCACGTAAATTATAGTCATGATGACATGCTGAGCTTGGTTGATTTACTATCTTGCTAAGGAAATGGAAAATTGTAGGGCCTTGTTTGTAAATTCAATAAAGCCACTTTTCTAAATAGTGGTGGCTAAATGCTTTACCAGTAATTGCTGTTAGAATCAGAACCATTGCCAGAATCTGACAGAAATAGCATATCAAGATAGACGTGCGTCTACTTAAATATTGAATTTTATTTATATCCATTACCAGGAGGCTGTGGTACATAATCCTTCCTCTGCTTTTTTAGTGTTATTTCCTAATTGGAAAAAAAAATATGGGATGCTATTAGCTGTTCCTCAATATTTATATAAAAACTTTCAAACATTTTCCAAGTTGCTTGGTTATAAGTTTCTTCTAACAGAAGGGAAATATGCTGTGCATGATCTCTTATAATGGAGATGCCACATGCTATTATTCCTTTTTTTTTAGGAGCCTAATCCCAAATAATAAAAGTGTGCTTACATGGGACACACTTTTGCTAACATCGATGTCTGCCTGGTTGTAATAAAACTCAAGAATGCTAGCCAATTTAGCAAAGGAGTACTTTGTATCCTGTGAAATATTTTTCACAGTTTTACTCTTTTGGAGTAATGAAGTATAAATAAGTGATTATAAGTGTATGTGTGGATAATGGATGAGGCCTAGAGAAACTTAGCATGTTTTTATACTTTCCATTTTTTAAATTCTTACAATTCTCAACTAGGAATTATTCCTCAATTTTTTTCCCTGTGTACCAGTGAATATTTGGCACAATTGGCACAATCAAGTGTTAATTTTCTTGCCTTATTCTAGACAGTCAAAGAGAATTAAATCAGGCACCCACAGGGCTGTCTTAGGTACATTTCATTTTCAAAATGCTTGGCAAATGTTAATGCTTGGTTTTAGGGCATTTGTTTAAGCAACCAGGCAGCAGTGGAAAGAGCTAGAGGACAAAGAATCCTGCTGGTTTGCTGCAGGCTAGAGCTATTTAGAAGCAGTTTGGGAATTTCAGAGTTGGGATAATTTACTGCCTTACTAAACTAAGTGCTACTGGAACATTGAAACAGTCATTTACTTAAGGTTACCCTAGTGGTCTGAAATAGTTAAGGCAGCTTCCAAAAGCAATTCTCTTAGCATCTGTAAAGTTCTGAGAAGCTAGCTTGGCTTGTCTACTGCTCCTGCATTACTATTAAGGTTTGAAGTTCTGTCTCTGAACATTATTAAACTTATGTGATTTGTTCTTTACCAAAACATGCTTATTTTCTACAGCATTATGCTGTCTTTCTGTTTCTAGCTTAGAGAAGCCTTTAAATTTTTTCATGTAGTTGTCAAGAATACCTATAGCCTAGTTTAAGATGCACATTAGGAGAGTCTGCTGATACAATAGCATCTGGATTCTAAAAGTAATCTCTGGTAAACTCTTTTGTTGTTCTTTCTTGACTTTCAGTTCTACTTCACAGATCTCAAATTAAAGCTGTAGATTTAAAGAAGGAAATTGATATTTGAGATTTATAGGACAGGGTAGATCTTACCACATAAAAGGAGCTCAACAAGTATTTTGTAATTGATGCTACATGCTTAACACAAACAAACAAAATTCTGAGAAATTGTTTTGATTAGGTTGCTCAGAAATGCCCATTGAGTTGGATTTGTGTGAGTTGAAAGACGAATTCTGTATTGCTTTAAAAAATAATCAAAAACTCACTAACAAATATGTTCCACTCTCCTTTGAGCAGCATATTTTGTATTTGTGACTTCTTTGCTCCATAGTCCTCAAAATTATTCAAAAGTGGAATTCACATCCCTTCTCCCCATCCATAACTTCCTCCTATTTAAATATTGGATTAAATGGGTTAGTTAAGAAGATCATCATGCAAGTAAAGAATGGCATGGCTATAAAAGTAAATAGGATAAATCAACTGTGGTTGATCTTTTTATTCCATAAATCAGATCCCATCAAGACTGATTTGGCAATGCAGTAGAATCAGGAAGAAGGTTTGTTGCCTAGAATAAACTGAATTTGTAAACCAAAATTAAGTTCTAAGCCCCCTGACTAAATGGCCCCCCACTTGGCTAAGGGATTCCCAAAGAAACCTGAAAATCATGGGAAGGGCGGTTACACATTCCTCATTATACCCTGCTCCCGTTAGAGTTTAGACACAACAGACCAACAGTAACATTAAAACAGAGATTTAAAACTGACTAGACAGACTCTTTATATCAACAAAACACCAAATTACAACCTCACTCTAATATAACATAACATAACAGATAGCAGGCCCTAAAAGAAATCAAAATATTTTATACCAAAATATATTTATTTGACATATTTTGAAATGACCTTGCAAAGCTGTCTCTTGGGGAAAAAAATGCATTCTATAGAGAATCTCCTTCTCTTACTCGGTCTTTTCTGGAGAATCTGACACCTTGTAAGGCCTGGTAAGAGATATTCACCATCAACCTGCTACTTTAGCCTGCTACCTGAAAACAAGGACCATGGCTTCCACAACCAACCCCCATTTCTTAACCCAAGCTGACTTCAACTATTCAGACAGAGTTTAACTCTTTAAACCAATTGCCAGTCAGAAAATCTTTGAATCAGTCAATGATTTGGAAACCCCCAACTCTCTTCAAGATGTCCTACCCTTCTCGGCCAAACCAATGTATACCTTACGTGTACTGGTATAAGTCCTTGCCTGTTACTTTTGTCTCCGTAAAATATATAAAGCCAAGCTGTAACCCAACCATCTTGGGCACGTATTCTCAGGACCTCCTGAGGCTGTCACAGGCCATGGTCCTTAACCTTGTCAAATAAACCTCTAAATTGATGGATCCCTGTCTCAGATACTTTTTGGTTTATAAATTGTTAAGGATAAATGAGAAAATTAGTATTAAAAAACGAAAAACATCAAGGGCTGATTTAATTCCCATAGCTATGATAGAATCTGCTATGTAAAAGTAGCACAAATACAAGAGCTCAAGGTCAAACAGAAATCTGTGTCTTACATATCCTTGTCATAATAGTCTCTTGATATTTTTCCTCATTAAATTTATAAAGCACTAGTTCTGTAACAAATTTTTATATAAAAAGCATTTTAATATTCACATGCATTCTATTTACAATGTTTTCAATTCCATTTACAACTGGTCAACTGAACAAGTACTAGATAGGAGAATGTTCCATCCAGTAAAAACTCATGATAAAATTAAATAGCTTACTTAACAGTAATTTTAATATGAGTTGGTTTGTGATGTGGTTGGCAACAAAACTTACATAATCTAAGGCTACATTGGCAGAAATTTACTGGTCAGGACAAAAAAGGTAGTGGTTATACAGATTCTGCACAAAACACATGTCATCTAAAATATTTAGCTTACTTGTCAATTTCTGTTTTTATCTATGTTAATATACATGGCACAGTCATCAGCTAATAAACCAATAAATCCAAACTAGGAAGAAACGGAGCCGAGATTGCAATCCAGAAGTGTCCATAGCCTCTTCCAGTTAAGCACTTTTTCAATAAGTTTATTAGTTCTTGTGAGGCATTGATCTTTGGAATAAAGATGCTGAAGCAGCTTATTCAAAAGCAAGCATAAAAAAGGGAACAACGAAGATATGAATTCATATAAATATAAATGAATGAGATGAATAACAAATGTCAATAGAGAGGACACAAATCCAACAACTGTTTTTTTTTTTAAATGGTTACAAAGCTCTGTCAAGATTAATCAAGCAAAAATGGGGTAAAGCACACATAAACAACTTTAGAAATGTACAAATGGGCATAACTGCAATTACTTCAAAAATAAACAAATGAAGTATCAGAAAATAAACAAATTAAGAGTATTATGAAAATGTACACACAATCAGTTAGAATACAATTTAGAAAAAGGAATACCTTTCTAGGAAAATGCAACTTAATAAAACTGACTCAAAGGAAAAAAATCTATGTCAGATAAACATAAAGTAATTGAATCAGTAGTCAAATAAATCTTTCAATGAAATTAACTCCAAGCATATGTGTTTGCAAGTTCAATCACAATTCAAAATTTTTTAAAAGTGCAATATTATAAAACTTTCCAGAGTATAGAATAAGAGGTACCTAGACCTCAAGTAATTTTATATGGCTTGAAATAAAATCTTGACAAGAGGACTGTGAAAAAGAAAACCCCTATCTAAAGTCACTCATGAAAATAGATGCAAATATCCTAAATAAAACATTAACAATCCAAATCCATCAGTTTATAAAAATAGACTAAATTGGCCAAGTGGATTTTATCATCAGTGTTTAAGGTTATTTTAATATTAGAAAACCAGTATAAGGAATTGACCATATTGATTGGTTAAAAGAGAAAAAAAAATCAATTATCTCAATAGATGCAGAAAAAGAAATGGGTAAAATTAAATAAACATTTTTGATGTCTGAGAAATTTTACAAACTAGAATTGGAAAAGCACTTTAACTCATGACGGCTATCTACATAAAAAATAATAGCAAATATTTAATATAAAATGTTTAAAATATTGTTTAAGATCATAAGCATGAAACAATTCCCACTATCACCACTCCCATTTAACATTGTGCTAGATGATCTTAACTGTGCAGTAAAGTAAGGAATATAATATACTGTACAGGAATTGGAAAGGAAGAAATAAAACTCACATGTAGATGATACAATTATCTCCTTTGTAAAATCAAAACAATCTACAGACAAATTCTTAATTAGTAAGTCAGTAAGGGGGCTATATGCAAAATTAATATACAAAAGTCAATCATGTTTTTTATATCAATACTTTTCATAAAAAATATTTTAAGAAGCCATGTATAATAGCAATAAATATAAAAGTACCAAAGATTAAATTTGTAGGGAAAAGCAAATGGCCAAGAATAATCAAAAGAAATTCTAGGCCGGGCGAGGTGACTTACACCTGTAATCCCAGTACTTTGGTAGGCTGAAGCAGGAGGATCACCTGAGGTCAGAAGTTTGAGACCAGCCTGGCCAACATGGCAAAACCCCATCTCTACTAAAAATACAAATTTAGCCAGGTGTGGTGACAGATGCCTGTAATCCCAGCTACTTGGGTGGGATCACTTGAACCCAGGAGGCAGAGGTTGCAGTGAGCTATCCCCCACTGCACTCCAGCCTGGGGGATAGAGAGAGAATCTCCAAAAGAAAACAAAAAAAAGAAAAAAAAAAGAAAAGAAATTCTAAAGGGAACAGGTGGGGCTTTTTGAAAAGTTATTAAGACATGGAGGCTCTAATCTCTGAGAATGGAATTAATGCCCTTATAAAAAATCTTCTGTAATATGAAGACTTAGTGTAACCGGGGTGGGGAGCAGGGGCTCAGCTCCCTTCCTATGCTCATCAAAGATGTAACTGGGGGATGGGAGCAGAGCTGAGGGGCATCCCGAAGATGCTTCCAGTTTGCTGATCTGATGTTTTTCCTGATGTGCCCAGGTCCTTGGCCTCTCTTGCCCCAGGAATGCGGAAAAGGGCCCCGGAGGCGCAGTGAGCTTCCCATTTGAATAAATATTGTGGACCCAAAGAGTTTTCCAAAGAGCAATTTATTAGACAGAGACAGAGAGAAAGAGAGAGAAAGAGAGAGAGGGCTCCCACACTGCCATGGGAGGGGATCCAAGGGAGGAATCCACAGGGGTAAGGAGCAGTGGGTTTTTAAACTTGGAGTTATTCCTGCCCCATTCATGTTCTCCTCCAATGACAGGAGTTCTTTCAGACTTCCACTGGAGTGATTGATCTTTGACTCTGATACTGGATTGGCTGCTAGGTCTGCAACAGAGGCCCTTCCTCCTGGAGGTCTTTGTGTGCTTTTTGAACAACAAAGCACACTTGGAATTTCTAGCTAGCCCGTGCACAGGAAAGTCAGACAAAGAACTCCAGGTTCCCGGATAGGGGTATGGATGGAGGCAAGCGCTGGGAGGCTCTTGCCTTTGAAACCACACCCCTAGTGGACCTACACAGTCCCTCAGTCCCCCCTCTGAACCAGAAAGTCCAATTGCTGTTGGGACACAGGGCATCAATTGCTGTTTAACTACATCTTGCTGAATTGGGGTGTAGAAGGGGCCCTGCAGCTGAGGTTTCCTCCAGAGGGTAGTCTTCCAGGGGTGCAGGTTGATTCAGAGGTTCACGATTGAACTTATGAGCCAAGGATATCCGGGGTTCCATTTGCAGGACCATTTGTGGCCTTATGGCTTTAATTCTAGAAGGAACAAATTTGACAAGAAGGTTAAAGATAAGAGGCTCGAAGGCCAGCTATAATAAAATGGCTACCAATGGGCCTAGGAGAGGGTAGAGCCAGGACAGCTGGTTGTTAAATAAGCACCATGAAACTGGTTTTTTGGAGGTCTTTAGCCTTGTGTTTGATTCAGTCCCTGAGTTCTTAACTTTGTTTGAGACAATACTTGATTGGTTTATAAAGTAGCAGCATTCTTTTTCTAGAAAGAGACAGTTTCCTTCTTTCTCTTTGCTGTTAACAGACTCAGGGCCCTTCTATATTGAACAGCTATGACAGCTAAAGAGTTAAGCTGCTTTTGCAGAGAAAATTAGCAACCTTTCCATGTTGTCATTTAACTCCTGAGATAGCTTATAATAAAACTGAGTAGGGGTAGTAACATTTCCATTGCCAGTATCAGGGTCTCCTATTATTCTGCTCCCCCCCAACTATGAAAGGAATAATTGGGGTTCAAGTATGATGTGGCCTTGGCAAGAGAAGACTCTGCACCTGAGATTCGGTGTAAATTGTCATGGGGGGCACTAGGAAGGAGAGGAGGAACGCTATTAGGCCAATCCCTAGGGGCAATCGCATAGAGTCCGGCCACAAATAGTAAAGCTGAGAGTAATCATCCTGTTAATGCCAGGATGTAACTTAGACTCACAAGTAGTTACTTTCCTGGGGATCTCGTCAGAAGAGCAAACGTAGATCTTCTAAGGGCTCACAGATGTATAAAGGGTTGTCTCCTGGAACTTCAGGCTGCAGAGTGGAGGGTTTATGACTTTCTTCAGGAGGCGTTCAAGGTTTCAACCAAGTGTAATGAATCCACGAGTCAATTCCCACCACCTAAACTGCCGTTGGGGTAGACAAAATAACCAAAAATGGTCCTTCTCAAAATGGGCCTAGAGAGGGAGTCTGAGGGGAGAGACGTAACAAGCACCAAGTCTCCAGGGCACAACAACCCTTTCCCTTTTTCCCAAGGGTGTCCTTCAGGTAAGGTCCTAAGATTCTGTGGGTACTTAGCCAAAGAGGTTATGTCTTTTATTAGATCTGCTGTTTCCTTGTCTAATACAAAATAATTAGTAAGAAAAGTCCCTCCGTAAAGCATCTCATAGAAGCTGAGTCCTATTTTCTGAGGAGAGTTTGGAGCCCTTAAGAGTGCTATGGTAATAGAGAAGGCCACAGGAGGTGGCTTTCCTGTGCCAGTTTCTTTAGGTGTCTCTAAAGAATTTTATTCATTTTTTCCACTTTCCCTGAGGACTGAGGCCTCCAAGCACAGTGGGGATGATACTGTATTCCTAACACTTTGGAAATTCCTTGGGTCACTGCAGCTTTGAAGGCAGGGCCATTATTACTTTGAAGACAGCGAGGGAGTCCGAATCTAGGGATTATTTCATTAATCAGGACTTTTATTGCCTCCTGGGCTTTTTCTGTTCTGCAGGGGAAAGCCTCAACCTAGTTTGTGTAGGTGTCTACACACACTAACAGATATTGATGTCCCTGAGACTTAGGCATATGGGTAAAGTCCATTTGCCAGTCCTCACCTGGGTAATGACTGGTTTGCTGCTCCCCAGGAGGAGCTTTGCCATGTGCCAAAGAATTATTTTCCCAGCATATTTCATATCCTTTGACTATTTGTTGGACAGACTTAAAGAGACTTTTTTTTGTATATAAAGATTTGGCCATTCGATGTGTATTCTCTATACCCATATGGAAGGTTTGAGGTAGGGTTTTAAGTTCTTTCCACTGGCTGGCAGCAGGTAGGAGTACTTTCCCCTCCTCAGTAGCTAGCCATCCTGAAGGAAGAAGATTGTGTCCCTGGGAGATTGCCCACTCTCCCTCTAGTTGAGTACTGAAGTAGAGTATTGTGTATTGAGCTCTAGTTCCCTGGAGAGGGTTTTCCCATATTAAAGGTCCTTCTATAAACTCTTGTCTAGCTGCCCTTCTTACCTCTAGGTCGGCTTGGTGAATGCCCTCTGCTTCTTTCTTATCTCCTTTTTGGTGACCCTGGCAGTGTAAGACTGCTACCTCTTTGGGTTCTTGGACAGTTTGTAGTAAGTCTAAAATTTCCTTATGATATTTAATGGGAGTTCCTGCCAAGGTTAGGAACTCTCTTTCCTTGCATACGGCAGCATGAGCATGCAGAACCAGGTAAGCATGTTTGGAATCTGTGTACATGTTTATTCTCTTTCCTTTTCCTAATTTTAGAGCTCGAGTGAGGCCTACTAGTTCTGACAGCTGGGCGCTAGTTCCAGGAGGAAGGGAATGACTTTCAAGCACTGTTTGATCACTGACTACTGCAGATCCCGCCTTCGGAGCTCCATTTTCCATAAATGAATTTCTATCAGTGTATAAGTTAAGGTCAGGATTGGCTACAGGAGTTTCTAAGAGATCCTCTCGAGCCGCGTAGTTCTGGGCTCTAACCTGCGGACAGTCATGTTCTTTGTCTGCCTCTTCCTCAGGAAGAAAAGTAGCTGGATTGAGGGCTGCACATGTGCACAGCTGAAGTACAGGCCCTTCGAGCATTAAGGCCTGATATTTGAGTAAGCGGTTGTCAGATAGCCATAAGCCTCCCTTAGAGGCCAGGATTCCAGCTACATCATGTGACGTCCATACAGTTAGGTCTTTCCCTTGTACTATTTTAACCACTTCTGAGACAAGTATAGCCACTATGACTATGACCCGCAAGCAGAGTGGCCAGCCTTTTGCTACTGCATTAATTTCCTTACTTAGGTATGCCACCGGTTGTGGTGTGGTCCCCCGAGTCTGGGTGAGAACCCCCAATGCCGCTCCTGACATTTCCGTAACATATAAGGAAAAGTTGTTTCTTGTAGGAAGGCTTAGAGTTGGAGCCTGCAGTAGTGCCTGCTTCAGGGTCTGAAGGCTGCCTCGGCTACAGGGTCCCATTGTATTAAATGGCTGTTAGCTTTTTGGGTTTCTTTAATCAGAGTATATAGGGGTTTGGCTCTTTCACCATATCTGAGAATCCGCAATCGGCAGAAACCAGTTATTCCTAAGATTCCCACAAATGTTTTAAGGTTTTTGGATGGGGGAAGGCAAGTATGGGTTGGAGACGTTCTCCATCAAGGGCCCAAGTGCCATTAGACAAGACAAGCCCCAGGTGTTTTACCACTTGCTTACAAAGTTGGGCTTTTAGTTTGGAAACCTTATATCCACAGGTGCAAGAAAGTTTAGGAGGTCATGTGTGGCCTGCTGACACTGGGTTTCTGAGTTAGCAGTTAAAAGCAAGTCATCCATATGAAGAAGTGGGGTATCTGGATGTGAAAAATGACTAAGGTCTTAGGCTAGAGCCTGGCTAAACAGGTGGTGGCTATCTTGAAAGCCCTGGGTAACACGGTCCAGGTGAGCTGAGAATTCTGGTCTAAAGGGTCTTCAAAGACAAACAGAAGCTGAGAATCAGGATGTAATGGAACACAGAAAATGGCATCCTTAAGGTCCAGGACCATTGTGCCTCTCCTGGTATTTGAGAGAGCCATGAATACGGGTTGAGTAGTGCTGGGTATAAAGGGATCACAGCTTCATTAATAAGCCTGAGATCCTGCACCAGCCTCCATTGTCCATTAGGTTTTTGTATTACCAAAATTGAAGCATTACAAGGGCTGTTATAGAACTTGAACTAGACCCTGAGCTTTTGAGTTCCTTACAATATCCTGTAGCCCCTTTTTGGCTTCTGGTCTTAGGGGGTACTGTCTTTGGTAAGGAAAAGAGGTGCGATCCTTTAGCCTTATTCAAATTGGGCATGCATTCTTTTCCCATCCAAATTGTCCGTCCATTGCCCAAACACTGGGATTAATCTCATCTTTAAATAATGGGCAGCAGAGAGGGATTTTCTCCCTGATGAGGTTAGTATAGATAATGGCTCCTGCCCTGGCTAACAGGTCCTGCCCTAGTAAGGGAGTGGAACTTTCTGGCATGACAAGGAAGTCATGGGAGAAGAGTATCTCTCCCCAGTTACAGCTTAGGGGCTGGGAGAAGTATCAGGAGACTGCTTGTCCTAGCACTCATCGGACAGTTACAGACTTGGAGGACAACCATCCAGGACAGGAGAGTAAAACGGTGAAGGCCGCGCCAGTGTCCAGGAGAAGATCGACCTCCTGGCCCTTTATGGTTAGCTTTACCTGGGGCTCGGTGAGGGTGATGGCTTGGGCTGACGCTTACCCCGGGCACCCTCAGTCCTACTGTTGGGTCATCTGGTTAGCCACCTTCGGCCCTGGGAACCTTCATCCCCTGAGACAGTGTGCCTTCCAGTGATCCCATTGGCACAGTGGGCAAGGACGAGGAGGTGGTCCATTCCTCTGGGGACAATCTCTCTTAAAGTGTCCCAGTAGGCCTCAGTAGTAGCAAGTTCTGCCAGACTGGCAGCTAACCCAGACCTATCCCTCTTTTGATCCCCTTGGATCTACTTGCCTAAGGCCATGGCCAGGGCTGTAGCTTTTCACTGGTCCCTCCTGTTCCTTTCAGCCTGTTCCTCCTGGTCTCTATTATGGAACACTGAGGTTGGTTCCAAGTCTTTGTTATTGTGAGCAGTGCTGCAATAAACATACGTGTGTATCTGTCTTTATAGTAGAATGATTTATAGTCTTTTTGGTATATACCCAATAATGGGATTGCTGGGCCAAATGGTATTTCTATTTTTAGATCTTTGAGAAATAGCCACATTGTCTTCCAATATGGTTGAACTAATTTACACTCCCACCAACAGTGTAAAAGCATTCCTATTTCTCCACATCCTCTCCAGCATCTATCATCTCCTGATTTTTCAAAGATCACCATTCTAACTGGTAAGAGATGGTATCTCAATGTGGTTTTGATTTGCATTTCTCTAAGACCAGCAATAATGAGCTTTTTTTCATCCATTTGTTGGCTTCGTAAATATCTTCTTTTGAGAAGTGTCTGTAACATATCCTCCGCCCACCTTTTGATGGGGTTCTTTGTTTTTTTTCTTGTAAATTTGTTTAAGTTCTTTGTAGATTCTGGATATTAGCCTTTTGTCAGAAGTATAGATTGCAAAAATTTTCTCCCATTCCGTAGGTTGCCTATCTCATGATAGTTTTGTTTGCCGTTCAGGTCTGTAGTTTAATTAGATCCCATTTGTCAGTTTTGGCTTTTGTTGCCATTGCTTTTGGTGTTTTAGTCATGGAGTCCTTGCCCATGCCATGCCTATATCCTGAATGGTATTGCCTAGGTTTTCTTCTAGGCTTTTTATGGCTTTAGGTCTTACATTTAAGTGTTTTATCCATCTTGAGTTAATTTTTGTATAAGGTGTAAGGAGTGATCCAGTTTCAGCTTTCTGCATATGGCTAGCCAGTTTTCCCAACACCATTTATTAAATAGGGAATCCTTTCCCCATTGCTTGTTTTTGTCGGTTTTGACAAAGATCAGATGGTTGTAGATTTTTAATGCTTAAAAACTACCTACTCTGTGTTATTTTGTTGTAGCTGCATGAATAGTCTAAGACATTTTGTAAGCCAGACTGCAATACAGAGATACGTTAAAGTATTAGAAAAGGAAAACAACAAAAGCAGTCAAACAAACAAAACAAATGCTATCAGTCTGTAATTCTTTACCAGACAAATATATCTTCCAAAGATGAAGAAAAAACAGATTATTTCAGAGAAATAGAAGTTGTAAGAATGTATCACAGACTGATGTACACTAGAAGAAATGTAGAAAGTTCTTCAGGCAAAAGAAAAATGATACCAGATGGAAATTTGTTCCTACAAATAGAAATTAAATGTATCAAAAAGGTGAATGATAATGCTTTGTCACCAGTGCTAACTCTCACAAGACCTCTAGCCAGTTATGTTTTTAGCTGTAGGGCCTAACACCATGTTTAAGGAATGAATACCTAACTACACAAACTTAAAATGGAACTTCAAACACTCCTTGTATAAAATTTTCTCTCTGAAGTTTTAAAAAGAAAGACTGGGCCATAAAAAGAGTATAAAAAAAGGCTTGCTTCTCCAACTCCCATTTCTCATTTCAAACCTAAAGAAAGAAAACCTGTACCAATTTGAAAGTGTTTTAATCGACTCGCAGTGTAAAACTTCACGTTGCTTTCTGTAGCTTTTCAATAACTTCTTACACTCATGTTCTATGCGCAACTCAGTGGAGAACTATTTAGATTGATTGGATTGTTGGTTCTGACACAGAAGCCTACATCCATGTGGGGCAACCCCCAGTATGCTGGCCTCTGCCACATGCAACAGATCAGGCCCACCCATTGTGGTTTAGTGTGGCTGTATTATGCCAATTCCAAACCTGGTTTTCTGTTTATTGTCGTTGTGTGTTGTTGATAGTGGGAGAAGAAAAGTGGGTCACAGACAGTGTGAAGACACAAGGGGAAGACAGCCATCTACAAGCCAAGGAGAGAGGGCTGGAACAGCTTAATTCCTTGTAGCATTCATAAAGAACGCTTCCTGCTGACAGCTTGAGCACAGACTAGCAAAATAATACATGACTTTTTTTCCTTCTTCGTTTCCATGAGAATTGGGTGAAACCTATTATTCATATAAGTGGATGACCTGATTCTCTTATTTTTGTGGTTACCTTTGATTAGTGTTTTGGTTTTTACGCGTTTCACAGACTTCATTCAAATACTGGATCTCTGCTTTATTAGCTTTGTGTTCTCGGAGACATTCCTTAATCTAGTTCAGTCAGATTCTCATCTGCAAAATGAGGGTTCTAGCACCCCTCAGAATTGTACAGAGCTCTCAAAAATCTCCTTAGCACACGGAAGCTGTCCAATAAATGCCAATTGCTTTATGAATTTCTGTAGTTGTATGCTGCAGTACTTTATTTTTAAGATCATCTTTATATCAGTAAAAGACATTTGTTAAAAAACACTTTGTCACCTGTCTGACATAGCATCTGGTGGTAGTAAGGATAAGACATCATTAAAAGTAAAAATGGACAATCATAGAGAGTTAATTTTAGCAAGTAAGTAGATTATATGACTTAAACGGCAGCTTTGCAGCAAAGTGTAAAAAATAAATAAATCAGTTAACCAGCTTTGTGAAATACCCACAGAGTGTTTTAGACTTTATTTTGAAGGTGCCAAAATAGAGCTAACATGTCACTCTAAGTCTTCCCAAGATAATTACATGATAAATATCTAACTATCACTGCTTCACTGAAGACCTAGCAGTGAATGGGATTTGGGATGTGTGCCCATCAGTAACTGATTAGAGAAGTAAATTTTATAACTTGTCAGTATTCTCTGGCCATAATGTAGCAAGGTAAAATGAGGTCATTAAGGTGGGCACTAACCTAATATGACTGGTATCCCTACCAAGAAAAAAAAGGGAAACTTTGAGACGAACACACATACAGGGTAAACACCATGTGAGCATGATGATGGCCATTCACAAGCCAAGGAGAGAGGCCTGGAACACCTTCCTCTTCGCCTTCAGAGGAAACTAACCCTGCCAATACCTTGATTTCAGACTTGTAATCTCTAGAACTGTGGAACAATGAATTCCTGTTGTTTAAGCCACCCAGTCGTGGTATTTTATTATGGCAGTACTAGCAAATAATACAAGTAATAAAATATCAATTATTTTTAAAATCCCATAATTTTCCTTCTTGTTATATACATATATATAAAACAAATAAAAGGTGAAACTCTCTAATGTATAAAAAAGTTAAATAAATTAATAACAGAAAGGCCAAAAGTCCAACAGAAATGAATGAGCAGTTTATAGAGAAGGAAATTTAAATGGCTCTTAAATATATGGAACAATACCCAACCTGACTCATATGTGAACTACACTGAGAAATTGTTGTCTTCTAACATATAGGAAAGTCAACAAAATGAATAACACATGCTTTTACTGTGGTTTCTTCAGGAACAAAGGTCCACATACATTGGTAGTGGGAATATACATTGATACAATAAAAAAAATCCAAAGTTATAAATGCGTATAGTTTTACGTACTTCTCTTCTGGGGATTTATTCTGCAAGTATACACACACACACACACACACACACACACACACACACACGTGTGAAATGACATATGCAAAGTGATTCATTCCAGAAATGCTTGTGATAGTCACCACAAAACTGTCAATCACAGAGAGACTAATTAAGTAAGTTTTGGTACTCTTGCAGTCAAACACTATAAAACTATAAATGAGGAAGGAAAATTTTTGTACAATGATATGGAATGATCCAAGGTGCATTTTAAATAAATTAAATTTAGGAGGCTGGGTGCACTAGCACACACCTGTAATCCGCACACTTTGGGAGTTTGAGGCAGGCAAATTGCCGGAGGCCAGGAGATCAAGGCCAGCCTGACCATCATGGTGAAACCCCATCTCTACTAAAAATGCAAAAATTAGCAGGCATGGCAGCATGTACCTGTAGTCCCAGCTACGAGGAAGGCTGAAGCATGAGAGCCACCTGAACCTAGGAGGCAGAGATTGCAGTGACCCAAGATTGCACCACTGCACTCCAGCCTGGGTGACAGAGACTCCATCTCAAAAAGAAAAAAAAAGAAAAGAAAAAAGAAAGGAAAGGAAAAGAGGAAAGGGAAGGGAAGGGAAGGGAAGGGAAGGGAAGGGAAGGGAAGGGAAGGGAAGGGAGGGAAGGGAAGTGGGGGAGGGGAGGGGAGGGGAGGAGAGGAGAGGAGAGGAGAGGAGAGGAGAGGAGGAAAGGAATGGAATTAAACCTGGGAACAAAATAGTTTAATCTATCTATATGAGTACTATATGCCTTTTAAAGTGGAGAAATGAACATGTGCTTGTAATTATAAGGTGACTTAGCTACTTAAGAGTCACATGTAGCATTTGAATAGTGGTGAGTTTGCCTTAAAAGCTCTGTTCTACTGCCCCGCTCAAGAACAGGTATTGTCAAATTTGTAAAATAGGTACTTTAACTAAAATAGACTTTATTTTTATTGATGATTTAATCTATTACAAACTATTACTTTTTTAGTGTAAGCTGATGTAAAAATTTTTGCTTTAATATGATCACTTAATAAGTATTAAATGCACCAGTCCTATCTGCTAAAAATTGTTTGGCATATTTAATTGATCACAAGGATTCGAATAACACTCTTATATTTCCAAGTATCTTCAAGAAATTCTTATTTTCAGCAGGGCCTGCTGAAAAAACATAAAGCTTACATTTTAATTCCTGATGTCTTCTCATCACTTCCAACAGTAGCCACTGAGTCAAAGCAGGTGCTCTCTTTCCTTCCTTTACCTAAAGCCCTCCCTCTATATTACCTGTGTGTGAGATTACAGGCAGTTAGAATCCAACATTTGGCACACTGAAAGGAGCTATGTGATAGGGCCCCAAACTGAAATGTGATGAATTATTAAACAGGTAGTTTGTTGGGTGATTGAAAATTACCTGCAAAAGAGTGCTTATCTCCTTGAGGCACATCGAGAGCTAACGGAATTGAGCCAATTAGACTGACTGTCTCTTCAATGAGTTGTGACCTATCAATGGTAATAGCTTATTATGATGATAAATGAACCCATCTCTCAAACTGAAGCCTGAGCACACACTTCAGCAGTTTCCTTGAAACATGAGGCCATTACCTCTCAACTTCAGATCGACAGCAGTGACAGCCACAGGAGCAGACAGCATGCATGACTACACACAGATGATTGTTTTACTCAGATGAATATATTTATAGCTATGTCCAAAGAAACAGCCTCTTCTTTTGCATTGTGTATTCATATCTGAAATATTTATCATATGACGTTTCCTTCATTAGGAAGAAAACCCCTCCCTGGCAGTAATATTATGAGATAACTGGATTTTTAAAGTCTTTTTTTTCTTCACTTTTTTGTTTGTTGTTTACAGTGTTTTAATTTCTCATTCTTGTAATAACTCAACTCCTGGTTGAGTGAAATTTCAGAATAAAAATATTTTTTTATACCGAAGATGCTTGTAATATAAAAACAAGTGTGTTTTTAAAAAATTAATTTCATCCTATTGCATTTTGCATTTTATATTTGATGTGGGTTGGGGAAACTTAGAGATTCCTTTTTCTTTGTAGTGGAGTTTTGAAGAGATCAATTGTGTAAGAATCATGCAAGCGTAAATAGTTTTGTTTTCTTTTTAATTTTTAAAAAATTTCAAAAATTCTTGAAGTAGTTACTAAAATTTAGTAAGTTCCATGTGCTGCTATATTGGTATATTTTGTTTTGAGAGAATTAGGAGTGAAAGGGTTATTTTTATAATGAAATGCAATCTTCTAATTCCTAAGAAGTATTAGACAGGTGTTAGCTGCCAACTTCCCAAAAATATCCCTGAAAAAAAACCTCTTGGTCAAGAAAGTTTATGAAGTTATTGCAGTAAAGAAGACCATCACCTTGATATTCTTAGTCATGTCTCAGAAGATGAGGGTCAGGGGAGGATATTTATAGGTTTTAGGTAAAATGTTGGGTGATTTCAAGGCAAATCTGGCATGAGAGGGAACTGGTTGGGATTCTGCAGTGTTTGTTATATTATAATTTTGGATTTGTCACCAGAGTGAAGCAAGGGTCTTGAATCAAACATTGAAGAACATGTTATGAGTCTATCAGAAAGTTAGTTTAGATGGAACACAGAGCAGACACGATTTTCATGGAGACTGTTCACAGCATTGCTTAAAATAGGGAGTGGAAATTTTGGTTGCTCCCAGCATTATTTAGCATAGGAACAAGAAATTGTGTCAGCGTTAGCTCTTACAGGCATATATTTGCTTAATTTTCTGTGCCACTGTTTCCTAATGCATGAAATGAAAATAATATGAATACCTACTTTATAGTGTTATTTTGAGGATTAAATGCATTAACACGTATGCAGTACTCAAGATGGTGTCTGAAAAATGATAAACATTTGGTATTAGCTATTATTGTTAACTGCAACTGGGCTTAATTTGAGGTCAGGCATTATTTTACTGAAATTTTAGAAAGGCTCCCCTCACACATAAACATACAGAAAAAGAGAGAGGAAGAAAGAAGAAAAGAGAGAGGCAGAGAGAGAAAAAGTGAGAAAGAAACAGAGAGAGAAAGAAGGAAAGAAGAAAGAAGGAAGGAGAAAGAGAGGAGAAAGGAATAAGAAAGACTAGAAAGAAAAAAAGAAAGAGAGAGGCAGAAAGAGAATAAGAAAGAAAGAGAAAGAAAGAGATGAAGGAAAGGAAGGAAGAAAGGCAAGCGTGGAGGGAAAGAAAAGAAAAAATGGAAAGAATAAAGAAATAAATAGAGCAGGAAAGGAAAAAGAATAGGAAGAATTTGCTCATATATGTTTAATTTTTAGAGTATTTTGATTCACAAAGTAATTGACTATCAGGACCTCTCTTAGAGATGACCTGGTCTGCTAGTAAATGGCTTTTCCTTCCAGTTTTCATCTGGGGCTGGGCTTGAAGTGATCATCAGTCTCAGTGTTCTGGAAATAAGTCATTTATAATTAAATGGAACTGGAACTAACCCACAGACAAAAAGCTTTGCAAGCCGTTGAAGTTCCCCTAGGCCATTTACTGCCTTAAGCTTGATTTTACTCATATTCAGGAAAAAAGAATGAGTGAGGAGGTGGTGTTCTTATATCACAGAATTTTAAATTAAGATGTGATGGTTTCATATGAAAGTAAAAATGATTTATTTTGCTTTTTTTCTTCAAGACAAATACAAGGATAAAATTTAATTATGTTAATATCTAATCTTAAGTCTGATCTTGATCCAAAACTCTTTAAACTTTACCTAGAAAATGATAGTCCAATTTAATGTGTCTCACAATCTAGAAGGGATTTGGAGGGTGATGGATGGAATAAGGGCTTAACATGAGAAATAATTTCTGTTGTACCAAGCTCGTGAGCTTTATGCACAGTGAAAGATATTTAGGCTAAAGGAAACATTAAGTATGCAGGGAGCGAAACTCGTGACAGCTTGATACCGTAAAACTCAGCAAGGATGAGGTTTGACTCTGCATCCCTGCCTTATATAGTACAGTATTTTTACTTAAAGGAGATAAGCCAGGTTAAGGGGTCCAGCAAAACTGTTAAATTAACTCATTAAAAAAATCTAGTTATTGCTACAAAAGTCTCTCCAGTGTGGTGCTCAGGCTTCTTCCAGAGTCATCTGGAGTCTTTACATTGTTTATTATTGACACTTATTCTGATTCACTCACTCAGAAGATCTGGGGAAATCTACATTTTTAACCACCTCCCTAAGTGATTCTTCACCCATAAGAATTTGATGGCCACTCTTTTATGACTAATTTTTAAAATTACTGAAAATTAATTATATGCAGGTAGTTCGCTAGACTTTGACTTTCCATGCCAAAAAAAAAAAAAAAAAAAAACAACAACAAAAAACCTGCAGTATGCTTTTTAGTCTAAATTCAGAGATTGACTTTCATATCCAATAGTCTATACTGTACAAGGGAACCCTAGAATAACCCCTTCTTAGTCACTGCCAAAATCTATTTATTGTTTATCAATCTTATTAGAAACTGAACCTTGCACACACACACACACACCCCACCACCACACCAACCACACATTTACACTGGAAGAAAATGAATCTTAGACAGCAGCTATGTTTTTTTAAACAGGAAATATAACATATACTGCCATTAGCATTTGGAATGAGGGAGAAAGGAAACTTGGCAGAACCAGACTATTGCGTGAGAGTTGGAGATAGCTTCAGATTCTAGAAAAGTTTCCAACTCCTGCAGAATATGTATTAACAGTTTTGCTGTTTGAGCTCTGCTACCCACTAGCCAGGTGTAAACACAGATAAGACCCTTAACTTCACAGGGACCTATTGAGAAGAGGTTATAATCATTTAGCCACAGAATCTGGTTTTCAAACAAAATCCTAATCAGAACACCAAAAAAAAAAAAAAAAAAAAAAAAAAGCCAAAATAAAGGATTCAAATGGGTGAGAGGGCCAGTCCTGGTTACAGTGTGAGACAGAAACCATGCCCCTTACCGTGGACAACAGAACAGGTGCTGGTTACTGTGGTTGACAGAGTTCATCTTGGTTCAAGCAGAAGGTAGGGTTGGTGCTTGTTGCAGTGGCCAGTAACAGTGGCTGGTTTCTGGTTAAAATGCATGACAGAGTTAGGAGCTTTTCCTGCATTATGTCCCCATGGCCTCATCTGTGGTTTCCCCATAAGAAAACTAGCTTTTGGGAAAACATGGTGTAAATAAAAACAGATCAGATGGATTAGAAGTTCTCCTACAGATTTAAAATTTTATGAATGTAATGCCAAATATAATCTTACACTCAGTTGACTACTAATAAGAAAAAAATAACCCTGCAAAATATGGTAAAGTGACTACATGACAACAATTGGAAAGAAAATAATTGCACTCAGGTGAGCTATTGTCCATATCTAGAGGCACTGATGATACATAAACCCAGCCACAGAAAATGTGGAACGTGTCAGAGAAAAGCAACTAAAATGATTCAAGACACTGAACAGTGTTCAAGCTATGTAATTTCTTACCTATATTACAGGATAAAAAAACATCTGACTTTTTTTCTACCTCCAACTTCCCTCCTCTAAAATGTTACTCACATACCTGATAGAGAAGAATCTTTGTAAAACTCAAATTTGATTACCTTAGTCTCCTTTTTAAAATTTCAGCGTCTTAAAGATAGAGTGGAAGCTCAGAGACCATTCTGGCCTTGTAACACCCTTGCAGCTCAGAAGGGACCTGTGGTCAGGTGATTAAAATGCCTGCAAGTGTTCAATGCTCTCTCATGATTTTCTTTCTCACAATGTCCCTTCAGTACAGGATTTCTTTCTACCATTTTCCTGAATAATTAACTTGTAGTCATCATTCAAAATGCATTTAAGCATTGACTTCTATAGGAACTATTTCTGATCACCCTATCTCCCAGCTCTGCTTGAGGTTGGCCTTCTCTGCACAATTCCAATGAGACCACCTACTACCCAGCATGCAGAAATACCTCTCTTTGACTTTCTCACTAAACTGGGGGTTCCTGGTGAGTGACAACTGGATTCTGTTCTTCTTCCTACCAAGGAACCTAGCAATTTGCTTTGGACAGCATAGGAACTTAGTAATTCTTTGCTGAGTGAATAAATGAATGCTTTGTGTGGACAGTAGTTATTTCTGTTTCCACAGAAGATGAACAAGAGAAAATACAAGAAATACAGAAAATTATCCTGAATTTAAGAGAAAAAATTGAAAACTTAGTAAAAGTGTTTGGGTTTAACTTCCTTCAGAAATGCCTGTGTGGATTTCCTAAATATTTTTAAAAGATTTTTCCAAGGAGCATTTAAGGCCACATCTGTTCAGAACCAAGGGGAGGGCCGAAAGAGTCTGCCAAATTCTTTTCCAGCCCTCAAATTTTATGAGCCTGAGTTGCATTGTGTGGGTAAAAGTCTTGTTCTTTGTGGATCAGGAGGAAGTTAGATGTTTTGGATATTTATATAGAAATAAAGAATTTAAGACCGGAAAGAACTTGAGCAAGACTCTGTTAAATGTGTTTTGTATGAGCTGGTTTTCACCCTGTGTTCTTGTGGTTCCTCCATGCTGGGGGCAGGAGGTGGGATGGAGCAGATAGGGAGTCTCTTTCCCTCTTAAGGCAGGATGTCTTTTTAAAATCAATTTTTTATGTTGAAAGTCCATGGAATGGAATGTGGAAACTGAGACCCTGAAAGATTAAGTCACTTGAACAGAGATATATAGCTTCTCCAGAGACCAGGCAGACATTAGATTTATGATTTCCTGACTTCCACTGCAGATCTCTTACAATTTTTCTATGCAAGACATAAAAAAAGAATCAGCTATTTACTTTCTAGTCAAGGTAGGTTAAAATCAAGCCACTTGTTTTCAAACATCTATTGAGAGTTCATGCCATCAAATTTAAAAATTCGCTTAACTGACTTTAATTTTCTTTCACTTAGGAAGCAGCTGCCTTTCAAGATAATAAAATAAACAGATACAATAATATTTGGTCAGCTGTGGCTTTTAATTTAAATGTTTAATTCAATGTTGTTTGGTTTTCTGGATTCCAAAATATTCTCTGCAAGAGAAGCATACACATTCTAAAGCATTTCAAATATTTATTATGATGTCCTAGAGGTGGCTGTCTTTCTGTTACTGTACATACCCTGAGTAGACTTGACATTGCTTTGGAAGCATATATTTTCTGATAGACATATTACTCTCATAATCTAAAATTTTTCAGAAGTGACAAAAATGGGGTTTGCTATTTTCTTCTTCACTGTCTCTATGATTTTGCTTTTTGCAAGATGTCATGTAGTTAAAATCACACAGTGTGTTGTCTTTTAAGATTGGCTTCTTTCATTTAGCAATATACCTGTAAGCTTCCTCTATGTCTTTTCAAACAGTTTTTATTATTTTTTTAGCTCCGAATACTATTTTGTTGTCTGGATATAACCACAGTTGAATTATCTATCCATTTACCTCCTGAAAAACATCTTGCTTGCTACCATGTTCTAGCAATATGAATAAAGCTGCTATAAACACTTGTGTGATAGGTCTTGTGTAGATATAAGTATTCAACTTATTTGGGTAAATACCAAATAGTGCAATTGCTGGATCATATGGTCAGAGTATGGTTAGTTTTGTAAGAAACTGCTAAACTATCTTCCAATATGGTTGTATAATTCACCAGAAATGAATCAGAGTTCCTGTTGCTCCACATTCCCACCAGCATTTGATATTGTCAGTGTTTTAGACATCAGCTATTCTAATAGGTATGTTGTGGTATATCACTGTTGTGTTAATTTACAGATCTCTAATGATGTAAGATGATCAGTATCATTTTATGTGCTTATTTTTCATCTGTATGTAAGCTTTGCTGAGGTATCTGTTTACATTTTCTTACAACTTTTAAATTGGGTTGTTTATTTTCCTATTGTTGACTTAAGAGTTCTTTACATGTTTTGGACCAATTCCTTTATCAGGCATATCTTTTGCAAATATTTTCTTACAAATGGTGGTTTGCCTTCTCATTCTTTTCACAGTGTCTTTCATAGAGAAGGTGATTTTTCATTTTAATAACATCTAAGATGAATTTTTTTTTCATGGAGCTTGACTTCAGTGTTATATATAGTCACTGCAAACCCAAAGTTACTTAGATTTTCTTCTATGTTATCTTACAAGAGTTAACAGTTTTGCATTTTATATGATCCATTTTGAGTTCTATGATCCATTTTGTGCTAATCTTTGTGAGGATCTGTACTTGGATTTATGTATTTTGCTGAGACTGGGTAATTTATAAAGGAGAGAGTTCTATTTGGCTCATGATCCTGGGAGCTTGAGTAGGAGGTCTGAGTTAGGACAGCTGCATTTGGACAAATTCTGGTGAGAGCCTTGTGCTGCATCTTAACATGGCGGAGAAATGGAAGAAATATTGGGCATGTGTAAAATGACCAAAAACAAGAGGAGCCCTTACTTTTAAACAACCCACTCTCAAGGTAACTAATCCAGTTCTGCAAGGGCAAGAACTCACTCTAAGAAAGATATTAATTCTTTTTTAAAAACCTAATCACCTCTCCAAGGCACCACCTTTCAACATCGTCCCATTGGGAACCAAGCCTCACTATGAGTTTTGATTGGGACAAACCATATTCAAACCATAACACAAATGATGTCCAGTTTTTCTAGTGCCATTTATTGAAAACACTTTCCTTTTCTCATTGAATTCCCTTTGCTCCTTTGTCAGAGATCAGATGACCATATACGGTGTATATCTGGGCTTGCTATTCTATTCCGTTGATCTATGTGTCTTGTTTCTCACTAGTACTACCTTGTCTTCATTACTATAGTTTTATACTAAGTCTTGAAGTTGGTTAGTGTTAGTTTTATAAGTTTGTTCAATATTATTCAAAGTTGTGTTGGCTATTCTTGATCTTTCCTCTCCATATAAACTTTAGAGTCAGTGTGTTGATATTCAAAAAATAATTTGCTGGGATTTTGATTGGAATTGCCTTGAATCTATACACAAATTACGAAGAACTGACATCCCACAATATTGAGTCTTCCTATTTATGAACATGGAATATCTCTCCATTTGTTTAGTTTTTCTGTGATTTCTTTCATTGGGGTTTTATAGTTTTCCTCCTATAGATCTTGCACATAATTTGTTATATTTATTTTGAAGTGTTTTGGGGGGGCATCCTAATGTAAATGATCCTGTATTTTTAACTTCACATTCCAATTTTCTTTGCTAATATATAGGAAAGCAATTGACTTTTATACCACATTTTTCTTCAGACAGATGGAATCAAGTGACTTAGAAATTGGCTTTGTTGTTCTACCTGTCTTGAAAAATTTCATCTTCCTTTGAGAACCATAACCTTCATATCTCAAGGTTATGGATAAAATGCTATCTACAAAATACTTGTAATGCTTATGGTCTAAAAGACTAAATAAGGCCTCAAGAGATTATTCAAAATCAGTGTTACTGATTCCCAGTGGATTCCTAAAGGGCTCTGTTATGATAGTTGCAACTCTAATCCAATATCAAAGCTTCTGACTTTTACTCCCCCATGTCTAGGGAGGTTTCCCTCAACAGTAAAAAATAACTGCAGATACTGCTTTCCCATTCCATGCCACAAAAATGCATTTTTGAAGGATGCTACAGATATGTATTTATATTCCTTAAGCTCAGCTCATATATATTTCTCAAGGCTGTGTGGTATCATAGAAAAAATGATGGAGTCAAATCAATATTTATTTCTTTATCAGTCAAATAAGTCTGATTTAATTTTTTAGAACTTAATGCTTAGTAGCTGTGAGATCTTACAGAAATTTCTTCACCTTGTATCCTTTGTCACTTTATAAAATGGAGAGTGTAAATACTACTTCTTAGAGTTATCATGATTATTTAATCTAATAACACATGAGACACCAGATATGTAATAGGAACTGAATAAGTATTAGCCTACTTGCTTTCCCTTGACATTTCCAGAAAATAAAACTTGAGTATCTAAGATTATATGATAGATTCCAGTAGACTAAGTGAATCTGAGGGGAGAAGTATTTGTCATTTTTCTTCTCTTCTTTGGTTTTAAAGAAGTGCCACTGGAAATGGAACCACTAATTATAAACAAATTTCTGCATACTGATCCAATATTAACAGAGACAGTAATTGTGGACTGTGCCTTACTGTGCACGGCAAAAATGAGCTCAAGATGTTATCAAAATAATGATTCAGAAGGAAAATTTTGTTCCACAAGTGATGAATAGCCACAAAACAACTAGGACATACAGTCTCTGATTATACAACTAGAGTCAATAGCTACTTTCTACAGATTAAACACCATTGTAGAGATGGAAACGTTATTGTTTATATTTTATGAAAACTATTCTCCTTTGTTTTTATGTCAGTTTGAGAGTAGAAGAATAACCTACACGGCAAAACATGCCTTTCATACATTAGGGCTGCCTAGAGCATATTCCAGCACATTATAAAAATATTAAATAATTCCTATAATTAAACTGATGTTCTTTGGAATGAAGATGGAGACACATAGTTATCTGAATTGCCTTAAGCTAGTTTTGCAATAAGTAGATTTTTACTATTCTAGAATACTTAATGAATGAATCATGCTATGCTACAAGTAAGTATTAATTAATGGTTGAAATACAAACGACATCTTCCTTGAATTATGTGATAATCTACACTACAACTAAAGGAATTTATCATGATAAATGCTAGCTACTGTTGAATCACAGAGGGGTATATGAGATCCATTTTCATTCTTAAAGAAAATCTTTTTATTAATATGGTGAATATTAACTCACTAAATAATAAAGAAAACTTGTATAAAGTGCAATTTGTAATATTGTATTTATGATGCATGATTTTTGTTGTAGAATTAGAAAATACTTAAGTTTTTGGGAATAGTTGGAAGGGATTGTAATTATCAGAAACACATATTATACCTAAACATGTATTAGGACCTTGTTTTAAAAATTAGGTCTTAGAACAAGCAGGTGAGCTGTATAATTATTTTCTTAGATTACAGGTAAATACAGGGAGCTTGTTTTGAATGCAAAATATATTCTTTTTAGAATCTCAACCCATGAGTTGCTTTCTTTCACATATGAGTCCCAATATCTGTTTTCTATAATCAGTCTATGTCTATTAGATGTGTAATTATATTAATTATGTAAATGTACATAAATACCAAATTATTTGGTCAATCTTCCCATTTTTTTTAGTAATTATATACCCTTCTCAGGGTTAGATGTAGCTTTCCCTTTAACTCAGAGAAATCAGTGTCAACAGGCTACCTTTTGTAAGACTGCCAGAGAGCTATGCATCGCTCTATGCAAAGAGTATTTCTCCTGTAAATGTTCCCATAGTGCTTTCAGTAGAGTAAATCCGTTATCATGTTGTAAATTAAAATATTTCCTCTTTTGGAATACTCTGTTCCTACTAAAACAGGAGATGTTTCCTTCTTTGAAACAAGATATTTAGAGTTATCTGGTTAAGACATCCCGTCTTAAACCATAAGACCTTTTTGAATACTTTACATAGAGAAAAATGAAAAAATTTAAACAAATGTCAGAGTTGCTGGGAAGCCCCAGGATATAATCTACTGTAGACTGTCATTCATAGACAAAGACACCTCCTATTTATAGACTTGGGACAGTTCAGCTTCTCCAACTTGAGAGTTTTGAAGATCAAATACAAATGGGTCTTATGAAGTTTCAAAACATGTTTCTCATATCCTTTGAGTAAATAAACTTGGGCCTGTAGCCAATCGTTTGTATTCCAGTCTTTTTAAAAAATTCAAGTATAGAAACATCAGACTTTCATTGCCAAAGGGGTCATGACATATTTTAATGTAAGTGCAGAAACTATCTGTAATGAATCAACACTTAAATGAGATGGCATTAAGACCAGCTTTGCTATTACCACAGATGGCATGACAATTAACTTTTAATATATCAAAAATATGAGTGTACTCATATATTATCAGTCATTTAATCATGATATTCCAATATTAACCTCTTAGTGTATTGTGAAAAAGATTCATTTGTACAGTATTTTTCCTCTTCAGGTTTTCGATTTCTTGAAGGAAAGAACAATATTTTCCTCATCTTGTGACCTTCCCTGTATATGTTGCCTGAGACGTAATAACTATTCAACAATTTACAGTATTCAATAGAATTGTATAAATCTTGGTTTTAAAACTTTGATATACAATAAAACATACTTGGGCAAATTATAGAGCTGTTCCTGAAAATGAGCTAATACATATTTAGTTGTTAAAATTCTGAAGGGATAATGTAAATTAGATGTGAACCACCTCTACAATATAAAATAGCAGTAAGCTGTAAGTTGAAATAATGGTTTTTCTCATTTTTCAGTAACATTCATTAAATGCCTGATACAATTCTGTTCTTTCTGAAAATTGATTATAATGAAGAAATCCTGGCCATTATAAAATTGTCATCTAGTCATAGGTAGAATAAATGAGAGAATTATGATGATCCAAATATAGAAAGCATTTAAATTGGAGAACAGATGAAACTGTGCTTCTAAAACATTTCAGTGTGGTTCATTTTCTATATGTTATATTGAAAAAATTTATATGGAAATGTAATTTTTCATTTGCAGATGCTTAAATTTAGACACATGTTTAATACTGTAATCATTTTGATCAAACAGTAGCTATTATTTATTATTCAATATTTATATGTAAAACCTGAAACTTATTTACCTTAATGATGGTCTTTTGATAAAAAGTGCCTGTGTATCAGCAAGATTCGCCAATTCTTTTTATTCCTTAAAGAATATCTGACAATTTGCTGGTTTCTATAAGTTTGAGTTAAGACACCATAATAATGTCCTGCAGTATATATGTCAAAATATATGAGTCAAAAAGACACTCTAAGATAGCAGTCTCCAAGAACCCAGGAAGTATGTGATCCATAGGAGTGTATATATTTTATTTTCTGTAAAAAGTAAGACCATTAAAAGTTCATCATATGGATGGACACTGGCCTGCTCACTTGGTGGAGTACCAGCTCAAGATGTTTTGAGGAAAGAATTTGCATTACCAAGTGGGAGGACTTACAGTGGTGACTTCACTTGTTCATTGATTTCCACATATGAAATATGATTTTTTTGCACAACTAAGTTTGCTTTCAAATTATATGACCTATGTTTTTAACTAAATAAAGCTTTGCTTAATAAATACGTGGGTTAATATATTCCTTCAAAAAACATAATGAAATAATATTAACTATACAAAGGTAAGCAATGAACAAGAAAACACTAGTGCTTACCGCTACTCTTGGTAAGAGCTTTCTTTCAGGCACAAAATGAGGTAAAAGTAATGACAACATAAAGGCAGATGAAAAGTTGGTTAACAAGTGAGGAATTAACTATCTTGCAAAAGCAGTTTTTATTATACAGAAGCCATTTTGAAAGCAATTATTCAGAAGGTTTCTATCAGTATATGATTTGTAGCTCAAATTGTTATTGGTTTATCAATCACAAATACTATTTTCTGCATAATGAAACTAGAAAATATAATTATCAAACCCATTTTTAAAGTCTTCAACACACGAAGTTTCAGTGAGCTTTGAAGCTTTTTGTTAAATATGTTAAAATGTCACACTTTCCAAATAGTTTCCAATTATAACCAATTAGCATCAGAAAATTTATTAGCCAAATTTAATCAAGAACCTAAAATAATTTGTGAAAGAACTGAATAATGAGTGTCATAATTTAGTATGCTCAGCCATTGTGTAATTCTTACAATGGGACCTGTGTATTTTTTGTGTATGTGGTATCCCTTTTCAGCTATGAAAACCATTATTACTAAGTATTAAAACAAACTGAATCTGGAAACAGACCTTCAAATATCAACACTTAGTAATATTTCTAAGTATTAAGCCAAGATTTTCAAAAATAAGAAAAGCATGATTGATCATATTATTATCTAAAAAAGATTGTGCTGTATTGTTGAGAGTAAAAGGGAGTTTTATATCAATAACTAAAGTATTTTAAAATAATGTTTATTTCATTTCTTATAGTTAAATTTACCTATTTACATTATTTACCTATTTAATAATATATTGATATCATAACACATGTATATAATACTGGTAGAGACAGAATATAGACCTCGAATGCATTTTTAATGATAATATTGAAAAACCAAACTCTAGAGACTCCTGTTCTAGGTAATTGATTAGTACAGTAAATGCATACTTAAGAAAAATTCATTAAATAGATGACATTAATCTTTCATGCACAATAACACCTTTCTCCAGCTGTGGCTCTAACTCTCCTGATGGATTCTTGACTGCTCTCAACTAATCCACTATGTGGTTTTAGGCATTCAGGATAGACACTGAATGGAATAACTATTCCAAAAGTAATTTTAAGAGAAGCATTTGATTGACTGATTATATATTCATTCATCCTGCATATACTTGATGATTTGAATGGTGATTTGATTCCAGATATATTGATTTGCCAGAAACTTTCTCGTTTCCAAACAGTGAAATACAACAACTTTGATCTCATAAAGCTTACATTCTAGTTAGAAGAGAGAATATTAATTAGATAAGCACATAAATTATATAGTATGTTAGATAGCAATAAATAAGAAAAAAGTAGAGCATGGAGGGCATAGGAAGGATGATAGAGGTTGAATAGGCTTTAATTTCAGATAGAATATTTGGTCAGAGAACTGAAGGTGACTATGAAAAATTTATGTGGGTATCTAGAGCAAGAAGGTCTTAGGGAAAAGAGAAAGTAAGTGCAAAGGCCCTAAGATATGAATGTGCCTGGCATGTTCAAAGAACCTCAAGGATGAGGTAAGAGTTGGGGAGAGTTGAAGGATATGGGAAGGGGCAAATATTGTAGTTCTTTGGCACATTGTAGTTAATATCTTCACATTTTTTCTGGCAGTGCAGTGAGAAGCACAGACATCTAATGATCTGAGTTATGTTTTAGTAGGGTCACTGTGATTGCTACCTTGAGAATTGACTGAACGAGGACAGACAGATAGACCAGTTAAAAAACTTGGCATTCATCCAGTCATTAGATATGAAGGCTTGGCCCACAGTGATGATGGTGAAGATGATCAAGCGTGGTTTGATTCCAGATACGTTTTGAAGGTAATGCTAAAAAGATTTGCTAATAGTATGGCTGTGGAACATGAAACAAAGAGAAAAGTTGAGGGTTACTTCCCAACTATGGACCTGGGCAACTAAAAGACTTGTCTTTAACTTAGATGGAAAAGACTGTGCTAAAAACAAATTTTTAAAGAAAGGTCATAAACTCCAGCTTAGCTAATTATATGAAGTTAGTGATGCCTATTTTACATCAAGGAGGAAATGTTAAGGTGATAGCTAGTATACAAGTCTGAAGTTCATTGGGTCAGGGGCATTTGAACTGAAGATGAAAAATGTTTACATAATCAATACAGATGTCATTTAAATCAGGAGACTAGATGTGACAACCAAGAAAATGAATAACAAGAGACAAAATAAGAGATCTAAGGATTGGGCCCTAGAGCACCCCAACATTTAGAGGTTAGCAAAGTGAGGAGGAACCAGAAAGGATACTAAGAATCAGCGGCAAAAAAAGTAGAAGGAAAACCACAGAAATCATGTGCTGAAAGTCATTCGAGTCTGAGTGCCATGGCTCACATCTGTAATCCTAGCACTTTGGGAGGCTGAGGCGCGTGGATCACAAGGTCAAGAGATCGAGACCAATATGGTGAAACCCCATCTCTACTAAAAATACAAAAATTAGCTGAGCATGGTGGCACATGCCTGTAGTCCCAGCTACTCGAGAGGCTGAGGCAGGAGACTCACTTGAACCAAGGAGGCAGAGGTTGTGGTGAGCCAAGATCATGCCACTGCAGTCCAGCCTGGCAACAGAGCAACACTCCGTCTCAAAAAAAAAAAAAAAAAAAAAGAAAAGAAATGACAGTCATTCGAATTAATCAAGTGATCAACTTTGTCAAGTACTATTGATGGACCAAATAAGGTAAGAAATGAGAGTTGACCATGGCATATAGCAATACATTTGACCAATGACCTTGAGAAGAGAACTTTCAGTGGAGTGAATGGCAACATGGGAACTGGAGTGGATTTAAGAGAGAATGAGAAGAAAGATATGGAGACAGCAAGAGTAGACTTATCTTTTTCTAGATAGAAAATAAGGGCATAGATACTTTTATGGGGGGTGGAATGGTGCTGGGACATGTGGAAGTCTCTTCGATTGGTTTTTATATTCTTAGGAAATAGAAAATAATTGAGTATGAGGTTATTGGTTTTTATATTCTTAGGAAATAGAAAATAATTGAGTATGAGGAGGATGCTGAAGCTTCAAAAAGAAAGGAGAAAGTATGAAATCGTATCCAGGAATGTAGCAAAGAACATGGACCAGACAACATTCGGGATCTACATGAGTTTAGTAATCATGAATTTGAGGCAAGATACTATTGAGTTTCTTTAGATATATCAAGCTCAACGATTGCAGGTACAGAGAAGATAGAGATTAGATTTAACTGAAGTTCGTGGTTTAGCCAAGTGAGTACAGTAAAACTACAGATTAAAATAACTGACTATGGAATTTAAGGCAGTATGAGAAACTCTCAAGCTAGAGCAATTTCCCATTTCTCCCTCCTAAAATGCTATAGGTACTATAGTCAAGACATGTATTTCTTTCATAGAACTATACAAGGCCTTAGAGGATATTTAGTATCCTTGGCTTAAAGGATAAAGGTACAGTGCTACAATACACAGTGTGCTGTACACTAAATGTCACTAAAATATTGGTAGCACTTTACCACAAATTAAAGGAACAGTATATAACCCTTGACTGTGCTTTAACTCCATTGAATTTCCTTCTTTTTTTTAGAATGGAGTTTTTATATATGTTCCCCAAAGCAAGGCTAGTTTATATAACATGAAATTACTTATGAAAATGAAAAATCAATCTGATCATCTATTTGTTGTATCCAGAACAAAATATAGCAACAAAGAAGGCATAGGTTAATTTTCTGAAACTATGCTTTACTGAACATATGGGAATTACTACCAATCATTTAAAGAGTTGCCTTATTTCTTAGACAAATAATAACTGAAATGTATTGAGTATTCACGTGTATATCTGGAATGTATTTAAATGTTCATGTGTATACCTAGCTTAGTGCTAATTGTCCTGCCTCCATTATCTGATCTGATTTTCCCACAGTGCTCTGAAGTATGAGTTATCATTATCTTTATTATATAGAAAATAGTATAAAAATATGCCTATGACGTGGAGAATGGAGGAATGTTTTACAATATTATAGTCTGGTTGTTCACTTTTCATCCATTTGTGTTGCTACTGAATTGTTCTAGGCTGCTAAGGCAGCACCGTCACAAGCCACATTTTTCCTAGATATACACACACTTTTTCCTTTGTCCTTTAGTTCCTTAAACTACCTATGCACTTTTCTCTTCTTTCTTTTTAGGTGGATGATTAAAATTGTGAGTCTAGATCTTTTTTTTTAATAAAAAACAACCTAGTGGAACATTTGCCCTCCAAAATAACATTCAGTGCATCTTAAACATAAAATAATTTAACTGCTTAAAGAAAATTTCCAGCTTCCAAACTGACATGCCATTAGATTTTTTTTTATTGCATTTTAGGTTTTGGGGTACATGTGAAGAACATGCAAGATTGTTGCATAGGTACACACCTGGCAGTGTGATTTGCTGCTTTCCTCCTCATCACCTATATCTGGCATTTCTCCCCATGCCATCTCTCCCCAAAACCACACCTCCCACTGTCCTTCCCCTATTTACCCTGACAGACCCCAGTGTGTGATACTCCCCTCCCTGTGTCCATGTGTTCTCATTGTTCAATGCCCGCCTATGAGTGAGAACTGTGGTGTTTGATTTTCTGTTCTTGTGTCAGTTTGCTGAGAATGATGGTTTCCAGGTTCATCCATGTCCCTACAAAGGACACAAACTCATCGTTTTTGATGGCTGCATAATATTCCATGGTGTATATGTGCCATATTTTCCCTGTCCAGTCTATCACCGATGGGCATTTGGGTTAGTTCCAGGTCTTTGCTATTGTAAACTGCGCTGCAGTGAACATTCGTGTGCATGTGTTCTTATAGAAGAAAGATTTATAATCCTTTGGATATATATCCAGTATTGGGATTGCTGAGTCAAATGGAATTTCTATTTCTAGGTCCTTGAGGAATTGCCACACTATCTTCCACAATGATTGAACTAATTTACACACCCACCAACAGTGTAAAAATGTTCCTATTTCTCCACATCCTCTCCAGCATCTGTTGTCTCCAGATTTTTTAATGATCACCATTCTAACTGGCATGAGATGGTATCTCAATGTAGTTTTGATTTGCATTTCTCTGATGACCAGTGATGATGAGCATTTTTTCATATGTTTGTTGGCATCATGTATGTCTTCTTTTGTAAAGTGTCTGTTTATATCCTTCGCCCACTTTTTAATGGGCTTGTTTGTTTTTTTCTTGTAAATCTGTTTTAGTTCTTTGTAGATTCTGGATATCAGCCCTTCGTCAGATGGGTAGACTGCAAAAATTTTTCCCATTCTGTTGGTTGCCGATTCACTCTAATGACTGTTTCTTTTGCTGTGCAGAAGCTGTGGAGTTTGATTAGGTCCCATTTGTCTATTTTGGCTTTTGTTGCCAATGCTTTTGGCTTTTGGGTCATGAAGTTCTTGCCTACGCCTACGTCCTGCATGGTTTTGCCTAGATTTTCTTCTAGGGTTTTTATGGTGTTAGGTCTTATGTTTAAGTCTTTAATCCATCTGGAGTTAATTGTAGTGTAAGGTGTCAGGAAGGGGTCCAGTTTCTGCTTTCTGCACACTGCTAGTCAGTTTTTCCAACACCATTTATTAAACAGGAAATCCTTTCCCCATTGCTTGTTTTTGTCAGGTTTGTCAAAGATTGGATGGTTGTAGATGTGTTGTGTTGCCTCCGAGGCCTCTGTTCTGCTCTATTGGTCTTTATCTCTGTTTTGGTACCAGTACCATGGTGTTTTGATTACTGTAGCCTTGTAGTATAGATTGAAGTCTGGTAGTGTGATGCCTCCCACTTTGTTCTTTTTGCTTAGAATTGACTTGCCTTGCATGCTTTCTTTTGGTTCCATATGAAGTTTAAGGTGTTTTTTTCCAGTTCTGTGAAGAAAGTCATTGGTAGCTTGATGGGGATAGCATTGAATCTGTAGATTACTTTGGGCAGTATGGCCATGTTCACAATATTGTTTCTTTCTAACCATGAACATGGAATGTTTCTCCATCTGTTTGTGTCTTCTCTTATTTCGTTGAGTAGTGGTTTGTAGTTCTCCTTGAAGAGGTGTTTACATTCCTTGTTACTGAAGGAGATAGAGACACAAAAAACCCTTCAAAAAATCAACAAATCCAGGAGCTAGTTTTTTGAAAAGATCAACAAAATAAACAGACCACTAGCCAGATTAATAAAAAAGAAAAGAGAGAATAATCAAATAGATGCAATAAAAAATGATAAAGGGGATATCACCACAGATTCCACAGAAATACAAACCATCATCAGAGATTATTACAAACAACTCTATGCACATAAACTAGTAAACCTGCAAGAAATGGATAAATTCCTGGACACTTGCATCCTCCCAAGCCTAAACCAGGAAGAAGTCGAAACCCTGAATAACAAGACTAATAACAAGGTCTGAAGTTGAGGTAGCAATTAAGAGCCTATCACCCAAAAAAAGCCCAGGTCCAGATGGGTTCACAGCCGAATTCTACCAGACATACAAAGAGGAGCTGGTACCATTCCTTCTGAAACTATTCCAAACAATCCAAAAAGAGGGAATCCTTCCCAAATCATTTTATGAGAACAACATCATCCTGATACCAAAACCCGGCAAAGACTCAGCAAGAAAAGAAAACCTCAGGCCAATATCCATGACGAGCATAGATGCAAAAATCTTCAGTAAAACACTGGCAAACCAATTGCACCAGCACATGAAAAAGCTTAACCACCATGATCAAGTAGGATTCATCCTGGGGATACAAGGCTGGTTCAACATATGCAAGTCTATAAACATAATTCACCACATAAACAGAACCAGACAAAAACCACATGATTATCTCAATTGATGCAGAGAAGGCCTTTGACAAAATTCAACAGCCCTTTATGCTAAAACCCTCAATAAACTAGATATTGATGGAACGTAACTCAAAATAATAAAAGCTATTTATGACAAACCAACAGCCAATATCATGCTGAATGGGCAAAAACTGGGAGCATTCCCTTTGAAATCTGGCACTAGACAAGGAAGCCCTCTCTCACCACTCCTATTCAGTATAGTACTGGAAGTTCTAGCCAGAGCAATCAGGCAAGAAAAAGAAATAAAGGGTATTCAAATAGGCAAGGAGGAAGTCAAATTGTCTCTATTTGCAGACGACATGATTGTATATGTAGGAGACCCCATCGCCTCGGCCCAAAATGTCCTGAAACTGATAAGCAACTTCAGCAAAGTCTCAGGATACAAAAACAATGTGCAAAAATCTCAAGCATTCCTATACACCAATAACAGACTTAAAGAGAGCCAAATCAAGAACCAACTGCCATTCACAATTGCCATTAGATATTAGTGACATTTATTTATAAACAAATAAATGTCTTCAACCTCTATGTAGTTACTATCAATATTGCCATGCAATATATATGGAGTTCCAAATACATTTCAAAAAGTATTATAGATACAGTAGTGGTCACTTATGTCCCTTCACTTATGTCCCTTTGATTGAAACTGCATTATACAAGTTCTTTCAGCACAATAACCTGGAAAATATAGCTGTCTATTTAAAGAAGACATTTTCTTGTTTGGCAGAATATTATCATCATATGGCATATGTACAATATGGTCCTAATTTGTTTCTATATGTGCTAGGCTTAGAAAACTCACTTTAAGTTTTACTAAATTTATTTTGGAGTTTAACTCTTACTTTTGACATGATTTATATTCTAAGGAGATCTCAGCTTCTTCCTACTTAAATGACATTACATAGATAGAAAGGTATATATTCTTATTATAGTAGTTTCTGCCAGAGCTGCAGTCCTGTTGTTAGAAGGCTGTCAGAATTTTCAATGTAAGCCTTCCTTTCCTAGATGTTATAATTTAATCTGCTAACTCCTATTAATTTCTGAAGACTGTGCAGTCATCCTGTACCTTAGAACAAAATATAGATATGTACACTCCTGTTTTTTCTCCATACTTACCTTCCCCCAAATGTTTTAATTTTATTATTTGAAAATTATAATAATGGCAATAGATTTCAAATTAAAATTCTGGCTAATGACTCCCTCAGGAATTTCTTTATATTGATTGATAAAGAATTTTCTTTGTAAATTCTTTATATTGATTGATTTGTATGTTGTAGGCTAAATAATGCTTCCTCCAAGTTACCCATAACTGGATTTCTAGAGCCTGTAAATATGTTCTCTCTTACATGGCAAAAGGGACCTTGCAAATGTGATTAAAAACCTTAAGATAGGAAAATAATCCTGCATCATCCAGGTGGACCCAATCCAATCACATTAGACCTTAAGAGTGGAAGAAGAAGGAAGAAAGGAGGGGTCCAAGTGATGAAAGAAATAAAGAAAAGGAAAGAGAGGTTTGAAGAATGAAAAAGATTTCATTCATCATTGCTGGCTTTAAAGATGGAGAGTCTCTTGAACCAAGGATTGTGAATGACTGCTAGAATCTGGGAAAGAGCATTGGCTGACAAACAACAAGAAAATGAGAATATCAGTTCCACAACCACAAGAACTGAATCCTGCCAACAACCTGAAGGAACAAAGAAATAGATTCTCCTGTCATGCCACCAGAAAGGAACGTATCCATGCCAACACCATCATTTTAGTCGTTTTAGCCCAAGGAGATCCATGTTGGAATATTCACCTGCAGAACCATGAGAGAATATATTTGTGTTGCTTTCAACTGCTAAGTTTGTTATGGTAGAAATAGGAAAGTAATGCAATGTACAGTTGACCCTTGAACAGTGCAGGGGTTAGGGATGCTGACCCCTACACAGTTGAAAATTTGTTGATAATTTTTAACTCTCTAAAAACTTAACTACTAATAGTCTACTGTTGAACAGAAGCCTTACTGATAACATAAGCAATTTATTAACATATTTTACATGCCATATGTATATATACTGTATTCTTATAATAAAGTATGTTAGAGAAAGAAAATGTTATTAAGAAAATCATAAGGAAGATAAAATATATTTTTGCTCATCAAGTGAAAGTGGATCTTCTTAAAGGTCTTCATCTGCATCACCTGCATGTTGAGTAGGCCAAGGAGGAGCAGGAAGGGTTGGTCTTGCTGCCTCAGAGGTGGCAGAGGCAGAAGAAAATCCATGTATAAGTGGACCTGCACAGGTCAAACCTGTGTTGTTCAGGTGTCAACTGTATATGAAGGCTTTCTTCTTTAAACAGAAAGGAAGTATTTTGTGCATAAGATTTAGAGAAAACAATAGGATGAAAAAATCATGGAAATTTCATGGTATTTGCCTTTTTTTTTCCCCCTCCCCTTCACTAAGGGTCTTGAAAACCTAGTTTGAAACTTCACTCCAGTAGAGCAAACAGGACTGAAAGTTGAGAAGCTATTTTTGTGAAAAATGTTGTGAGACAAATCTTGACAAAGGGTTGAAGAACTCTTTTTTTCTGCATCTGACCAAGAGCAGGCTTGATATCCTGAGGGTTAAGGGCAGTTTTGCCTAAAGCAAAGTTCTCACCATGGGAAGTAGCCTCGGAGTAGTGAAGAGATACAGAACAAATTTGCTTTGGAGATGGAAAGGGGCCTAGGATCTTTTCTTACTGGACTCCACTGTAAGTGAGACTTTATTTCTATCCATTGGTATGCAAGGCCTAGTGATATATGCATTACATAAAAAGACTGTATTTACAATTAGAAAAGCCTCCAGTAATTAATGTCCAAATGTGCAACCAATTAAAATGATGTCCACATAATACCACACATAGATGAAAATCTAAAAAGTCAAACATTCATTATAATAATTCTTCCGATCTCTTTGTTTTTATGTAGAATTCCCTCAGAGTGCACCTTGTTTTTCTGACTTTCTTGAGTTTTTTACTTATATCACAGAATCAGGATGTTCAAATTATAACAAAGATGAGAGGTAAATTGAGAAAAGAATTAACAGTGGTATTTCTTCTACTTTATACATGTAATCTTGACATTTTTTAAATTAAGAAACCATTCGCATAAATACATTTTAAATTGAATAAATAAATTTTATTAAAAACAAAATATTTATTTTGGGGTACATTTGATAAATAATTGCAAAATCAAAACTGCATTTTTAAAATTTAAGCCATATTGATGCAAGTCAAGTTAATATGCTCATTATTAATTGTGTATGTACTTTTATGTTATTTAGAAAATTTAATTACATGTATGGTGTTTTAAATATTCAATAGATAAACCACCTGGGAAGATAATAGAGGGCATAAAACATATCATCGACTCTGTGTCTTTATGAAACTAGATAAAGGAAGGAAAAATCTATCAATTACTTAGCCAGTTTCATCTTAGTCTACTGTAAATTGAGGTCTTTGGTTTTGAGTGAATGAAATCTAGTAAATTAAGTTCATCAAGGTCTTATTCTAGTTTATTTTATATATAAATGTGTGATTTTTTTAAAGGTGGGAGTAAAATCTTACACATATTTCAGAAATGTTTCTGAAGATAATTTCATAATTATAAGAAGATAATTTCATGACTCAAACCTGTACAAGAACTTAGTTTGTCTATCTGAGCAAATTTTACATTCACTATTGAATGCTCATGGGAATGACAAGCAGGAAACTTCCAGGGGCCAAGGAACTTAGAACCAACTGAACTGGAATAAAATAAACATTAGGTATTTCAGTATGTAGCGTTTGTGGACAAAAATAGGCTCTTGACAATTACTATGCTACTACAGTATCCGATTGTGTTTTTATCAAACCTTAGTGAGAAGTGAATGAATTCTAACAAGAAGACTCACAGACCCTGGTGCTCCTGTGTTTCCCTTCTCTTATTCTGCATGGTCAGCACTCTTCAAAAGACCAAACTTTGCTTCACCCCAACATTTTCCATTCATTGACAGAGCTACCAGGCTGTTCTATGTTTCTACTATGATATAAAAGAGAGATTTATATTTTCATGAAGTGTACCAAAATAGAAATGTATTGATTCTCTTTGCTATATTCTTAGATTTATACATGCTTTGGATAGGACCAAGCTTAACACCAAGCAATATATAAAAATATGCCCATTGAATTACCTAATAATAAATAAAATTATAATGGAATTTTATTTGGTCCAGAAATATGATCAAATTTTCTTGAATGTCAGATATATAAAGTAAGATATTAGAAAATTTAATAATATGATATATGTGCTTGCCTAATGATTATTATACACATTAACATTTCTTCAGTTCTCATTAGCTAAATATAATGTAACTCTAAAAATGTCTATTATCACATTAATTTGCTGAAAATTTATTATGCAACTTACCTTGCATGAAGAATATTTTGCCCGGATGTCCTTTTTCTTTATGAACTTTTATTAATGAATTTAAAGTATATTGCTAGATTTTATCAATTTTTTAGAAATAGTGAAAATCTTTGTTTTTGTGTTGTTTAATTAGTTGATTCTTAATTAGTTTAAATAAATAAATTACACAATTATACAGGGAAAAATTTTAAAAGAAATTTGACTACAAAAGTAAGAGCAAAGTCTGGAATCTATTTTCTGGGATCACAAAAATAATTTATGAAAAGATGGAATACTTATAGGCCTTAAAGAGAGATTAAGAAACAAAGCTATAAAACAACCTAACTTTTGACTGTTGATTGCTGAATTTATTAAACTAGCCAGGTACACTACATCAGATCTAAGAATGTACTGGTTACCTATTGCCAACTTGATTTATAAACCACATTAAATTAGCAGCATCAAAGTTATTTTAATGTGCTTACAGATTTTGAGGTAAAAAATTTGGACAGTGCATTGTCAAGATGGACTTTACTCCATAGTATCTGGGCGGGAGAGGGTCTCAGCCAGGCAACTTAAATGGTAAGGGTGAATTGAATGGCTGGAGGCTTCTTCACTGACATGTTTCATGCCTGGACTACAAAAACTCAAAGGCTGAGCTCAGCTAAGATAGTTAACCAGGCATCCCACACATGACCTACATATGTAGCTTGGGCTTCCTCAAAACATGGCAGCCTAAGGTAGCTTCCTTTAGGGCTCCAAAAGAATATGTACTCAGAACACAAGGCAGAAGCCCAGTGGTCTTTTATAACCTTACCTCAGAAGCTGCAGAGCATCACTTCACAGTATTCCATTGGTCAAAGCAGTCACAAGCCCATTCAGATTCAAGAGACAGGGCAAAGACTTCAATGACACTCACTGGAATGAGCACTAAAGAATTTGGGACCATATTTTAAAACCATAATGAGGAAATACAGTGGAACAGAAAATGTGTTATCCCAAACAAATAGCATTTATGAACACATGTGGAGACACAGAACTGAAAGCCAAGACCAAGATCCTCTGCCATTATTTGCAATTTGACTTTGGGGATATTGTATATCTTTCCTAGGACCATTTTTTCTTAAAATAAAGTAAGTGGTTTGGGGTTTTAAAATATCTAAAGTGCTTTGACAGCTGAGGAAATCAATGTAATCAATAAGAATTTCAGGCACCTTCTTAATACATGATTACTTTCAGAATTTAAGCTATAGATTCTGAAGTAATAAAAGGTCATTCATTTATCAAACTACTGCTTATTCATCACTGAATACTTGTCTACCAAAGATCAGATGGTGGTACTTATAGGTTTTCTTTATAGTTCACTTTTAGTGAATTTCAAAGAAATTCTTGATATTTTAAAAGAAAAATGATCACTTCAAACAATTACAAGTAGCTGAAGTTTAGGAGAGAGTTAAAGGTCAGTATTTTTATGTCTCAGCGGTTGGGGTATATAGGTTAAGGAAAGGTGTTTTCCTTCTTCTCCCTCAGTGGGAGGGGCCGTTTCTGTTAAATGAACCAGAAAGCTTATGTATCTTTGAATTAGGGAAACCTTTGCTGTTGCCATTTCCACACAAGTACCTGGGGCATTATATATCACATTGGAAATGTTTTATATTAGGCATTAGTAGCCAGGGATAGCCTCTGCTTTAACTGATAACACAAGTCCCATGTATTTTCACTTACCAAGATCTAAATGGCAGCTCAAAGAGAAAAATTGATGAGGAGCCTGAAAATTAATGAGACATAAAATCTTTTGACTATGACCTTGAGATGCAGTTTGGTATATATGATGTTAAATTACTTGCCTTCTTTTAAATACAGAAACAGCTGGTCTGTGTGGGAGGGATGGGAGAAGAAAGAGAGAAACAACAGAAATTTAAGATCTTCAAAAAAAATTATATAAAATAAAGTACATACTACAAAATCCAATGCAATATGTTAAAGTTCAGAAAAAACATAAAGGTTGTCCCCTGCAAGAAATATACAATTGCTCCTCTGATGTGAAAGTCCATGAAGAAAATAAGTGTCCAAAGCTGCATAAATATTTGCACCCCTGTGAGAGTGTGAGAAAGTGTGTGTTTTATGTTGTGATTTATAGGACAGCTTTGATGACCCACTTTGAACTCTCAGCCGCAACTTTGGAATGTCCTGAGGGTCTCTCTGCCTTTGTATGGCAGGAGCTCTGTTTTCTTAGAAAATAGTAAAGAACAGTTTGTACTCCCTTTATTCTAAAAGCGTACCTATAGTTTATGGGAATTGGGGAACTTAGTAGAAAAATCACTAACTTTCTCACGTATCTTATAAAAAATGCTCAGCTTTATTTGGAAACTTTGGCCATTGTTTTCTTTTCCTTCTTTCTTCTCCTCCTTCTTTTGAGTTAAAAAGGCCGTAGTCTGACCTACTTATATGTGTGATGAAATGTGAAGACTCTGCCAAGGCTGTTTTATTCTAATGATTTATCTACTCAAAATAAACAGAAATAAATTGAAGACAAATCTAAAATACTGTGTAATGTATTTACTTGAAAGTAAGTTCGCATGTTAGAGAATTTCTCTGTTAAGCAAGAAATACTGAACACTTCATTGAAGCTGTATGATCTGGTAGGCATCTGATTTTTATTATTTAAGTCAGGGGATTTTAAAACTAAATGTGTCAATTATAAAAGTGTACATATGTATAGCCTCCAGAATGTGTTAAACATTACTTCATATGAATCTCAAAATATTATAACACCGTAAGATGAGCAAGAAAATTGTTGAAATTTGCACAGTAGAGATGATGCTTTTCATGTTCACCAAGCTAAGTAATTTGTCCAAAGTTATATTTCTGTGAAACTCTCAACTGAGACATAATCTCAGCTTCTTTCACTTCCATTTTCTATATCATGGTTTTCGTTTTGTTCTTAAGAAACAAATATTTTTAAAAAGAAACATCTGGTTTGAGCGGTGCTAGCTGACACTCCGGACCCCTTCCCTTGTTTTCTTCATTGTCACTCTTCTGTAAAAACCTCTGAATATCTGAATAAATTTTAAGATCACCCTTTGTAAAACACACTTTTTGCTTGCTTATAGGTTTCATTTTGCAGGTTCTAAAGTCTCAAATACTTCACCTCATTCAGATATTCCAGGTAGCAATGCTGATATTTTCTCTATGAGTCATTTCATTTGACAATTAATTCAAGAATAAATAACATTGAAATAGTAAGCAGCATGTATTTTGGACGTATCTCTTTTTCACTATTTCTATACTTCCATGTTTTAATAGATAATATATACTCATATGTATATAATATGTAATTAATATATACTCATATGTATGATATTTAATAGATTAATACATACTCATATGTATATGTATATATGTATGTATGTATATGAACACTCATATATACACACACATATAAGTATTTTTCCTCATTTTATACAAGTGGAAACATGCTATACATGTTATAAGAGCACAGTATAATTTTTATGTAATATAATTTGAAATTAATTCCATATTGGATAGTTTCTTCATTATATGTATAAGTATATGTAATATATGTGTATTCCGTTGAAAGGATACACTCAGATTTGTTCAGCAATTAGCATAGAGGTTAAACATTGACTCTAGTACTAGACTGTGAAGCTTCAAATCCTGCTTTTACCACCTGCCATCTTGGTAACCTTGAACAAGTTATGTAAGTATTCAATGCTTCACTTCCCTCATCTTTAAAGTGAATGCAACAATAATAAGATTCTTACCACATAAGGTTGTATGTGTTCTTTTAAGAATTTAATGAATGATTACATTCAAAGGCACATTGGGGAGTACTTAGCACTTACTAAGCATAATTCAGTGTTAGCAGTCATTTCCATCATCATTTTAATATGTTTATTAGCAATACTTACTGACGGTCATAGGGATATTTTCAATATTTTTTACTACAAACATTGTTTCAATGAATATCCATGTGCCCAGCCACTTCTCACATGCACCCTTATAACTGTTAGATAAATCTCTGAAGGTGAAACTGCTATGTCAAAGTATATATGCATTTATAATTTGAACTGATATTGCCAAATTGGACCCATGTATTTTAGACATGCTGCCACCAATGCACAAGAGTACTTGTTTCCCTAAATCCTTTCTAACAGAGTATGTTATCAAACTTTTGGGTCCTTGGCAATCCAATGGGTGAAAAATGACATTTTGGGCTGGGCGTGGTGGCTCACGGCTGTAATCCCAGCACTTTGGGAGACCAAGGCAGGCAAATCCCTTGAGGCCATGAATTTGAGACCAGCCTGGCCAACATGGTGAAACCCCATGTTTACTAAAAATACACACACACACACAAAAATTAGCCAGTCATGGTGGCGCATGCCTATGATCTCAGCTACTTGGGAGGCTCAGGCATGAAAATTGCTTAATTGCTTGAAACTGGGAGGCGAAGGTTACAGTGACCCAAGATGGCACCATTGTACTCCAGCCTGGGCCACAAAGTGAGACTGTATCTCAAAAATAAATAAATAAATAGAAAAATGACATTTTAGCACTGTTTTGTACTATTTTACTCATATTGTTACTAAAAGTGATATATTTTCATGTTTAAGAGACAATAGCATTTTTTTTTTACACAAGCATTTAAAATCTAATTCAAAAATCTGTTTTGAACTTACTGAATCCCAAGAATAATCAGGAGGGAAAAGGGATAATGTTCAAATAAATTCTATCTGCCTGGTTCTGTAAAACATGAAGAATGGGCTCTGTGTTCCTCTTATGAATTCATTTTTGAAACCTTTCAAGGTAGGTATTGTCATGCCCTTTTAGACATAGCATAACATCATTCAGAGTTAAATTAATTTTTCCCAAAAATCACATAATAAATATATAGACTATGATTAGAGAGTGGGTAGGTCTCATTCTTAAACACATACCTTTGCATTGTAGTCTAGTCACATGACATCACTGAGAATGTTCAACTGTGTTTGTGTGTGTGTGTGTGTGTGTGTGTGTGTGAGAGAGAGAGAGAGAGAGTGTGCAACAGTAAGAGCTTGTCTTGAGTGTCTTGAGAAGAAGTGTTTAAAAGGTAAATGTAAGTCAAGGATGCACTATAGTATCACCAAAGTAGTGTGAGCTCGAATAATCGAACCTCTTAGAGCCACGATTCCTCCATCTATACAATAGAATAATAATAATGATACAGTTATTAATAATAATGATTAAATGAGGATGAAGAGTGCTTTCAAAATTCTAAAGTTCCATGAAAATGTTAGCTTTGATTATATATGGTTCAGCTATTGGGTCTTCTTATCTGTTGAGATCTACCACTTTTTATATTACCTGTAGATTGCTAAAATAATGTACCAGATGTTTTTGTTTTCAAATCTTAAAAATTCAGATCATACTGATTTCTTGCAATGGTATAGTATTCAGGGAATCTTGCTCTGGGTAGTTACAATATTTTGGAGATTGTTTTACATGATGGCAACAATAACAAGAACAATGATAACTGCTGACTTATTTACATTTACAAAATGTCAAACACTATTCTAGATTATTCAATTGAATCATTGCAACAACCCTATGAGGTACTGTTATATTGTTTCCATTTCCCTGATGGAGACTTGACACAAAGAGAGACTAAGTAATTCACTCCTGTCACACACAGCTAAAAAGTGGCAGTGCTGAGTGTTTTACCCCAGGTAGTCCAGTTCTAGAACTATGCTCTTTACCACTATACTATACTATACTATCTTCCTAATACTATCTGTATAAGGAGTTTTCTCCTAATGAAATGTGTTGCTGTACCCTATATAAACTTAAGCTCTGAAATTGCAGAGCAGAGAGCAGGTGGATAAAGCTAATTGCTATTCTAGTACCCTACAATAGAAATTGCAGTGGACTAACTTTAATATTTAAATAATCCACTGTTAATAAACTGGCACGGTGGAATTGCAAGTTTTCCAGTGAGATCAGATCTAGTCTAATGTCTCAGCAGATATAGGAATTTCTTTTCTATCATCCCAGACAGGTGGACCTCTACTCATATATCTTCAGAGAAATGGATACCCTACAAAGTAGCACACTCCATTTTCCACAGCTCTAGATATTATTTTATTTATTTATTTTAGACGAGGTTTTGCCTTGTTGTCCAAGCTGGTCTCAAACCCCTGGGCTCAAGCAATCTGCCTGTCTCAGTCTCCCAAGTATCTGGAATTGTAGTTGCGTGCCACTGCATCTAGCTCTAGTTCCAGATTTTAGAAGTTAATTCTTACACAGGATTTTAAAAATGCCTCCCCCTCTGTATTAGGGTTCTCTGAAGGGACAAAACTAATAGGATTGATGTATACATGAAGGGGCATTTGTTAGGAGAATTGACTCACATGATCACAAGGTGAAGTCCCATAATAGGCCATGTGCAGACTCAGGAACAAGGAAGCCAGTTCAATTTCCAGAACCTCAAAAGTAGAGAAGCCAGCAGTGCAGCCTTCAGTCTGTGGCCAAAGGCCTGAGAGGCGCTGGCAAATTACTGGTGTAAGTGCAAGAGTCCAAAAGCTGAAAAACTTGGAATCTGATGTTTGGGGGCAGGACGCATCTGGCACAGGAGAAAGCTGAAGACAATAAGACTGAGCAAGTCTAGGCCTTCCATGTTCTTCTGCCTGCTTTATCGTAGCCAAGCTGGCAGCTGATTAGATGGTGCCCACCCAGAATGAGAATGGGTCTGCCTCTGCTGGTCCAGTGACTCAAATGTTAATCTCCTTTGGCAGTACCCTCACAGACACACCCAGGTACAATACATTGCATCCTTCAATCCAGTCAAGTAGATACTCAGTATTAACCATCATATTCTCCATCACTTTCTTATATAGGTTCTATTTCTGCACTATACAGTGAGGTTTTTTTCTCATACACTTGATAGACCTTTAGCTTTTCCAAGAAAACAATCATGTTTTTCCTAAGTCTTCTTTTTTAAATACTCCCATTACCTCTCCAAACCTTTTGTTCAGCTGTTGGAGCCATCAACATCCTGGTCACACTTCTAGGGATGAACTCTAATTTGTCAACTACTCTCTTAGATGCTGGTGTCATCAATTGATCACAGTGTTCTGAATGTGCTCTGTCTAGCTATGACTGCTGTTGGATTGCCACTTCCTTTAATCTGTACCCTATGTGTCTTAATACAGAGAGTATATTGTTTGCCAATATATCGTAGCATATTGAAAATGCATTTATGACTTATAAAATATATATTACTAAGTGTTAGAATTTACACTATTATCCTAATATACAGAAGCTGGCAAAAGTAATGTCATATAGTTGATTTATGTGTGTAAATGTCTAAGTGACTTAAATATTGATTTTTCTACTTCAACTGCAGATCAAACTTCCCAAATGCTAAAGCTTCCTTATTTTAAAACAAATGCATTTGTGGTTCAGCAGCCTGCAGTACGGTAAGCTTTTTATAAGTAAGCTCTAATCACTGAAAAGCTCAAATAGACACATCTCCTTTAGCCTATTTTTAGGACTGATAAAGCTAAGAACAGAGAAACCAATAAAGACATATTTTAATGGTGGCAAGGTATCTCATGGGGTAGCACAAATTTATCCCAGTTTTTTATGCCTTCTCTATGTATAATACATTGAAGTGATATATGGTGTTGAATGTGATTAAAATTCAGCAGATACTTATGCAAGATCTACTATCTATAAGATGCTTATGCAAAGTTCCATAGGGAAACATAAAGACGTGAATAAAATCTGAATTGGGCCATCACTATGCTCTCTCCCCCAAATCCTGGGATTTTAAAGTGCCTTTAGAATTATGAAATAAACCATTCGGTTTTTAGTATGAAATGTTTAGAGTATTTTAATTTTGAAAACTATACTTATTAAAAAAGTATGACTGACAACATTTATTGCATACATGTTATGTGGCTAGGTATCAAGTGAGGAGTTTTATGTTTATTTTCTTATTTCATCCCGGGAACAGACTTTTGAGGTTTGTGTAATTCATCTTATTTTAATGAAAATTCACTGATGCTCTGAAAGCATAAATAACTTTCCTAAGGGCCTGATAGTGCTTAAAGGCAGAATCAGAATCCAAAACCAGCTCTGGAAAATCTCCAGAAATGAGCTTAATGTTTGTGTGATTTATACAGGACTCCAATATTAATAGACATGTCAAACAACTAACACAACCCTTTACCTGTTTATTTTGGAAGAAGACACTTAAAATGTATTTTATTACCCTGTTGATTCTCCTCTGGAGTGTGACTTAGTATCCATTGCACCTTTGGGATTCTTATCCTCTAAAATTCATGACCAGTTTCTACTGCTGTAGTAAAGAATCACCTGCAGAGTTCACGAATGAGGGAAGAGTGAAAAAGGAATAGTGGTAGGTCAATACCATTTAGCATCACATAAGTAAGGTTGGTGTTCTGCCTTCTACTTTTGTGGGAAATAAGTTAGCTGCTATTTCAGAATGTCCTCCATCTGAGTTATGGAACCTGAAATTAATTCAACTCATATTGAACACTTTAGGCCATATCCAAAGTTGTGGAAAGTATAAGTAAACAATGAGGATTGCCTACAAGGCAAGATGAGAACTCTGTTTTCTATGCTTTCTATTATTCCTCCCATGGCAACAGAAGTAGTAAAGGCCATACTATAGCCATGTACAGTCCAGTGTGATGAATATCCTTAAAGACAAAATCCTTAAGCAGTAAGTGAAAGGTTAACTACAATTCTCATTTAAAAAGAAAATTGCATTGCTGATATCTCGTTTTTAAAGCATTCCCATAAATTTCCCACAAGGATTATACATTTTCTTTTTATTCATTTGTCATTTATGTGACAATAGTAAGTCTGTTTCTCTTTAGCTTAAAGGAACTTGGATTCAAATGTGTTCTGTTATTTTAATCAGCATCAATGTTGTATATCATGAGTGTGTGGCTTTTAGTTTCCTTGGCAGAGACCTTGAAAAAATTTTGAACTCTAGTCAATAAAAAACTCTATGTATTAATATACATTAAACCATAACTTATGGTTTATTTGATTAGATCAATGTTTAATTATGCATAACATGTATTTTTTACACTGAATATTTACACATAAATTAACTTAGCCCATAGTAAGAGTACTAATGGAATGTTTCATCTAAACATAGGCTAGTAAATGGAAAACAAACAGCTGTTGCAAAGACCCTGTTTTTGGGTCTGGGCCTTATAGCACAAAGCACTCCAGAGAATTTGGCCACTACTATTTACTCGCATCTATTGAGATTGTACCATTTCAACTCAAGAACTGATCAGTGTATGTCACAAAGTAACAAGTAGTACTTTAAGTCAGAAACTTCAAGGAAACATGAAATACTCATTTCCTATATGGAATGTTGTCTTACTAAGTACATCATCTTCTTCTATTGATGTTTAGCAAATCTATTCATAGGAGGCTCATATTTTCAAGTGTGCCCAAATGGATCTAAGCGTTGGGGAAATATATATGAAATAAGAAAAGAAAAAAAAGCTAATCCATTTGTTTTACAATTTTTCCTGCCTACTACATTTTGTTGGACTTCTTGTTATATAAGAACTCCTAATTATCTGGTTTTCAATTGTAATCAAAAGCATTCTTACCTAATCAAACTCTTCAAATTATATTTACTTTGAGTTATAACTGAGTATATGGAAAGTATAATTGGGCCTTACTTTGTTACACAGCAGACAAAACATATGCTCAAGATAGGTCAGTGTTATTCAAGTGAATAAACATTTCAACAAAAATTTGTATGAGAAATTCATGTTGTCCTCTCATTCCTCTCTATGTGTCTTTCACAATTATTCTTTTCCCCCCTGCCGATCAAAACATATAATGACTATCTCTTGGCCTTAACCATAAGAAACCTTGTAAATAAATATTGACTAGGCTGTAGTTTATGAGAATGTGGAGTTATATGAAATGTGGGAAGAAAATATATGAGTGAGTAGTTTTGTGGGCAGTTGAAGGGCTGGGCTTCGAGGACACTGAAAAGCAACCAGTGTTAGTTACACTTGAGGCAGTGTCTCTGGTGGTCTGTCCCAAATCTGTGTTCTTGACCTCATCACATTCATACTTTCCATCACTACTCTTTATACTTCTGCAACTTAGGTCACCCAATACAGAGGAATGCAAAATTATTATTATTATTATTATTATTTATTGAGACAGAGTTTCGCTCTTGTTACCCAGGCTGGAGTGCAATGGCACAATCTTGGCTCACCGCAACCTCCGCCACCTGGGCTCAAGCAATTCTCCTGCCTCAGCCTCCCTTGTAGCTGGGACTACAGGCGCACACCACCATGCCCAGCTAATTTTTGTATTTTTTTTTTTTTTTAGTAGAGACGGGGTTTCACCATGTTGACCAGGATGGTCTCGATCTCTTGACCTTGTGATCCACCCGCCTCGGCCTCCCAAAGTGCTGGTATTATAGGCATGAGCTATTGTACCCGGCCAGCAAAATTATTTTATCAGGTTAGACTGAATGTAGAGGCCATGTCTGAAAAAAAAAAAAAAAATCCAAATTCAGGTCTTTCCCAGCCAGTTCTAATTATTACACATGTGAAAAGGACATAGTTATTGTGAAAAGAAATGCTATCAAAATGGTCTAATGGCTTCAAGAAGGAAAAGAAAAGAGGAAGAAGGAGGAAGAGAAGAAGAAGAAGAAAGCTAAGGAGAAGCTGGGTAACAGAAAAAATAAAAGACGGCAGGAAAAGCAGGCAGGAAGGACAAAAAGGAGGAAGAGAGAAATGAATACAGGCAGGCTGGATATTTTCTCGATTTTTTTTTTTAATTTGTGTCCCCTGGACTGCATAACTCAGTTTCCTGCCTTCTATAACAACATTTCTAGGATGTGTTGTCTCTGGCACCTACAACTCGAGTCCATTTTCTGTGCATGAAAGATGATATAACATTAAAATCTCCAATGAAAATTCTGCCTGATCTCTAATTCTACAATCCTCTTGTTTATGTTCTATTCTAACAATTATGGAGATTTTAAAGAGGAGAAACCTGCTCTTATATAAAATTTATAAATACACTGAAGGAAATAACAAAACCTTGAAGTGAAACATTGTTTCTATGATAAAAGAGAGCTCTACAAATAGATGCATTAATAAACACTTTTAAGGGAGGGATACCTTTATAGAGTTTAAGGCTCTGGGGCTTTGGAATCTAAGAAGATGAATCACTTGCCCTGTTTGTGATCCTAAATGGAAATTGACAGATATGTTTAATTTATCCTGCTCAGTATTACAAAGCCTTTTTCTCATTTGATTTTTGTGTATGCCTTCTGAAATATTTGCTCTGGTAAGCAAAAGCAAATAGCAGGTTTTACACCCCATTTAGTGAAATAACCATGATATGATATAAGCTGACATCAGAGAACCAAATGTTCCAGGCTTATTTTATGAAAAAGATTTCCTCTCCAGATACATGGTCCTCAATCGGTTATCTCCTCCTTCATTCCTCAATTCATAGTTCTTGAGATTGAGAGAAAAAGAGAGGCCAGCGCACAAGTAGCCTACTGCTAAATTCTTTTATGAAGCTGAGTTTTATCAATTACCTTGTAACCGTTTCCAGTCATGTGGGAAAACTTCTTGCCTCATTAAATCTTTAAAGCAATGTGCACCGTGCACACTATATGGTTATGTGTGACATTAGGTTATATGTTGCATTGCAACTAGAATACTGTTTGCAAACAAGCTGGGATTTTTTCCCCCCGAAGGTAGAATTAAAACAGGTACTCATGGGAAAGAGCTACTTGTGGTGTTCTTTTCTTAATGTGGTGAAGCTGAAGAACAGGAAAGTGAATGGCTTAGCCCAGACCCATCTCGGGAATGGAGGTGTGTTTTTCCTGCAGTGCCTTCTCAATTTCACATCTGAATCTCCCTGAAGAGAATTTCCCTTAGTAGATATGGAGAAAGAGGGAAAAGGCCAAGCCTTTGGAGACCCTTATGAAATGGAATGAACTGCTCTCACTAAATTCGCTTTCTCTCTGTATTGAAAAGAGATATAATTTTCATCTCTAGTAAATATAGTCTAACCCATCCAGTAAATATAAGAATTGCCTCAAAGTGAACTAAAATTGCACTTACTCCTACCAGTGGAAAACCGTATTTCTCTAGCCAATAGAACAATGACAGCTTAGTTCCTAAATAGCAAGAGAAAATGAAATGTTCTATTGGCTGAACACACAGTGCTCTGTAAAATCAGAGAAATCAACACTGTCCCCAAAGTGAACTCACTTGAAAGTCTTGAAGATGTTCAGTTTTATAAAAGACTCGTAAAATTAATAAATGTCTGCAAAGTCAAAAACGTGGAAAATTACAGCTATGTACAGTACATATAACTTACCAAGACCACTTATTTTTGTCAGAATTTTTCAATGAATGTTAATGGATGAATTTATTTATTCAGAGCTCTCCCTGTTTGGAATCCTTTAGTTCTCCTATTTGCCGTGGTTGCCACTGACTCCTCATCAGACAGGAAATATCACCAAACACGTTTTTTGTCTTTAGTGTTCTTATTAGTGAGACATCAGCTAAGCAAACAAAGAAAAGAAGCGTCTGAATAGTCAGAGAACTACAGGAATGAGAATTCTCGCAGGAAAATTCATTTTTAAAAATCTAGGTAACAATGAATAAATATAAAAAGAGTCTAGATCAGATACGCCTCCACATTCTCAATTCATAATGTTCATAGTATATTCATATTTTTTTCATAGTGCCTCCTTGACCAACAGAAATAAGCCACAGTTCTGTTTAAGTAGTTATTGCCAAACAACCTAATAAATTTTCATGTTTTAACAACCTAGCAATTGTTTAAAAAGAAAATGCACAGAAAATAATAATTTTCTTTTTCATAAATTACCAGAATTACTTACTGATGGGATGTGGTGCCTTTGGGGCAGTCTATACCTTCTCAAATCTGAGTATCAGATTGGATACTACTACCTGTATTTCCTTTTTCATGCTGGCTTTTGTGCAGTTCTTGCTTTTAATTACAGTCTTCCCTAAAAACCTTTCTTAATAAAAATACAAAATGGCCTAAAGTACAAGTAAGCAAAAATGTGGCTCAAAATATTGAGAACATCATTAAATGGAATATAGCATGTTCTAAGGTTAAACTTGTGAACCACCTTGAATTAATTCTTGCAGTGCCCAACAGATATTTAGTAGTGTTGTGTTTCCTTCAAATGTTTATAATATTCCACCATACCTTTGTGAGTTCACTGCAGCACCCTGGGGCACCTGTACACACAGTTTGTGAATGTGGGGCTAGATAGAGCCTGGAGGTACTGAAACTACACAGAAACTTGAATGACATTAGGGATCCCGGACCACTGGAGAATATTCATTAGGGAAGTGCAGCAATATATGTAATAGTTGATTAAACTTTCCCCATCAAAAAGACTGAAGTCAGAGAGATCAATTCAGATGCTTTATGAGAACCTACTTGGTGTGATATGGCATTGGAATGGAAAGTTAGACTAGAAATATTTCAAGAGAATAGATTGAAGGACTAATCTGATATAAATAATAGAGTTTAAAAAATCAGACGCACTTATGAGTTTTCTGATTTAAAATAGAGAGATAAAGCATTTCGCTTGACCCAATCATGGGTGTTGAGAAAATGAGCAAGTTTGACTCCTGGAAAGATCTAGATAATGAGATTAACTTAGGGTATGTTGAGTGTTTGAGACATTATTGGAAAATAATTTAATATAGGACTGTTATGGGCTAGACTGCATTCCCTCAAAAGTCATATGTTGAAGTGTTAATCTTCAGTACCTCCGAACATGACTCTGTTTGGGGACAGGATCTTTCACGAGTTCATTAAGTTAAAACGAAGTCATTAGGGTGGGCTCTGATCCAATATGACTGGTGTTCTTACAATAAGATGAAATTAAAGCACAGGCGCACTCAGAGAGAAGACCCTGTGAAGACACAGAGAAAAGACAGCCATTCGTGAGCTAAGGTGGGAGGCCTCAAAAGAAACCAACTCTGTTAACACCTTGATCTTGGACTCCTAGCTTCTAGTACTGTGAGAAAACAAATTTCTGTTTTTTAAGTCACTTCATCTCTGGCACTTTTGTATAGAGGCCAGAGAAAATTGACAGAGAAACACAGGACAGTCCAGAAGATATAGACTGATGGACCTAGTATAAACGTAGTAGTTTAATCCATGAGAATGGAATCCATATGGAATGATAATCAAAAGAGAATGAGAAAGGTCTTAGAGATATCACTGACTGAGTGGAGAATAAGAAAAAAATGTGTCTATAAGTGAGACAAAGGTATGACCTGGACAGGGGAAGGAGTACTAGGAAAATTCAGTGTAATGAAACACAAGGGATTCAAGAATCATAAGAACCATATATCACATCAAAATTGAGAATAAAACTCAGTCAAATGGCCATTAGTGGTTGGCACACAGAATATATAAGTGACTTTTAAAGACACACTTCTAATGGAATACCAAAGGTAGTCAACAGGATGCAGAAGATAAAATTAGAAAACATGGATGTATGGGAATAAAGAAACTGATGTCCCAGTTTTCATTGAGAGTGAAACTAATAAATAACCATAGATAAGAGCTAGAGGAGCCAATAAAGATTGGCAGCCCTGTGCACGCTGGATTTGAAGCAGAGAGTAAAAGTTGGGAGGCTGAAGGGATTCCAGGAGAGTGGAGAAGCAAAGGCAAAGAGGCACCAAACAAAGGCAGCACCTGGAACTTGGAGGAATGGACAGACGGAGAAGAGGCAGAGAATTCTTCATCTAAAGCAATAGAAAAGGACAATGTATACTCAGAATATTCTCAAGGCTTTTTCCCTGAATAACAGCCTCTTTCAGTAATGAAAGAGTTGTCTTTACTGAACTTTACTATAATTGACTCATTGCAAAGTCTCTTATACAATGGTATGTACTCTTTGGGGAAGACACGTTAGCTGGAAACACCAGGAAAAGCTTGATTTTATAGCTTATAGAAAGATTATGGAGTTGAAGGAAAAATAGAAGGAAATAAATAAAAAAAATAAGTTAATGTTCCTAGAAGTACAAACTCTAAATTGCAGAATGACATCTTAAACAATCCTTTTAAGAATTACTTAAGTGCCTGGGCATAGTGGCTCACACCCGTGATCCCAGCAATTTGGGTGGTGTAGGCAAGTAGACTGCTCGAGGTTAGGAATTCGAGACCAGCCTGGACAACTTGGCGAAACCCCATCTCTACGAAAAATACAAAAAATTAGCCAGGCATGGTGGCACACAGTTCTAGTCCCAGATACTCGGGAAGCTGAGGCATGAGAACTGCTTGTGGCTGGGAGGTGGAGGTTGAAGTGACTCCATTCTAGCCTGAATAACAGAACAATACTCTATCTGAAAAAATAAAGAAAGAAAGAATTAAGTACTTGACTAACTGGTTACATAAATGTGATCACACACATATACCTTTAGGGCGAATGAAAAATAAATTGATTCTGACATTGTGTCAATGGGTGCTTGTGGCTTGGGTGAAAAAAAATATCTAGTAACAATATCCTGCACATTTTTTAAATGGTCTGTGTTTCACACAACATTAATGGAAGTAAAACAGTCACTCATGACAATTTTCAGGCGATTCAAAATATGTTGTAATAATGGCAAATATGAATATCAGAGATACACAAAAGAGTTTAGAAAAAATCGTTTTTATAAAATGTGAGCTAAAACAATGTTTTACTATTATTGCTATTATTATTGGCCCTAGCAGAATAGGGTAAATTATTTCTATTCCTTAGTTCATATTTTATATTATCACTGACCTGCATAAGGTGCCCCTATTTTTCTGCATATTTATTTGTTCCTCCTTCCCCCTTTCCTACCTCTAATTCCTCTCTCATAATGTTTTACTTTATGTCATGGATCCCCAACCCCTGGACCATATACGTCTGTGGCCTGCTAAGAATTGGGCCGCACAACAGGAGGTGAGCATCAGGGAAGTGAGCATTACCGCCTGAGCTCCACCTCCTGTCAGATCAGCGATGGTATCAGACTCTCACAGGAGTATGAGCCTTATTGTGAACTGTACATGCGAGGGATCTAGGTTGTGTGCTCCTTATGAGAATCTAATGCTTGATGATCTGATGATTTTATCCCCAAACCCCTCCTCTTCGTCCATGGAAAAATTGTCTTCCACGAAACCAGTCTTTGATGCCAAAAAGGTTGGGGACTGCTGCAAGTTTACATTTTATGTGATTTTATTAAAAATCAAATATCATAGGTGATCTTTTTCTGCTTCATCTATAGTCTTAACTGCTTTGACATTCAAATTACACACTTTGACTCTTTATTGATAAAGTGGAAAATTATCCTTAATTCAAAATGTGTTTTACTTCAGTATATATGGTGATATCATATATTAAGTTGATATTTTTCTTTCCTTTTTAGAGAAGCCATATTCAAGAAAAAATAGCATGTAATCCAAATTTTAAATAATCAAAGTAGATTTGGAAGCTCGAAATTTTGTAACATTTTAGGCCCATGTTGCAGTGTTCTTCTCAAATCTCCTTCCAAATATTTTTACTAATTTAGAAAATTCTAAATAGTTCAGTCCTTTTCGAAATATATAAAATGTTTTTTTCATCTGCCTTTCTAGAATCCTCTTATTGAGAAAATATGTAGCTGATTTCAAGAAGCATGTTATGTGCAATTTTGAATGTTTATCTTAGTAGAACCCAAAATCTTCTACATAGGTTCACTCCTCATTACTCACAGTAATGCCAAGTGCTGTAGTCTAGGTAGATATTTATTATTTTATATGTGAAATGACATTAGAATAAGGCCATTTCTCAGTGGATTAGGGGAATAAGAGTTTTCTGAATTTAAGTTCCTTATAGAGCCCCACGTAACGAGCTTTTAGAAGACATTGCAGAGCTGCAATTTGAAATCCTGTTTAAATGACAAGCTATGTGCCATTCTTTCTGGAACAGTTTGGAGGAATCAGGGTTCCTCCTCTTCCATCCAGTGCACTCCCAGCCAGGAATTGCTTTCTGGTCAGGGTCTGCCATGAAAGGCCATAGAAAGCCACCCCTGTGAAGCCAGGTCTCTGCGTGTCAGCACAGAGCCAACAGCAGAATATAGATCATCAGCTTTGTTTTATGAATGCCTCTATTTACAGTGCTGGAGTGGAATTTTAAAAAAAGGATTACAGCATTTGCATTGAATCTGTCACTCACAACTTCAATTTTGATTCCTGTCCAAAAATGACCTTGCTTTCTCATATTTTTCTTAATTTCTACAAGGTGACTGTCAATGTCAAAAAATGTAAACCTCAAGAGTACATTGCATGGGGCTTGGCAAGCATGTTGGAAGGAAAGAAGTTTGTTTAATAAAAGGAGATAATATTTATTCAAACTAAGCCTATTATATCGCGTAGAGGAAAGTATACCTTCTTTGGCTGTTTTGATTGAATTTTAATATAAAATAAAATTTGCTGCTAACCTTTATTTTTCCTTGACCAATAACGTTTCTCGGCTAAGCATGTGGGCTATGCAAAGTGCCTGTCAAATGAAGGGATGTCTTTGTTGAAAGAATTCAGACTCACAGAAAGTGAGTGACCCTCAGGGATGGATAGAAATCTCCCAATTTTGACAAAGATCTTTCTCTGTTCGGGATTTGTAAAGCTCAGACTATAGGAAGATGGCAGGAGGATCCGTGTTTGACTTCATGGAACTTAACCTATTTCAGCAAGCCTGCAATACGGGGGAAAAAAAGACTTAAATTTATGTTTATGTCAGGCTTGCAGTTGATGGGTAAGGTTCGCAGAAATGTTACTCCTGAAGAAATGTCTATCATTCCCACTTTGTACTCCAGTGATTTCTGCTTCTTGCAAATACTGCCCTCTAGAACAATAAAATTATTATACAACAATAAGTAAAATACGATTTGGCAGTCCACCTCCTATCCTGCAATGATATGCATCTTCTCTCTTGCAGCTCTCATCAGTAGGAGGACAGTTGACATTTACCATATCATATGACCTTGAAGAAGAGGAAGAAGATACAGAACGTGTTCTCCAGCTTATGATTATCTTAGAGGTAGAGTGCTGAAATCATCATTTATGTCCAACCATATTACTTCCTTATGTTACTTGAGGTTACCAGTACTGTATTTTTTACCTGCCTGCGTTGACATTGACTTACATAACTACTTAAAAAAATATACCTTAGGAGTTTTTTATGCCACTCTTATGTTTTACTCTGAGACATATCTAGAAGACTGAGTATATTTGTTGGGTTTGAATGATAAAGGAGAACTTTAGACCAGGCTTAAAATTTAAATTTCAAACATAATGACCATGTTTCCAAGAATATAAATATTATGAAAGTGTTTAGGTGCATGATAGTTTACATAATTGTATTTTGTCCATTTCCCCTGGCTTTCGGGTAGATTTTATTGTCTACTTCCTTGCATATATTAGATAAAACAAAATGAAACAGGAAATTTGTTTATTTAGTTACAGTTAAACCTTGACTTCAAAATCCTGTTTTAGGTAAGAAAGGTACAGGAGAAACTGCTTTCAAGATTTGAAGGGCAATAGGCCTCGAAGCCTGCAGCTAACTTAAAGGCCCTCGGCCACCCTTTCTTATCATATCACTCTTTCCAATAATGTATCCCCTCCCCTCAACACTCATACATATTCAGAGGCACACACATGCATGCATGTTTACGATTCCAAATGGGTAGATGTTAATTTAGCACCAGGCTCTGTTGTTTTCTGTCTTGAAACTTTCATGCATGTGAATCAATGAAAAAATAAAAAAATCTTTTCTCAAAGTGGACATTTTCCAGTATTGGATGAAGTAGTCTGCTCTCTCTCTCTCTCTCTCTTTCTCTCTCTCTCTGTATATACATAGTAACTAGATGTATACTTTGGAATTCCTTTAAGATGAAAGGAGTTCTCCAAATGTAAAGTGTTGAGACAAATTATGTAGTATTTGTCTTAGTTATTCATGTGAATGAACTAAGACAAGAAAGATTACCTAAATGCCATAGGTCGTTCAATATACTCCTTAGATGCCATTATCCTGTTTTGAGAATTAGACTGAAGTCTTTTTTATTGTTTGTTTTCCCCATGTAGAAAGTTCCTTTAAAATAACAGCTTAATTCAGTTTTAAGTTTCTTTCTCTATTCTTCTGCACAACTCACATCCGTCATAAAATAATATATTTGAAATATATAACTTTCAGGCTCTTGTGTCAATTCAAGGTGTTTGTAATCACATATAGTGTTTCGAGATAACTATTATTTTAGTTAATGGGGAAGTAAGGTCATGCAAAACCAAGAAGCGCATGCTTCCCAGTGCATGTGGCTAAGGCCAATATTAAAATTGTGTTGCCTTCCCTTCATGTATACTAGAAATATATTCCCTGAGTGACAGGGAAAGCCAACCTTAAATTAAAAGTCTACTGAGGCTGGACACAATGGCTCAAACCTGTAATCCCAGCACTCTAGGAAGCCAAGGCAGGTGAATCACCGGGTGTGAGGATTTTGACACCAGCTTGGCCAGCATAGCGAAACACACGTCTCTACTAAAAATGCAAAAAATGGCCGGGCGCGGTGGCTCAAGCCTGTAATCCCAGCACTGTGGGAGGCCGAGGCGGGTGGATCACGAGGTCAAGAGATCGAGACCATCCTGGTCAACATGGTGAAACCCGTCTCTACTAAAAATACAAAAAACATTAGCTGGGCATGGTGGCGCGTGCCTGTAATCCCAGCTACTCAGGAGGCTGAGGCAGGAGAGTTGCCTGAACCCAGGAGGCGGAGGTTGCGGTGAGCCGAGATCGCGCCATTGCACTCCAGCCTGGGTAACGAGAGCGAAATTCCGTCTCAAAAAAAAAAAAAAAAAAAAAAAAAAAAACGCAAAAAATTAGCCAGGCTTGATGATAGGCGCCTGTAATCCCAGCTACTATTGAGGCTAAGGCATGGGAATCGCTTGAACCTGGAAGACGGAGTGTGCAGTGAACTGAGATGGCGCCATTGCACTCCAACCTGGGGGAAAAAGTGAGATTCTGTCTCCAATACTAATAATAATAACAATAAATAAATAATAAACATAAATTTAAAAATATAAAAGTCTACTAAGGGTAGAGGATCCAAATATAGATATGTTTGACTCTTTTGTACCCTCTTCTCTGTTTTACCCTTTTACGCCTTCTTTTTTTTTCCCGTTAGGGCAACGGCTTGAGAATCAGCACACCTCAAGATGAGGTGTACCTGCAACCATCTGAAGAACATATTAATGTATTGTTACTTAAAGAAGAATCATTTACCATACATGGCACACATTTTCCAGTCAGTAGAAAAGAATTTATGACAGTGCTTGCGAGATTGAAGAGAGTCCTCCTACAAATCACATACAGCTTTGGGATGGATGCCATCTTCAGGTAAAATCAAGAACTGCAGTTCCAACGTTCACACATTCACCTTGGGGCAAAGGTGCAGGAGTCACCCCAGAAGTGATTTGCTGTCTTCAAAGAGCAGATAAAAACGGAGCTCTAGTTTTCTGAAAGGTTTTCCTCTTAAACCTTTACAGTTTTAAATACCAGGAATAAATTTGCCTTGGTTTTTATTATTATTGACAATTCTTTCACAATTCTGTCAGGACGTGTGATCAGAAATGATCCCTATATTGAGCAATGTTATATTGGAAAATAAAGTCTCCTTTATGATGGCTCACAGAGTGGGAAACTAAAAAGATACAAATTCCAGGGCACCCCTATTTGGAAAATGGTTTTTAATCTTCCAATAGTTGTTAACTAGTTTCTGACTTAATAGTAAGCAGTTTGTAAGAAGAAACGTAAGTATTTTCATTTAAATAACCACCTATCTCACTATAAAACACTTTCAGACTATAACAGCCACATGGTATAAGGGAAAGAATATGAACTTTGGAGCCAGACTGAGTAGAAATTCAGTAAGCTTTGTTGCTTATTGTATGTATGACCTTTGGCAAGTGATTAGGCCTGGAGGAACCTTTCTTTCCATTGTAAAGTGGTATACGAATGCCTACTTTTCAGGGTCTTTGTTAAAATGATACATCATAATTAGGAAAGTACTCATCACCTAGAACACTCTCAGTTCCTTCTTTTTTTTTTTTTTAATTTTTTTTTTTTTTGAAGAGCCAACTCCCTGACTTGAACCAAATATGCTGGTGTCTGAATGTTGGTAGGCTATGTTTTTTTTTTTATTTTATTTTTAAAACAATGATATTTTTATCTGACAGAATTTTAACTTCAACTGTGTCTGAATGAGTTCTTTACCCTTCTCCTTTTCTACTCTAATAATAGTAACACAAGATGTCATAGAAACTCCCTTCTAAATCAGGTTAAGTTAGATGTTCAAATGTGACCCCAGTCTGACAACCCCGTATACCTTTAATGAGAGCAATGTCTCCAATATTGGAGTTTTTATTTCTGTCACCAGCACCCCCCCACCTCCCTGTCCCCCATCATTTGCCTGTGCTGCCTAGTTTGCCTTTCACTGGTAATATTTCAACTTAGTTTAATCATCATTACCATTTCCCAAAGGAGAGAACTGCAGAATCATAAACAGAACAGTTGCCAAACAATGTACTTCTTTTGCATAGGCAATTCTTTTAGAAGCTGGGTTAAAATGCCATGGAGATAAGAAGCAGCACTTAGGAATTAATTATGTTTTTCCCATTTAGTAAATAGAGATTGTCATGATGTTTAAACAGTACAAAGAAATGAGTCCTCCAGCTTTCAAAATGAATGACAACCAAATTGACAAAAAAAGTGGCTAGGGGGCTTATTTATTTTTGTCAGCATTGCTTTTCAGGCTAGTTAACACAAAGACGTTTCCCCCTGATTTATGTAAGACAGTTTCAGTGTCTACCCTTCTTAAAATCACGGGTTTTGTTTGTAGTCTTCTGAGGTTTCGCCATACAGGAGGAATGCATTCACAGTGTGGCTCTGTGAAACGACACAAGAGCTAATCCAAGTAGGTGGCTACTTTCTGTCACCTATATTACCGAAAGCACTGTGTGGTTCAATAAGCAAAAGCCAATGACAGATTCGAAACTCGTAACCACTCAGATGAGCTGGAAGTCGGCGTGAATCCGGAGTCAGTCAGTAAGCTTGTTATTTTATCTTTGATCTACTAGTAGATTGAGTCATATTTGTAAAACATCACTTGAATTGATTTCAACTTGTCTTGCACAGTAGGCTTCCGACTTGGTACACTGTTTGTGTGCAAGCACAAGTAAATCGAATGCAACAAAAATTTATATTTAGACTTATTTACGGTGGATTTACTTCTGTGGTAATTCTTTCAGCAAATGGGCTTCCGTTCCACCAGTTATATGGCTAGATGGAATTGTATAATGGAAGGAGAACTAGGCTGCAGGTCAAGGATTTTGACTTTTGTTTTCAACTCAGCTATTTAATAGTTGTAAACATAAGTATGGTTTTGACCTCTTTGGACTTCAATCACTTCATCTGTAAAACAAGGAGAAGGACAATTGCCCTGCCAACTTCAAAAGGTCACTGCGAGAATTGAATTAGAGAGCTGCAAAAGCACTTGGCTAGTGGTAACCCAGCACACAAATATGAAGCATTTCTGTCTTATTTACTTCATCCCAAAGGATCACATTTTCTCCGAATACCATTAAGATTTAGAGACCTCTAGAGAAAGGCACGTACTGGTATTTCCATACATATGACGGTTCTTACTGTCATTTTTTTTTTCAAAATGCTGAGACCTATTAGATAAAATTAATGTATTTTTTTCTCACTGTCCTCACTAGGAAGATGAAGGCACAAATAGAAATCTTTTCATGCTTCTTTTAAGAATATAAGAGAAATCAACCTGACTGAACTGCACATCTTTCTCCTTTAAATTCTCCAAACCTTGGATTTAGTAACATCCTTGGTGTTTAAATCAAGCAAGGCTTTTATTAAGTACCTATATGAGATATAGAATTCTGCACAAAGTGTATTTTTTTCCTCTTATTTTACAGTAGACATTAGCAGAGTTTGCCAAATTTTCAATCTCATCCATAGGGGATATTGCTTTTCTCTAACCCTGGAGGATAGATGTGTCATATGACCTGGTTTAGCCAATGAAATGTAGCAGAAATGATATATTTTTTCCCCCTGGGGTAAACATTGAATTTCCAATGTGAGACTCTCTCCAGCTTACTTAGCAAACAGAAGATAAAAACAGCCTGGAATACTGATTCGGCATGTGGAGGTCAGCGCCATAACAGTCACCCAGACCTGTAGAGGATTTTACATGAGTCAGCCCTTCTTTTCCTGTTAAGCCACTGAGAATTTGGAGTTGCTGTCATAGCACCACCAAGCCCATCATGACTTTATCATGATACCACTCATGAGTGTTGCTTGAAGATAAATACAAAATATTTTCAAGGCAAGATATTTTTACACAACTTTCAGTGTAAATTCTGGGGTTGGGGATCAAAAAAGAGGATACAGAATTTATATAATAAATAATCTAGAAAAATTCTTGTAAACAAAGGAGTCTTTAATAATTATAGAAATAGTATTGCCAGGTACACCATATACCTCTACCTTCTGAAGTTAATGATTCGGGTAACTACACTTTGAGGACATTTTACTGATAACACTAGGAATTAAAAGGACTTTTGCAGCTCACTTGGAATCCTGCTGTTGGTAAGAGGCGCAGCAAGCATTTTAACCTATGTTTCTTTCCCATTGTCTTTGACTACCTCCCAATGCTATTCCATTAAGTATTGAGTTCATTCAGTCTGCAAATATTTACTGAGCACCTTCCATGGTGATGTCTCTAAATCTCAGTTCCTATTCTATCCAGTGGCAGAAACAATGTCTAAATTTCAAGGTTGGCAATTAAGCGAAAACATAATGTATGCACCTGAAATGCTATCTAGAATACATTGGGAGGCAATGGAGGGTAACAAGGAGAACTCTGGTTTTGGAGTCATGCTTGGATTTGAATCTATCCTGCACCCTTTGCTAACGGTATTATGTTGGACAAGGCGCCTTACTCCTCTGAGCCTCAGATTTTTCATTTGTAAATATGAATAGACATGGGGTTGTTACATTGTTTATTAATACTTAAATGAAATGTCTTTCCAGCCCGTATCATAGTGCACAGAAGATAGTAGACAGTAAGTAGTAACTATTAAGAAGCAGTCATTCTAGACTAGGTTGTAAGGATACAAAGGTGGAGCAATAATCATTGAATTCAAAGAAGGCTTGCGCAGTAGAGAAGTCAGATAAACTTATACCTACTGCACATCTATGATAATGTAAATAGTGCAGAGAAGTATACACAGTGCATACTGGTAGAACTAAGAAGGAAGAGATGAATTCTTGTGTTAACATTTAATACATTTTTAATACAGGGCTGTGAAAGTATCAGATTCTGTCAGCTACTGCTTTTACTTGATGTGGGATTGAAAATATTTAGAGAAAATGTCTTGCTTTTTATATACATATGGTGGGTAGAAAAAAATTATAAGATCATAGGTGTTTTTGTTGTTTTAAAGTATAATGTTTGGTGGTAGTTGTTTTAGTGTAATATAGCATATGTAACCTGGCAGTTAATGTAGTAACACAAAAGGAGTGAGAACAATCATTAAGGCAACACCAGGACAATGTTTCCAATATAGTTCCAATATTTTCCACAGTAGCTTGTATAATTATGTCCTCTCTCTTCATCCATCATCTTTTCTGTATTTTCAAGGCATAAAGATAAGAAGGAATAGTCAGCGAAAGCATTTGACTTAGTTGACAACTCTTTGATAGCTCATGCATCTCCAAAATTTAGTACTTTATTACTGCCAACATTATGTATTTAAATGAATGCAGCTTGATATCAAGAAAATGACCATATTGAAGGAAAAAATAAAATAAACTGCAGCCTTCTTCATGAGTAACACTTGAAACTGTTAAACACATTAAAATCCCATTCAACAAATAGCAGAACCTAATGAACATTGGGATTGCTCAGTGAATACTAATGTGGAATATTACTAGGAAAGATGTTTGAGTGCTGAAGTTTCTCATAGCTCAGAATGGTTATACAGATTAAGGAGAGGAACATCTGTTGTTCAAAAGACAAATGAAATTTGTCAGTTCACTGAAAATATTTTTGTTTTTGTATCTTTTTAAAAACTGTTTCTTAGTCTATTGCTCATTCTTCTATTTTGAAATTTCCAGAACTATTTCTTTAAGTTTTGCATATCAATTTTATATCAGAAATTCTGGGACTGTACCTATATATAGTCAATCAATCACTGCTGTTTGGTAAATTGTGGCGATATATTGTATGATAATCGACTAGTATATCAACCATGAAATTATCTAATTCTGAAATTAAAATGATTGGAATGAAATTAAAATGATTGAAATCAAACTGATAGGTTTATCAAGTAACAGTACATTAATTCCAAGCTGTTAGATGTCACAATACATTCAGGTGATTTCTGGTCTCTGACCTCAAGTTCAAATAACAGTTTCCATTTATTTTCTATGTCAAATCAAACAAGTAATTTGTCTTTTACTTATCTGATTTTATTCATCTGAAATGTGCCTAGTAGGCTTTATTGTATCATTTGTCATGGAGTTTGTTAGTCATGTTTGTAATAGAACTGTTTTCCATTCATCTATTCATTTATTATGTAAGTATTTAATCAATTACTCTTGTATATATCTATCCATCTATCTATCCATCCATCCATCCATCCATCAGTTCACTCATCCAATAAAAGTCTACTGAACATCTATGGAGATGATCATGCTGCATATATAGATGGCAAGACAGGTTTCTGTTGTCAAGGAGTAGCCCATAAGCTCATGCCAACATGAGTACTGTCTTTAGTAACTCTTGCAAACTCTGTTGTGTTAAGGAGACTTACCAGACCCAGAAATTCTATTTCTAGATATATGTCCAAAAAATTGAAAATAGGTAGTATGTGTTCATGAATATGAATAGCAACATTATTTATGATAGCCCAAAGGTAGAAACAGTCCAAATATTCATCAACAGATGAATGAATAAACAAAATGTGGCATGTATATGCAGTGGAATATTAGTCATAAAAAGGAATGAAATATTGATACATACTACAACAAGGAGAACCTCAAAAATATTATGCTAGGCCGGGCACAGTGGCTAATGCCTGTAATCCCAGCACTTTGAGAGGCCAAGGGGGGTGGATCACCTGAGGTCAAGAGTTCGAGAACAGCCTGACCAATATGGTGAAGCCCTGTCTCTACTAAAAACACAAAAATTAACTGGGTGTGGTGATGTGTGCCTGCAGTCCCAGCTACTTGGGAGGCTGAGGCAGGAGAATTGCTTGAACCCGGGAGGTGGAGGTTACAGTGAGCCAAGATCATGCCACTGCATTCCAGCCTGGGTGACAGAGCAACACTCTGTCTCAAAAAACAAACAACAACAACAACAACAACTATATATATATATATATATATATATGCTATAAAAAAAAAAGTTCATCAACTGTGGTGGTACATGCCTGTAGCCCCCCACCTAGTTGAGAGGCTGAGGCAGGAGGATCACTTGAGCACAGGAGTTTGAGTCTGCAGGGAGCTCTGATCTGGCCATGGCACTCCAGCCTAGGTGACCATGAGACTTTGGTCTCTGAACAGAAAGCAAACAAAAAAACCCAGTATGTTAAGTGAAAGTGACCAGACATGAAGGTCACATACTGCATAATTACACTAATGTGAAATATCTAGTATAGGTAACTTCGTAGCCACAAAAGCACGTTGTTAGCTTACAGGGATTACAGAAGAAGGAAAATAGAGAATGACTATCTAATGGATTCTGGATTTTCTTTTGGGCTGATAAAATGTGTTAGAATTAGATAGATGTGGTAGTTGCACAACATTGTGAATGTACTAAATGACAGAACTGTACAATTTATTTTATAAATTTTAAATAGATATGTAAATTTTCATCCTACCCCAAATGTCAAAATTCCTCTCTATGTACAATTTAAAATGTTAATTTTATGTGATGTGAATTTCACCTGAAATAATGACAAGAAAAAGAAATGCCTGTGATACTGCATTTTTCATTGACAAGGTTCGTTGGTGCAGGGGGAAAAAGAGCATTTAATGATTTTCAAATGACACATGTAACCTAAACACTGTAGAATAGTAATATTTGCCTAATCTAGGGCCTTCTACCAGGTTGCCCCTAGAGAAGACACCACTCAGTTAATAGTGTTGGATGAGTTTATCTACAGGTAAAGATAATTCACTCGTCTCTAGAGGGTGCCATCGAGCACTCAGCAGCTAGGATGATTCCATCCAAATGCCTATTTTTGGTGATTTCAGGGTTAATTTCCTTTTCTGCTTCCTGATTGTACGCGAACTCATACATATTCAAAAGTACTGTCAAGTGTCTAGGATTAGCAAAGTGGGGGTAAGGGCAATGTTTTTTTAGAAATCTATTGCTGAAAAGCTTACAATTTGGATAAAGATCATCACTTTTGAAGATACGTTTACACCTTGTAATGAGCCTTTTAGCTTTGCTCTCTGGCTTGATTTCCAAATTCCCAGCATTGATTGCCAAATCTAGCAAGTTATTTGGTAAGTGTGAATCACTGATCAATAAAAATCTACAATCACTCCTGAGAAAGGAACTGAAAATGCAGGCTGTAGCAAGAATCAGTTGCGTCTTTCTTATGGTTACAAGATGCCATGTCATATGCTATCAAATGTCTACCAGTAAACTTTAAAACTGTAATTATTATGAATCAATCGTAGTCATTTAATTATGTGCTCTTGGAGTTTATTTAAAATTTATTTTCATACACTAAAATGACATGGAGATACAAATAGTAAAAAGTGTATTGCTTGTACTGTTCATGTAGTCATTTTTATTTGACTTCAACAGTCAATGAAAATAGATTAATAAAATGCCTAGTATTTCATAATAACCTACTATGTGTTACACACTGTACCAAGAACTTTATATTTCTTTTTCCTTTTATATCAATCTCATGATGTGTGGACTATTATCTCCATTGCATTGAAGAAAAAATTGAGGCCTAGAAAGAATAAGTTACTTTCTTCTAGGCCTCAAGGCTGATAAATATCAGAGACAGGATATGAATCCTGGTCTGTTAGACTCACAAAACTGTATTCTTAACAATTAAGCTTTTAAAATGTCTTTTTACACAAAAATAGGAAAAACAAATAAGATACCAATAACATTTATTTAAATTGTGAATGCATAATAAGAAAAGAAATATGTGTGTGACAGCATTTTTTCCAGTTTTCCATTTGGCCAAGCCAGCTTTTCTCTAAAATAATGAGTTATGCTAAATCACTCTGCTAAAATTACCAGATTGTACAAAAGTACCAATAAAATGAAGGTCATAGATACAGAGAACAATGGATTTAATTTAGGCCAAAAACAAATTGCAGAGATCATTCTAAGTAAGTCAACTGAACATTTTGAGAAAGTTTAGCTTGTACCGACTACAAACATGCAGCTTCATCTCTAAGAAAAGCAAAAAGAAAATCGTTTTCATCTGTTCTTTCAATTTAAAAGCTGAGATGGAATATTAATATTGTCTACTTCTGCTTTCCTTATTTAAGCGCTAAAAGAAATCAAGCAGTCATTGGAATGTTTTCCGTTTTAAAAATCCCTTTATGATTTAAAAAGTGTCCATCTGTCTCCACAAAATGAAAATCCGAACACATAGCCAAGAGCCAAAGGATGAGGAAGAACATTCTCATATCTGTTCAGCATTTGGGGGTGGTGGCTATTTTCAGCATTTTAGACTGAGCCAACTTGACCTAGTGTGACAAATGACCAGAGCTTTTGGCTATGGTGTTCATCAGCCTTCTTTCTCAGCATACATAATTAGCTTATATTTATGTCATTGTTACTGTCTGATTCCTACAGTTGTGTAATACCTAAGAACTCTACTTTTTCACCATCCACCATCTCTTTTCTCCTCTGCCCTAGGTTGAGCTCTGTTAACCTTGAATCCGCTGTCTCCTATCCTACTGATGGAAGCGTTGCGGCAGCTGTAGAAGTGTGTCAGTGCCCACCAGGTTATACTGGCTCCTCGTGTGAAGTAAGCTTGCAAGAATATATCCTCAGTGCATTTGAAGTTCTCTCAACATTTTTTTCAATAAGCTATTCTAAGGAGAGCTGTTTATTTCTATCAATAATCACACAAATAATGTGTATCATTTGAAAAAGAAACTTGAATATCTACCAAAAGTCATGGCTTTCAGTTAGAGTATTAACCATGCAATTTCACCTTGTAACTGTTCCTCTCTGAGATATTTTGCCTATAGCTGAAAATCTGATGTTTCTGTCTTAGTTGCGTATTTGATCTATTGTATGCTAGATGGTAGCAGACTAACAGTTCAAAATCTCTTCATTTTCATCATAATGATTACCAAACATTTAATGCTTTTCTTTTATATTTCTCTCATTTTTTAATCCTATATATTACACTTTTCCTCTGCTACATTTCTAAGAATACAACCAAATTGCAATCATCTGAAGCATACAATCTTCAGAATGTCCAGAACATAATATGTGGAAAAAATGCCTTGATACGGAAAACTGCCTACAGTTCTTTGATTTATTTAGCACCTAATGTTTGAGATATTTATTGTTGTCTCAATATCCTAGATTTATAATAAGATTAATGGTTCTTACTTAATACCACAGTCTGTCGTCTTAAGGTAACAATTTTTATTTATTTCTATGTATTTTCTTTTAGATTGTATGAAAATTGGCCCTACTTGAAACCTGGTCAAAAAATGTGAACACTATTTCCTTGACAGAGGGCATGGTTTGCAGATATATAGGAGCTTAGTCTTTAAAGTGGTGCCTTTAAGGAATCATTTGAGTGTACTGAGATGCTCCGCTTCAGATCACTACCTCACCATGCCATTTATAGAAATACTCGAGGCATTCCTTTGCCAGTTCTCTTGTACTTTTAAAATAATGCACACATCTAGAGATATGCAGTCATATTCATGACAGTGTTTCCTTTAACTGAGCTCAGATTCGCCTTTCTAGAAATAAAACTAGATATAACTTATAGAAGTACTTGCTGTTCCAAAATTCACGTAGATAAGAGAAAAATAATTACAGATACCAATTAGCTGTGTCAACCCAAATTTGATTTTACATATAAAATATACACTATATTTGATGAAACAAGAGACTTTCACTCTTGATTCCAACCAGACTGCTCTAGTTGAACCTTTAAGATCCTCTTGCAATTAGAACACTAAATAATTAATTCTACTCTTAATGCTTGTTTCCACATACATTATTCTCATCCTTTGCATAATCTTTTATACAAGTTGTAAATGCCCACTGAATATCAAATGACTTGAATATTAGAATTGTTTAATTGGCTATACTTTTAGTCTCTTTCTTCTCTCCTTCAAAAATATTTTTGATACATTCTAGATATGTTTGATAAATTCTGTAAATTTACCTGTATTCAATACCAATAAGTACACACGACATAATCCTTGTCCTTAAGGAGCTAACAATCTGCTTAGGGACACAGTAAATACCTATAAAAAATGGGATCTCAGCACTGTATAATTAAGGGACTAGTATGTGGTACAGAACATACATGCAATAATCACGACTGCAGTGGAGAGAGATGAAAGTATCCTGGAGTGGAGAAATCTGAAATTAGATGCTAAATAATGGTAACAGAGAGAGAGGCAGAAGCATGCGAGTGTGAAAAAAACAACACAGAGAGTGATAATAAAACCTTCCTGTGTGCATCACACAATAATCTTTTGATAAATAAAGTTACTTTGTAGCCCATAAACTAATTTAATTGACTCAGCAGACAATGAATTCTGGAATTTTGGGTTTTCTCTCTGACTGCTTCATTTCTTCTACTCTCTACTTCTTTTCTCTTTATCAAAACTTCCTATCCCTAAATTCGCTGTTATCCAGTCCTGTCCTTTCATTATTCCATTTGCTTTTTAATTAAGTGTAGTTCATAAGGTCAGTCACTCTGGCACTGTTATCACTAATACCCTGGGATCCCTTAAAAGCTGAGTAAATGCCAAAGACCATTAATGTCTTAATTCCATCTTGCTGAGAACCTCTAGCTAAAAACAGATCAAATGACTCTGTTGCAGACATTCTTTTTTACTTCATTTGGGGGCCACAGTGTTGATTCAGAATATTTCTTCTCATTTCTACTTGACTTCCTATAAAGCTCTATACAGTTAAACCTTCCAAAAATTTTCTTACTTTCATAGCAGTGTCCATTCATTTCACTTGACAGATGAGACAGGTGGGATACTAAAAAAAGAGTTTTCAGCAATGTCGCTTTCTTCATCTATGTAATGGAAATGATATTAACCACCTCATAGAAGTGTTTGTTCATACTTTCATTTCGCTGACTACTATTTAATGAGCATATATTTTGAGACAAACAAGATCCTACACATGGAAAATAGTGTGATTAACAATACAGATATTGTCCCTGTCCTCAGGGATGTTGTACTGAGTGGTGGCATTAACAATATGCCAGAAAGCAAATATAAATAGATGTGACAAAAGCTATGAAGGAAATAAACAGGGTGAAATAAACAGGGTTCTATGATAAAGTTACTGCAAGTGGTTGTGTGAAGGATAGAAAGTCTACTTTGTAAAAGTTTGTCAGCAAATGCTTTCTGAGGTGGTGACAGCTAAATTGAGTGTTGAAGAATGAGAGAGACAACAATGTAAAATGAGCTGCTAAGAAAGCAGCGTAGAGCTTGGAGTGTGTAAGGACTGGAAAGAAGGCAAATATGGCTGGAGCTTTGTAAGCAAGGGGAAAAGTGGGACAAGATGTGATTGGAAAACCAGGCCATTCGGAGCTTTGCATACATGATAAGAACTGAGCATTTTATTCTCATGCCATGGAACATTAGCAGAGTAGTGGACTAGTGTAATGTTGTGATTTATATTTTTGGGTTGTGGGGTTGCTTTCTGTTTTTTGAGACAGGGTCTTGCTCTGTCACCCAGGCTAGAGTATAGTGATATTGTCGTGGCTCATTGCAGCCTCAGATTCCTTGGCTCAAGTGATCCTCCTGCCTCAGCCTTCTGAGTAGCTGGGACTATGGGTGTATATCACCATGCTCAGCTATTTTTGTTTTAGTAGAGACAAGATCTCACTATGTTGCTTGGGCTGGTCTTGAACTCCTGAGCTCAAGAATCCTCCCACTTCAACCTCCGAAAGTTCTAGGGTTATAGGCATGAGCCACCACACCCAGCCTGAGTTACAGTTGTTTGAAGAAGGCATTATGGCTGCAGTAGGAAGAACATGTCTTAGGAGGACATGAATGACAGCAAGGAGAAGGGTTAACACACGGTTGCAGTGGAACACAGCAATGATAGTGATTGGTGTTAAGATGATGACAGGCATATAAAAAGACTTAGCATACTCTATGTATGTGTTGCTAGTACAACCAATGGGACTTACAGTTACAAGACTGTATGTTGAGGGAGAGATTAAAGAAATAAAGAGTTTAAGAATGAGTCATAGATGACCAGTTGGAACGATTGATCAGTTGGTTGTGGGTCATTTACTGAGCTGAGGAAGACTGAGAGGAATAGTTAGTGCGAGTGGGGTGTATGGAATCCATAGTCCAGTTTAAAAATTTTAGGTTTGAAAAGGCTGTGAAGTGTAAATGCCAATGTGTATTTATAATATTCAGATCTTAAACTCAGCATGTCTCTCTGGTCTAGAGATACGTTTTTGGAAGGCATCCTAAACTATGGGACTAAATAAAATTACCCAGGAGAAGGTGTAATTGATTTGAAAAAAAAAAAAAAAAACAAAAAAACAAAGAAAAATACTCAAGACCAAGCCCTGAGCAGCTCCTAACATTAAGAAGCAGGGTCAAAGCAGAGGAAACAGCAAAGAAATAGGGTAGGAAATTTGGGCAGTCTGATGTCATGGAAGTAGAGAAAAAAAATGTGAGAGGAAAAGGAGTCAACTAGGTCCAAGGCTGTTGAAAGGTCAGGTAAAACACAACTGTGGAATTGTCTATCTAATTTGGCTGCATGGAATTTGGTGACAAGGACAAAAGCAGTTTTAATTGAGAGGTGGTGACACAAAACAGATTAGAATGGAATTAAGTGTGAAAAAAAGGTGAGGAATATACTTGTTAAGAGTAGTGTTACCGAAAAGAAAAACACAGATGACCAGAAAAGTTACAGGATGTTAAGAGGACAGTTTTGTTATTTTTGGTTTGTTAATTTTTGAGGGAGACACTAGAACATATCTTTCTGAGCTGATGGTAATGACCCAGTAGAAAAGAAAGTTATTACTAATGTATCAGAGAGAGTGAACACTGAGAAGACAACAGATGCTGGAATCAGATGACAAGTGGAGTAATATTCCTTTAGGAAGAAGGACCCGCAGGCCCCACATCACTTATTTGAAAAGGGAATATGGCAACACTGTTTGGAGATAAATGCTTAGCTCCCTGGGCTTGTTGGTGCAAAGATGGCTTTAATTTTTTCTGTGAGTAATGAGATAAAATCACTGGCTAAAAGAGAGGTGTAAGGAGTTGGGAAGTTTGGAGAAAGAAGACGTTATATGAGCAGTGCATTTGCAGAACATTAAAACAAACTTATTAAGGAAACTTCATGAATATGTCTGAAAACAGTAGATTAATTCTCTTCCTTTTCTCAACATCCTTAATTTTTGCCACCTTATGAATATGTAGCTTCACCAGGTTTTTTGTTTTTTTTTTTGTTTGTTTTTTTTTTTTTTTGATACGTAGTCTCGCTCTGTTGCCCAGGCTGGAGTGCAGTGGCGTGATCTCTGCTCACTGCAACCTCTGCCTCCCGGGCTCAAGTGATTCTCCTGTCTCAGCCTCCTGAGTAGTAATTGGGATTACAGGTGCACACCATCACGCCCGGCTAATTTTTGTAATTTTAGTAGAGACAGGGTTTCACCATATTGGTCAGGCTGGTCTCTAATTCCTGACCTCAGGTAATCCACCCACCTCAGCCTCCCAAAGTGCTGGGATTGCAGGCGTAAGGCACTGCTTCTAGCCAGCTTTTAAAAATGTGTATTACAGAAGGAAATCACTTCTATAATGAACCTAAGGAGGCAAAAAATTTCATAGGGAAAAATGAAAAGGGATTTAATGCAGAGAAATGGATAAAAATTTGACACCTTTTTTTTGGTACTGCCCAAATTAAGGGGGAAGTTTATTTTATTTTGTTTATTTTATTTTCAGATATAAAGTATCAGTACAGAAATTTGTTTATGTGTTTGTTTCTGATGTTCAAATTTGAGAGTCCTCACATCCTGAGGCAGAAGGAACATTTTCAAAGACACACCACACAATTCTATATCCTTTATTACTTCAGTTCTCTTTTGTTTCCTTTTTCAACCAGAAAAGAAGGCTTTTTCATGATATCTGATGCTGTACTCAACCATCCAGAAATATAGTAAATAACCCACAAGATGCAATTTCACTGGAGGAGGATCATAAGCTCTTAGAGGGCAGCAGTACTTGCCTGGTGCTGATGTTGCATCTCAACCACTTTGTATTAATTCCCCACAGAAGGGAAACTTAATTAAGGTTGGCTGGGAACTGAGAGCAGGCACTGACATAGGGAATCTAAGACTCAAATATCCTGTTTGAATCAGAATTCAGTTTTTATATAATAAAGTGTTGCACATTTTAAACAAGGAATGAAAAATACAAGCAAAATTATAGATGAATGTCATAAAATAAACTATCAAGAAAATATGTGCTGAAATAAATCATAAACTTTTTGTGCAAATTTGAGAAAGCATAATAGGATGGAGGAAATTAAACCAAAACACGCGAATGATGTAAATGTAGATATGTGTAGAAATTAACTGTGTATGTGGTCAAATATAAGTGTGGGTGCTGCCTTACTACCAAATCATGTCAAACATTTTCTGGAAATGAAGAAGTTAGGGGCAATTAGTATGTGGGAAAGGGAACACATTCCAGAGAATCAAAATTGCTTGGGATGACATTGGGTGCTGCCTTAGGCTAAGATGATATGAAGAGTCCTTTTAGATCAGCTGCCTTTTTTTCAGTACTTTTCTATTTTCCTGTCTGTGCTTTTTACTTTGAGACTGTCACATTTCAATTCTTTATATCTCTGCTTTATTTTACCATTTCAGAAGCGACAGCAAGCTAATGCTTCCTCTAATCTCATACCTGCCAATAACACTAAGGTCAGTGCAAAGCCCCAATGTCAGGAGGAATAGCTCTGTCGTAATGTTTCAATAATGGCAATGCTTTGACAAGCACATTTGATGAGTTTCCTACCTGTTATTTTCTGTTATCAGAAAACAAACACAAACAAAAACACCTTTTTGTTTTAATCTCCCAGACTGACTAAAGCCTTAGCCTTCTCTTCCTTTCAGTCTTGTTGGCCTAGGCACAGGCGAGTTAACGGCACTATTTTTGGTGGCATCTGTGAGCCATGTCAGTGCTTTGGTCATGCAGAGTCCTGTGATGACGTCACTGGAGAATGCCTGGTAAGTGCCCTCCTTTTTGGGGATGCTGATTGACAAGGCTGAAATCACCTCAACAGATGCTGCAATTCAGTTACTACCCTGGAGACTGTAAACACTTGAGTCAAGAAGTGCTTTGACAAAGATCTTTGTACCGAACTGAGTTGGAACTGAGAATGCTCTTTCATATGTGATATTCCTGATGAATATAAGGAAGTGTTTATTCATATTAGTCCAAGAACTAACTTAGATATATTATTATAAGGCATAACTTATGATGGAAGATATAGCTACCACGAATATATATGGTTTCACTTCCATTCATAAATCTATGAAAAGTACAGTGTACTTTTAAAATAGACAATAATTTGTATCCCCATAACATGGAAAGTATAAAATATAACCTTTACAGTAAACATAATTAAGTTTTCTTCATGTTGAAAATAAAGACATACTGAATATTTTAATTTAAAATGTTCAGAATTTAACTAAACACATAGTATCATTTGTAGATTAAAAATAATAACAACATTTAATACATATTCACCAAAGCTGCTTCTCCTTTACAGTTAAGTCTAAGCTTTAACCAGGAAATAGACTCTACAAAGTGCAAAGCACTTTCCATCCTGCTAAGAAGCCTTAGGATTGGAGAATTACACTGAATAGACCATTCTGATTAACTCAAGGGCACATTAGTTTTATATTGTCTGACGTGGCATGAAGCTTGAAACAACACTTCTCATTTCATTAGTCTTGCAGAAATGCAATTTAAAATGGTGCCAATTTAGGTGGATATCATATTCTCATTTCCCTGAAGAATTTAAGGCGGACCCTGTTGTCTTTAATTCTTAATGTTCTCTCTTTCTCTTGCTCATTTTCCCCCATTTCTCTTCTACTTAAAAGCTTCTGGGAAAAATCCGAAATGAAAATTCAGGGCTTTTGTTTCAATGTAATTTGGCATTAAGGTTTATTGATGCTCTTTCTCTTTTCTCTATATAAGATTTTGTTTAATTGCATTGCATTATAAAGCATGAAAGCCTTAATTTGTGGATCAGTAGATTTTTGAAATGACATTTTTATGAATAGAAAGACTAAGTGATTTTCATTTTAATTATGCCATAAGTGTTTTAAAATGTACTTTGGGAAAAATATTGGGTTACCTTTAAACACTTTACTAACATGCAATAGGAAATAATATTCAGCCCAAAAATGACATGTATTTCTTTTACTTACCCTAGGAGGACAAAAATAAGTGTGTCATGACACCAAACTCATAATGTTCCCTATAGTCATATTTTATGTTGAATTCATTAGGATAAAAATCAAATAAAATGTTCATGCTAAATTCATTAGGAGGAAATCAAATTGGTCCATTTGGTGATGTGATATTTCTAAAAATGAAAGCCTTTTTAACGAATAAAACAGTGTCATTCAGCATAATTTTGAGAAGAAGAAGAGAGGAAACAGTGTTGTGTGAGACTCTCTACTAATGAAACCTAGTTTATTGACTTTGTTTCATGACAGGGAGATAGGAGTTCTCCTTCAAAGACCAGAGTGGTCTTGAGGAAACAGTGAATATCTTGATGATAAAGACAGAATCTGGTATTCTCTGAATTTTCTAACATAGCTAGTAAATAGGTGATCATGTAGGGTATGCTGACTTTCAAGTGCCCTTTCTCCAAAATGGTATTGATAACTAAGTGCTGATATTCCATTTGGAGTATATGGGCTCTGATGTAATATACAAAGAGGAAAATATTTGTATGCTGCTCATCAAGGGCATCCTTACTATTCAGTTCACCCAGCATTTTAGCTTCTTATTTATTTTTCATGGTTTTTCCCCAGCATTAAATAGCATGATTTTTACTATGAAAAATAAATTTATAAATGAATGCTTTTTAATTTAGCTTGCTTTAATATTTGATTATAAATTAACTGACATATATTTTGGACATCAGAACAAAATTTAAACTTCTGTAATAGTGTAGGTCTGTATGAAGAACGCATTTTAACTGGAAGTACGTTTGAAGTAACCTAGGAAGTATTCAGTGTCACATGGGAAGATTGCATGCTTGCTTCTTCTCATGGTTCTTGTGATATATGATGTGAGCAAAAATTTGTTAAGTGCTTTTGTTACAAGACATCTGTAAAATTCAGCAATCCATCAGAGTGAAACTTCCATCTTTTTGTTTTGATTTCCATTATGTTGATAGTTTGATGCTGTTTTCTGGACTCCATGACAAAAATGCTTGAGTTATAAGATGGCATTTATTTAATGAAATGTGACATTAGAAAATATAAAAACTACCTGTTATTTCTCTTTTAAATCAATAAGTAGAAAAAACAGGGTCTCTGAGTTATGCAAGATTTTCAGTTGAATGTTAGAAATGCCATTTTCCACACGTTTAAGGCATAATTTTTTGATTCAATTTTTAAAATTCTTAAGTCTTTGAAGACATAATTTTTAGTTCTATCACTGAGATAACATACAAAGAATTTTTCAAAAAACAATTCTTTAGTGATAAATTAGTCTAGCTAAACTTGAAAATTGAAAGGAAATGAAACAAAGATCAAATCAAAGGGAAAAATCTTTCTTCAAATCGATCCATGTTTTGTTTATTAAATCACAATATGCTGCATTATTAAGGCAACTATTCATAGTGAAGTTGACCTTAATGCTATCTTTTAAAAAGTTTTGTTAAAAATAAATTTGAGAGAGAATTTTAAATAACTTAAAGAAAAGCCTATTTTCAAATATCACCAGTTACTACAGAAACACATATTCACATTTAGTTGATGTAACTGGCATGTGATGTTTAAATTTTTTCAATTTTCTCAATGTTTAATTATGAGACAAGCAAGCTTTTCACAGATGTAATACAGTAGTCATTGTCCAAATCATTAGAGTCCACTGAGGCCAAAATTAATGTCTGCGCTAAGAGGACATAGCCCCAGAGGATTTGTATAATTAACCACAGTTCCCATTAAATCAGCAATTTCATGCTGAACAATTGATTTTTACCTAGAATCATCTACAATTTCCATTAAACATATTTTATTTGCACCTTATGACTACACACACACACACACACACACACACACACACACAATATCATGTATTAAGAGAAAAACTATAGAAAAAATGAAGTAAGATTTGCATAACAAAAAACAATAAAATGAATTTCAGTCATGTTTTTGTTAAGTATGCATATGCGGAAATTACTGTGTAGCTTATATGTTAGATATTAAATTAGCTTTCAATGCTATTTCCCTGCTGTAAAATTGACCATTTAACATGGAAAAAATATTCTTGCTGGTGGGGAGCAGACTAATGATTTTGTAGACCTATTTTTGGCAACATATTGATGCCTGAGACCAAAATAATAAACTCTGATGTGCATTCTTCCTCAGAACTGTAAGGATCACACAAGCGGCCCATACTGTGATAAATGTCTTCCTGGTTTCTATGGTGATCCTACTAAAGGAACCTCTGAAGACTGTCAACCCTGTGCCTGTCCACTCAATATCCCATCCAATAAGTAAGTACAAAATTACTCCATGAAGCAGTTCAGCATCCATTTCTGCAAGCACTTTTAATATCAAATATACTCTTTCTCTTATCCCATGTAAATAAATAATAAACGCAGACATGAATTTTTTCAGGAAGGTAATATGAATTTTTCCAAACATTAGATATTTAAAATTATAATGATTTATTTTTAAGAATTTGTAATTTTTTAGCTCAAGTTTTGGTGATTTAATATCTAAGAGTAGAGCTCAAAGAGAATTTCCACACCAATTCCAAAGAACAGAAATATTTTATACAAACACATACATGTGCATGCATGTACGCACCTACACACAGATCCATACCCATCTTCATACCTTAATAAAAGGATACAAATACAGCTAATTTGGGTTCTAGCCACACATATTTTTTGGTGAATCTTACGCTAGTAATAAACCTCTCAAAAGGTAAAATAAAGGGACTGAATTAACTGATTTTTAAGCACTCATCCTATCCCTTTAAAAAAAAAAAATTCCAGTTGTTCACCTAGAACAACCACCTCTTAGAGCAGATTTTAAAAACAAACAACAAGAATGCTTGAATTCCTCTTTCCTTAACTTTTAGGGGAATGCTATAGCCAGCTGCTTGAATTCACATTCTCTCAGGGCAGCCATCTCGAAGTAAACAGCTAAGCACACCCCAACCAAAAATATTATATTTTGTTTTTAAATTAGGATACTAGGTTGAATAAAAATCAACCATTTTTACTTGACAGCAATTACAAATAACTACACTTTTAAATCAGAGGAAATTCTTTTCTAAAGAACTATCTTAAAGGTAAGCTCAGTGTATAATAAAGTTCATATCATGTTGTACGCTTTCCAGCTATGTCTAGGCACTGTGGTAACAGTGACAGAGCAAAAATTTTCAATGATTTTTAAGGGAAATCTGTCAGGTGCACTCTTTTTTTTTTTTTTTTTTTTTTTTGAGACGGAGTTTCACTCATGTTACCCAGACTGGAGTGCAATGGCGCGATCTCGGCTCACCGCAACCTCCGCCTCCTGGGTTCAGGCAATTCTCCTGCCTCAGCCTCCTGAGTAGCTGGGATTACAGGCACGCACCATCATGCCCAGCTAATTTTTTGTATTTTTAGTAGAGACGGGGTTTCACCATGTTGACCAGGATGGTCTCGATCTCTTGACCTCGTGATCCACCCACCTCGGCCTCCCAAAGTGCTGGGATTACAGGCTTGAGCCACCGCGCCCGGCCCAGGTGCACTCTTTTAATGTGAACATGTGATCAAGTAAGTCATACTTCAAGCTCTTACCCAGAATGTGCCTAATTAAAATGGTCTTTTGTTAGTTTCAATGAATGCTATAAGCTAAAGACTTTGAGAATAGTTCTGACATTAAGTTTAAATGTTCTCCTTGGAACTGTGCTTCCTACTGTTCGATCCACATGAAATCTTTATCCTCCCAAGGACCCTATTTACTCGGAAATTTTTACCTTACTCATTTGGAAAAGAAGAGAAAGAACTACTACTTAATGAAAGCAGACTACTAGATTCTAGGCCAAACACTATATTTGGTATTGTTTCACCTTCAACTATAAGTCAGTAAAGTAGATGTTATTATCTCCATTTTATAGATGAAGAAATGAAAGCTATTAGTAGAAAAATAACATTATGGTGCCAATTCTGTAGCCAGAATCTTTGATTTAAATGCTAGGTTCCATTCTTTCCAGCTGTGCAACTTTAGGCAAGTCACTGAAACTCTCTGTGCCTCAGTTCTGTCATCATTAGTTGTAATAATAGGACTCTTATAGGGTTGATGTGGGAAAGACATAATTAAAATGTGTAAACCACCCTAAACTGTGACTGAATATGGTGAACCCAGTCTAAGAGCTGATTGTTATTAACCTCCTCAGAGTCATAAAGCATTGAAGTATCCAAGTTGAAATTTTAGTTTTAAAATCCATGTGCTTTCCAAATGTCTATAGTCTGCAATGAAGACTTCTTGAAAAAAAAATACACACTGCATTTTAAGTGATAACACTAAAAGCAATAATTAATTCATTGGATAAGTCAATTTATCTAGCAAGGCTTTGAGAAAATAAGACATTGGTTTAATGCAGGTGCCCTTAACCATCCATGGCCTGTTAGTAACCAACCATCCATAGCCTGTTAGGAACCAGGCCACCTAGAAGGAGGTGAGTGGTAGACATTACCACCTGAGCTCTGCCTTCTATCAGATCAGGCAGGCATTAGATTTTCATAGGGGCTCAAACCCTATTGTGAACTGTACCTGCGAGGGATCTAGGTTGTGTGCTCCTTATGAGAATCTAACCAATACCTAATGATCTGATGTGGAACAGTTTTATCCCAAAATTCCTCCCCTGCATCTGTGGAAAAAATTGTCTTTCACAAAACCAGTACCTGATGCCAAAAATGTTGGGGACCACTAGTTAATATATATTAGTGATCAGAGCATTTCTAGGGCTTAAAGCATTAGCCTAGACGGGCAAAAAACTGAAGATTCTTTAAAAACCAAGGATGTCAGAGAAGAGGAAGAAGGCAAGAGAGAAACCTACTGGAAAATAATGAATATAGGAGAACAAATGAAATACACTTCTTCATTATTAATGGCTGAGTAGCCATTGATACTCAAGTCTATGATAGTCATAACATGACACAAAACCTGCATTCTGGTGAATATGTGAAGGATTAGCTCACCCAATGGAAGACCTACTCACTGACCATGGCTAAATGGCATTCTCTTCTCTTAACCAGCCTCATTTACATGAAACTCATTGTTCATGACTAACTTTCATAGAGGAAACCAGAAGGATTGCATCTGGCCACTTGTATTGCATCTCCTTCTCAGCCAAAATGTCATGGGCATTATTAGCATGACTATCAATCCAGCAGAGCTGGCTGCTCATTGCATCATGTGAATTCTAGCTGAATACGTTTTAAAATTATATAATTGATTATGTAGATCCTATGGATTTACCCTCAAGTCTGACCAACATTACTATAAATGCAGGGGAAGCATTAGGGAGATAATTTTGCTTGGATAATTATAGGCATTCATGATGCATCGTTGTCTCTTTATTTGCTGTGCATTTGCTTTGATAATGGGTTCTAATTGTTGTTTCTGAAAAAGAAAGAGAGTCTGTGAGCATTAAAACACCATCCGTCAGTGTCAAAGGGACTGGAGTTCCAGTGTCCAATAATGGTATTTCCTAAAATATGTGTATTCCCATTTGGCATAATGATGTTGATCCTGATTTTTAAAAATACAGACAAGACAATATTAACAATACCAGTAACACCAAATATTAAAAAAAATTCCATTTTCAAAGTGCTTTCACTTACAGTAAGTGATTAATAATTATTAGTAAATATTAATTAGCAAATTATCAAATATTAATATTAAAAAATTAAAACTAGCAAACTAGCAAATATTAATAATTAGAAAATTATTAAATAAAACATATTTTAATAGTAAAATTGGGAATAGAGTAGCAATCTATTTTAAATTCCAACTTTCAATGTGGTATTTTAACAAGTAGAAAGAGAGGGCAGAGATAATTCACTTAGTTTATAAATCCTGAAGGTTTGTGATAGGGTTATAATGTCTTTTACATTTAAAACAGTTTAAAACAATTTTACATTTAGAACAACTAGAAAATTATCATAGTTTAGCTGCACAGCTGTGATGAGAAAAATCCATTTTCATCTAACAACCTGAAATGTCTAAAAAAAAGAATCACTAAACAAGACACTTAATGACCTAGGGAAACTATTCTTTTTAAAAAGATTTATAAAAAACATTACTGTTATAATGTGAGCTAGAAACTCTGATGTATGAATTGAATATTTGCATATAGTCCTGAAGATGAGATTTTAATTTCCAGGGGTTATTCAGAGAAGAAAAAAAAGGGAGCTAAAGGTTGCCGCAACCTTCATGGGAAGTCTAAAGCTTACTGATAGTTTTACCTTGGTGATTTATCTATTTAATCCCTCATCATAAATCTTATAGATCACTAGCATTTTGGCTCCAAATTTCTTAGATAATATTGCTAAATAAATCAAATGTGTAAGAAGATAGAGATAGATTGGTATAATTATTATAATGTATGAATACAGACAAGCATATAATATTTAAATTATGCATATATATCAACTTCATCAACTCCTGCGGTCACTGTGCTTGGCCATCTCATTTTGTTGATGTATATATTCTAGCTATAGATTGTAATTAGGCAGTAAAATTTATCTGTAGAGAAGCAAATAAAAATGTAAATATTTCAAATGTTTTATATTCATTAATTTCTGGCATCACATAGCTTATAGGTTAAATAAAATAAGAAAGTGACATGTGAATGTCTGCCTTTGAATACTTAGGATGTGTTTGAATATATAATATTATTGAAGTTGTTATAGATTTTCATCAGTTATATAATAAAAGATATTATTGGCACAAGGCTGAACAGAGGTATGTCCTCAATATGATTTGTCTACTGATAGTATTATAAATAATACTGCTTTGCGTGGGTCAGGAATACTGAAATTTAAGTTTTTGAAAGAGTGAAACTTTCAAATTTGAGCTGACCTTTGGGCTTACTTAAGAGACCATGCTGAATGCCCATTGTTAAAATTAATATAGAGAAATATATTCCAAGATAAGAGGCAAATTTAAGGAAACATTCAATTCAACCATATTCTCTAGAAAACTGAGAATGCTCTAGATGTTTTAGTGTTCTTTCCTACGCAACGTTTTATGTCCACATGGGAGATTATGATGGGTTTTCCTAGTTCCATATACCAAAGGAAAAAAACTAAAGTTCAGAGAAATTAAATGCCTTGGTAGTGATTATACAGATTGCTTGTGGCAGAACCAATATTAGAACTCATATATTTTGACTCACCTCTCTGTGCTTCTTCCAATGGGGCTACAGTAATAGAAACAATTACAGAAACATTGAAAAGAAGCAAAAAAAAAAAAAAAGAATTTAATGTCAGACAAACTGTAAATGCTCACTGTAAAAATCAGTAAATCTTCACTGTTTGGCAAGAGTTATGTTAACTATGCTACATAGTTACAGTTATGTTAACAGTTATGTCATTAAATATTAATTAAATATCTTAATTAAATATCTCTATTAATTAAATATCTTAAACATTAAACAAATCAACATATCTTAATTTGTTTAAAAATGTGTAAAAAAAAGGTAAAGTTTTTAAAAAGTTACTAAATTGTATCTATAATTTATTTTGACACTATGCTTCCATACTTTCTCAGTATAAAAGGGTTTATCAGATCAATCATGTTATTCCATTTTGCAGCATGGGAAACAAGTTTAGAGAAACATATCATTCAAAGACATATTTAGAAAATAAATCAAATCTAATTACAAAATCCAATTGTGGGGATTAAATCAGATTTCATAGTATTTAAAGGTAATTAAAGAAATAAATGTTTGCTGAATGACTCTGCTGAGAATAACTGGGAGAGATCATTGAGCTGAAGAAGAAAAAACTTAGAAACTTCAGAAATGTATGAAGCCAACACCAAAATCATGAAGTAAATGAATTTTTTTCTTCATTTTCCTCTCAGTCCCCTGCCCCTTTTCAGTTGTGTGTGGATATTCTCATTACCCTCCCCTCTAACTTCCCCACTGCCATTTTGTAGCCACTCAAAACGGTTTCTCTTTTCCTACCCAACTGTCCAAGATAAGAATTTAGTTGAAAGGAGCCCTGATCCCCTGTTGTATAAGCAAATACAGAACATGCCCTGATTCTCTAACCCTAATGATGGAAGTTTCAATAGTATGCCATTGATTAAAGAAGTGGTTGTTTTATATCACATCTCAGTCCTAAGAAGTAATTCATTGTATTTTATTCCAAATGCATGACAGTTAAAGATATATAAAACAGTTTCACACATTTACTTAATATGTGTTTAGTTTTATTTTAGGGTGTTGGATTAACTCTCTGGGAGCATTTTACATTAGAACTGAATTTTAGGACCCATAGGAGCAGTTTCCCCAATGTCTGATAATTGGGAATTGTTGAGCTTCTGTTGAGCAATTGTTTTGCTTTTGGCTTCTCTGAATCATTTACCTGTTGACTGTCCCCTTTTGCATTAGCTGTGAAAACCTCAAAGCCAAATGTTGATCCTCCATAAACAAATGAACATACCTTATAACATGCTTTTTGAACTCTAAATACATCCTTGAGTTTATCTTTTTTTTAGTATTTCTTTCTCTTTAACCTCACTTTATTCTTAATGCACATATTTATATAGAATTAAATTCTTTTTAGAGCAAGGTTGTTTCTGTATGTATGCATTCACATACTTAAACATATATACATATGTTGACATATATATTCACATGTATACACATGCATACGCATACATATATACATGCTTATAAGTAGATTATTATAAAAATAAAAGTATGTATTCATCCATCAAGAGGGATAACTTCCATGTGCATGTCCTTACTGTTTATCCCAATAACAGCTTCCCTTCCTCCCCTATTTGTGGAAAACACCTGCCGCTCTTGGCTTTTTTGTGTTTCCTTGTGGCATGATTTGGATAGTCCAGGATGAAGAACATTCTCTGCTGGTGTAGAGCTCGCCAAATAGAGTTAAATGACATAATCTTGGAATCACTTGAAGTCAGTGATGATCTCACATTTTCCTCTTTGTGTCACGGAACAATAGCTTCATGCCTTGGCCATAATCAGTGCTAAGTCTGCTACATTTGCCAATGCAAATTCTGTAGACTTTTTTATTGTGCATGTTTATTTCTCATTCTAGTTTTATTTTTGTTGTTGAATGCCATCTTCTGCCATAGCTGTAACTGCAATTACAGCAGTAAGAGAGTGAATCTTCAGCTTATTCTGTTGAAAGAATATCAAAGCACAAATACAGATATAATTTGTGAGAGAGTTTTATTTGGATGCATCATGTCGAGTAATTTATATTACTAGAAGGTTAAACTTACTTAATGCTTACCAGTAGGTTTCAATGACAATTGGTTATAGAAAGAGGAGGACATCACATTAAGAATCTAAAGTCCTAGATGCATACTAAATTATCCCGGAAATTTAGTATATGACCTTTGTTAAGAAAAACTCTGCCTGCCCCAGCCAGCTCTAGGATTTTATGAAACATGATAAAATTGTGAAAGTACTCTGAACTGTAAGGAGCTGGTCAAATCTAACATATTTTTATTACTTAATTTTTTTTTCTTGAAAAATTGTTGGCTTTTGTCAGTGAGCATCTTTTACTTATGTTGGTTTTAACTGACATGTGAGTGTATTTAAGAATTTGAAATCTATTTTATGAATAGCTTTAAAATGTCAAGGCTAGTCATAGTGACTCATGCCTGTAATCCTAACACTTTGGGAGGCCAAGGCAGGTGGACCACTTGAGGTCAGTAGTTCAAGACCAGCCTGGCCAATATGATGAGATCCCATTTCTACTAAAACTACAAAAATTAGCTGGGTATGGCCACACATGCTTATAATCCCACTACTTGGGAGACTGAGGCATGAGAATCGCTTGAACTCAGGAGGTAGAGGTTGCAGTGAGCCAAGATCATGCCACTGCACTCCAGCCTGAGCAATAGAGACCCTGTCTCAAAAAAATAAAATAAAATAAAATAAAATAAAATAAAATAAAATGTAGGAAACCTTGTCAACCAGCTTTGACACAAGTTATGATAGACTGACTTAGGATTATAAAAAATAATTAATATGATTTTCTTTCAATCAGTATAGTCCCACAGAAGTGGGAAACCCAGTGCTTCTGGTTGGAGTCAGTTTCTCAGTAGATGATGAGATAGTTACAGAATGACAGTTTTCAAAGAAGACATACAGAGATTGGTCAAAATGCACTTCCCACTTTTATATCTGTAAACAATAATAGCAAATCACTGAATGAGGATGAGAGAAAATCTTTTTTTTTTTTTTTCATTTTAACCTGTGCATCTTCAGTGCAGTAACCATCCTGTCAAGAAAAATCACCTATAGGGAGATGTCTTTGGGTCATGTGTAGCAAAGTATAGGATACTTTATAAAAGGAGGATCTCTACTTGCAGTGCACATGCTAAATATGTCTTGTCCACTGTTGACAGCTACCAAGACACCTTAATGTGGAATCTTTTATCTGAATAATATTTATAAATTCAAAGCATCCCAGACCAGGCTTTATCTCCTTGACCCAACAGATTCATTTGAAGTTTCCACTGAGTTGAAATGTTTAAAATGATAGACTGATCTGGTCCTAACATCTTGCTAGTATCCAAAATAAAAAAAGAACTATTAAATATTTACAGAGTTAAGCCAGAGAAATATTATTCAGAAATAGTGTTCATGATCTGATCTGCACCAAAGTTAAGAAGGTATTCCAAAGTAATTCAAGTGTCAGGAGCAGGATGAGATCAGGACTTGCAATGTTTAATTTATTGTTCTTTCTTTAATTCATTTAGCCATCAAACAAGTCTCTACTGAATTGCCCTGTCATATATAATAGAAAATAAATCTACTTGGGGAAAACATAGTAAGAGAAAGATTAATTGAGGGCATTTCCCTTTAAAACTGTACCGCAGCAGACCTTACAGACCAGAATGGTTGATGGCCCTTCAGAGAGCCAGTCGAGAACCACATTACCATGTGTCAGTCTTGGGGTAGGGCCTCATGTATTAGAGGTGTCTCTCACAAGGCAAAGAAGCATGGCTGGAGGGAAACATCTTGCTAAAGACTAAAGCTAGCTCCTGAGTTCCCTGCTCGTTCTTGATCTAGTGTTCAGCTCCGTTACTTCAGATCCAAATTAGAAATACATGCAAAGAGATAAGTGAACTTTGAAACATGCCAGGCGGTATGAGACGGCAAGGTTGCTTTTGTTTGGTTAGGTTTATGATAAGTTTAGGTAGAATATACACACTTGATCTCTTCTGAAAGCTTTCCTGAGGAGGCCATCAGTGTGAGGGCGTACCTGCAGCAGCCTGCACACAGCCACACCCCGCTATGGCGGTAGCTGAAGTAGGAAGCACTGTCACCACCACTACCACATGCTGAGTTTTCCAAAATCTCTAACCGGTTTCTCCAGGCTGCTTCCAATTCAGAGGGATTTGACTAGAGAAGAAAGTATGTGCAGTTGTGTATGAGCCAGGCTGGGGGGGATTTCTAAAGAGCAGCTATACTTTTCCACTTGTTACTGATGATCACTTCCCAGAGCAGTCAAAAGTCAGTTAATAACATGTCACAGGGATACTGCTCTCCACTGGGCTATATTCACGTCTGCAGAAATAGCAATGTCATTTCATCCTCCATTGGCCAGACCCTAATCTCTGTCTCTGAGGCAACAATGACCAGCCTGTACTCTTTTGCCAGAGCAGTAGTGGAGAGAGAGAAATGAGAAGATGCTGCTAATGACTTCGTGTATGTGCTTCTTTCTTGTCCCTGTTTTCTGCAACAACACCAACATAGCTTTAGCCCAACGTGCCATTTAGACCGGAGTCTGGGATTGATCTGTGATGAATGCCCTGCCGGGTACACAGGACCACGCTGTGAGAGGTAAGTGTATACTATACTGTCTTGCAAAATGATTTCTACCTTGGGAGTTATAAAACCAGAGATAGGGTCATCCTTTGCATCATCCTTTGGAGAAAAATGGCCACACTCAATGAAGAGAAATAAAGTTTCTCAACACACATGTCAAACAAATGCATTGTATTTTTGTAATTTATTTATTTTTCAGAAATTGCTTCATACATCTTCATTCACTCAGAGAATATCTGATTAATGTTTTAATTTTAAAGATTAAGTATTAACCCATAATCTTTGTAGAAAGTATTGCTCCAGTGGAAAATCACGCACTTTAAGATTTATCTTACTGTCTATGTAGGCACCATTTATTTTTCATAATTAGCTTTTTGTCCTTAAAATGTAGCTTAAATCCATAGTTCATAGTTCAGCCAGTGGTTCATAATTTACTTTAAATATATATGAAAATACAAACAAAACGTAATTTATTATCATGATTTATATCCTCTTCTAATTACTCCTAAACCAGTATTTTAATTCCTGTTGATTTTATAGGTTGCTTTGCAGCGGAAACAAGAGTATTATTTTGTGTCATTTGTGTGCTTATATTTCCTCCTGAAATGTTTTTGAAGAAATAATACTACATATTCAGTCTCAGCATAAAAATGATACCAACTTCCCCCTTGACATCATTGCCAAACGCAAAACCCTCCTTCTGGTTTCAGCACTGGCAATAGTCCCCGCTGCTACCCTTCCTGGGAAGGAGGGGTACAAAGGAAGTGACCTGTTTTCACTCATCGTCACTGAGGCTAACCCTGAAGAGGGCTATTTCTGCCCATCTTTTCCTGTCATCTTGGCAGCTATCACTCCTGTTTCAACCAGGATGCATAAAATCAATTAAGTGGAAGCCTATCACCCAGAGAAAATTTAGCTAGCAACTGGCAGTCTGTGGACAAAGTGCCAATGACAGTTCTAGCAGCAACAAGTACTATTTGTGAGTGTAAAAGCATCTGTAAATTAGGAATGGAAGAAAAAAAAGTGAAACAAGGAGGATTTATTTGCAATCAAGAAACTGGATATCTTTGTGTGTGTGTGTGTGTGTGTGTGTGTGTGTGTGTGTGTTTAAAGAAAGGCGTGTACATATTACTATGGTAGGAGAGCATATCATTGCCAAGATAGATTCACATCAAGTGCCTAAACCCCCCAGCTCACTATAGGCAACCCTTTTTTAGCAACTGGAAAATGACAGCTGCTATGTCATACAAGGCTACTAAATTCACTTATCTAGGTGAGCATACTCTCTGAAGTATTTATATTGCTTTGCTTCATGTACTATACTCTCTATACATGTTAGACAATAATTTCTGAACCATCCATAATTTAAAACCCTACATTTTATTTAGCAAACATCTGTTTAGTAACTGCCATGTGCTGGGTGCAGGGCTAGACACTGGATATAAATAGATGCATTTTCCCATCCTTGCCCTGCACATTTCACATCTTTCTTTAATGCAAGTGAGGATGGTTGCATGTATTCTTCAGAGAATTCTATTTGAATAGCAAAAATCACCAAGGAAAGAAATACCTGACAGAAAGCATGATTTCCTGTCTAAAATCTGTATTAATCTGATTCAGAAAAGATGGTAACATGCATATGCGGTGTAGTGAATGGCATATCTTATCTCCAGCTCCAGTTTTTTCACAATTGATACCGTATTTTTCTAGCCAGAATTTAGATTAGGGTTTTCCAGGAATATTTCAGATTTAAATTTCATTGTATTTATGTGAGCCAAAAGAACCCCTTAGAAGACCTAAAATATTAGGGAAACATTTTTGTTTGTTTGTTTGAAACGTGCCTGTTGAAGCAGAAGAGAGGGAAGATAAGGGTTAGGGTAGGGAGGAGATACTGGTTGCATTGAAAATCTTGTAATCAAAACCATTCTGTAAGTGATTTGTGTGATCAGCTTATGCACATCATCTAAATAAGACGAGAATTTAAAAACTAAAGCAACATTTCCCAAATTGTAGATGTTCCTGGAATAAAGAATTCTGTGATCACATAAGTTTTGGAAGCATCCATTTGCATGTTAAAAGTTCTGGCATGTCCTACAGTGTGTAATGAAGAATCTGTTCAATTTGTCTAGCTCAGCATTTCCTAAACTTATGTGGTCATAAACCCTCTGCTTTAACTACATAGCAAGAATATATCTCAGACTATAGCTCAGGTGGGACAAGGGTTATAGCTTTATAGTCTTTATCACAATTTTATTTCTATTTTGAGACCCCTTTCTCTATATGTGGGACCTGGGAGGGCTTAGAAACCTAATCTGAGCCCATTTAAAGTTGTTTTCTTCTCTCTCCACCTCCAAGCTTGAATCAAAGCTCTATCAAACTTGCCTAGTACCAAAAGGCTTGTACGCATGGGTAGAGGGCAGGGTATAAGGTCTGTGTGTATGTGTTGAGTAAGGGGACACGTGGTAGGGCCAGCCAGTGCTGAGTATTTCACCCAAGCACGCTTCTGCTGGCCTATCCCTTTTTCCCTGTCCTCCTAATTACCTTTCTCTTCAGGTCTAGAAAGTCTCTCTACCACTATCATTCCATTTTTGGGGGCACAGGGATCATTCAGCTTCTTTCATTCCACTCTAAGACCCACCAACATCTCTACCATCATCATTTTTCCATCTGCCTTTCTAATTCCATCCCATTTTCTATTTGGAAGAGGAGGAGCCAGATTTATGGAACTGGTGACTTTCAGAGCTCGTGGTCTGGAAGATTTCTATGTCTTTGCCTTCTGCCCTGTCAAATCCCTTCAGATATGTAGCACTAGATGGCCTTGCTTCTTGAATCGAGGGGGTGAAGAAAAACCGTGAACAGGAGAATGACCAAACAATATACGACAAAACATGGGTTGGTATTCTGTCACAAATAGAACACTTATTACAGCTTGGAAAACATTCACTTAGGGCCAAAATACCACCGTTTTTGAGGTATCACTACTTTGCTGGGGAATGTTTTAAACAAAGGAAAAAGAAGAGTCAGAGAGCGAGGGGAGAAGATATTTATTATGGCATCTTTTCTAAGATTCTAGACTTTTATCATCTGAACAAGAGGAAAAAAAATAACAAAGAGACAGCATCTTGAAAGGCTAAAAGGGATGGAGTAAGGATTGGAGCATCAAGAGCGGTTGAAAAGTATATGGAACAAAAACTGAGTTAGGTGCCGAGGATACCTGCTGGATCAGACACTAATTTACTTTCAGAATAGGTTTTTTGGCTCGCCAACATGTCATACATTATGGAGAAGGCATTTCAAAACGGCTGTGGCAAGTTCACCTTGTGGGTTCTGTAGGACAACGTGAAACCTAGTGGGATACATAGGCTTCTTAAGCCCTCCCTTCTTCCCAGCTGGCAAAATTTTAACCATTCCTCCTTAGGTGAGGAGAGAGGGGTCAAAGGCTAGGACTAATTTCACAATTGCCAATGAAAATGTAGAAGGTATTTGAATCCAATTGCTTAATATTTTGAAAATTCCCCTACAGTTGTATCAACAAGATTCATATTAAAGAAATTCCTTTTTGTTACTTAAATTTCAGTTCCAAAATCCCATTTAGATTTTGAGTGCTTTAAAACATCTGAATTCAGATCCAGTCAAATCACCCCTCTGATCACCATGCTGGTGAGACCTACTCACTTCTGAGTTTCCTTGTGCCTTTGGGTCCTGAATTCAGAGTATGGGCTACAGAAATAAAAGAGGAGAGGCAGTCATACCTGCTTGGTAGTACTGTTAGCAAAATTGCAGCTCCAACTGAGGAGTCAAGAGGCCACCCGTGTGGTTGTGCAGTTTGTACATTGCACAAAGGCACTCAGGGAGGGGGAAGATTGAGGGCTTGAATGCAGTTTGCCCTCGTCTTTTCCATGTGTTGCCTGGGTGTCTAGCTGTATCTACTATCTCTTCACTTTTTCTGCATATATCTAGAGAGGACACTTTTTTTCCAACTTGCAAAAGGCACCATGTGAGCAGGCAAACACCCTCAGTCTTTTGCTGATTATGTTAAATGGGAGGAAGTAAGAACACAGCGTCGCAGCACAGCCGCACTCCTTTATATGTCAGCCACCTTTTTTTGTGCCTTTGCCAATACTGTTCCCTCTGCCTGGAAGATTGCAGCCCTTTCACTCCTCCCCCTCAGGCTAACTAATCCCTGTTCAGCTCCCAAAATTCAGCACTATCATCCTGAAAGTGCCCTTGGGTTAATCCTGATCTGCGTTGGTTGCCCTTTTCTGTGCGGCCATAACAGCATTTGCATATCCCTAGTTGTTCTACTGCCACATTTTAAAATGTGTGTTCATTCTGCATGCGCTGTAGTATAAAGACCGTTCCTTATTTATATTAGTACCCTGCAGAAGTGCTCAGCTGATTTTTTTTAATGGGGTGGGGGGGAAACAAGAGCTTTTTTAATTTGCTTGGCTAGGTTAAGCTAACATTATATTGTTTCGTTGTTTTCAGTGTATAGATAATAGAAATGTAGGCAGTGATTTTAGCCAAAAGTTGCTGAAAAAATGATGGGGCAGAATGAGATAAAAGTCTCATCAGTGTGGTTGCTTCTCGGCACATCTGCTCTTTTTCTCCCTCTTCCTCTCTCTCTTCCTGTCTCCCTCCCCCCCCAATATTGTTCCTAAATTATCAATAACAGCAAGTGTAACAAATAACTGCATGTGTTGTCTGGAGCCTTATTTACATTTAAACAGTTCTTTTTCAAAATATTGCAACTTGGTTTGAAAAGGTTAACAGATGTGGAAAGGAACAATGGCTTTGTTATGTCAAGATGTCCGTTTCTAGCTAGGCCGTCAAACTGTTTTTTAAAATGCACTCATTCTGTCTTATATATGAAAATGAGAGGGCGTGGCATTTCACACTATAATTACTTTTGGTAGAGTGAAAATCCAAAGGACTGTGATTTGAACTAATTTTAATTAGGTGAATCCAACTTGATCAGACTGTAACACACTATTTTTATTAATAAAAGTTATATGATTAGCAGTATTGTATTCTCTGACCCTTGAATTGCTTTTTAATTCCTGACAGAACATCTTCATAAATCTCTAATACTGTTCTGTGTATAGACACACAACCATACACCAGTAATGTGCTGAAGTGTTGCAGAAAATAGTCCCACTGTCAATAACATGGCATATGAATTTCTGTCATGTATATTCACAAATTTTCCTTACATATCCTGTAAGAAAAAATAAAAGACAGATGATTCTTTAGTTATTCTATTTAATTATAGTTATTTTCTCCCTGAAATGAGTTTTTTTTTAATGGAGAATTTCAGTCTTATTAATTGGTATCGAAGTTAAGAAAAATTCCTGGACCTCTATATAATGCCATCTCTCCGAAGGGCAACAAGTCATCTTGAGGAAAGTGAGCTGAAAATAATAGGTTTTCGTTTGCTGTGATAATGATCATTGTATATCCTTGTTCCAGCGGAGCAAAGTCATTCTCTTAGTGGTAAACAAAATGAGATGTGAATATATGTGGATGTAAGCATAAGCTCTGAATATTAAATAAGGCAAGAAGAATCAGGTTAAAATTCAAAAGGATCTTCATATCTTTATCAAATACCACTCCTGAAGGGATTATGGGGGAATCTTATGCACTCACATTTTATTACATATTTCATAATAGAGAATTAATGAACAATTATATTTGTGGTTGGCAGTATTCTTCCAAGCAATATTATTTACAACTCTTAATTGTATAAAATATTTTGTGAATATAAGTAATTTCATTTTAAAAATTCTGAGAAAAGATCAAATCTACAAATTATGGTACCTACACATTTTTTAGAAAACTTGAAATAGTCAAAGGATCTGCACCAAATAAATTAATGACTCTGCCCCATAATTGTGATATTGTTAAAGTACTCTCAATGTAATGTACTAGATTTAAACCATTTCTGGTAGTAAAGAGCCTTTCTCTAAACGATGACTGCATATCTGTGAGTAGATGAGCATAAAAGTGGTGTGCTAGTGAGGAAATTATATTCCCACATTGTTTGTGATCCCCTTCAATTGTGTTACTTGCTACAAAAGGCTTTGTCTTGATAAGATGACAAAGATAACAGAGCTAGCCTGACCATAAGATTCAGATGCCCTGTTCTGTTTCTACTTTGGCAAATGTGGCTTAGTATGAAGCATGAGTAAATGTTATTGAAAGAGAGGACAGAACAGAATATAAATAGGTGCTGCCTATTAAGGACGTATCTGCATACCTGTAGCAATACATGGCATTTTAAAACATAACATTTGGGTCAGAGAAAATTTGCTGCTGTAATTTTTAAAAATCTTCTCTGCCATGCCCTATAAACAAACTTTTGTTTTTCATATAATATGTGAATAGGTTTCAGGAAGGAAGGAGGGAAGGAAGGAAGGAAGGAAGGAAGGAAGGAAGGAAGGAAGGAAGGAGGAAGGAGAGACAGAGAGGAAGGAAGGGAGAGAGGGAGGAAGGGAGGAAGGAAGGAAGGAAAGGAGGGAGGGACGGAGGGAGGGAGGGAGACGTAGAGTTTACTAACAGAGTTGCAGGCACAGTTCAACATTGCCTTATGGCATATTCCCATGATATGCAGGCATGCTTTCTCAGACTTCCCTTTAGTAAAGCCTTCATGAAAATCTGCCTCTGAATTCATATGCAAATACACACAAACAGATTATTAATTCAGATATACTGCAGCCCCCACCCAATTAGTAAGAATCTTCTGAGTCACAGTTTCTAATTAATAAATTCTGAACTCTTATTACTGAATTTCCTTGCAAGCCTGTTTCCTCATAACAAGTTCTGGCTGCAACAACAACAAAAAATGTGAACCTTACATATTTGTAGAAAATAACCCATTGGAGTACAGACATGCAATGTGTTGTACTACAAAGGCTTTCCAACATGGACCTGGATTCCTCCGGAGTGCCGGCAGCAGATTCTTACTATGCTTTAGTCTCGTCTTCAGTGCCAATGACAAGATTATTTTTTTTTCAGGCTGAAATCTAATTACTAGTGGCTGGCAGGATTTCATCTTGTAACTACACTGTAGTTGTAGAAAAACATTGTTTTAATCACCTCGTGTTTGAGAAAAGGAACACTTAAAAGGAGAAGCCATCATCCTGGGAGAGGGGGAGAATAAAAAATATGTAAACATTGCCCTGATTGAGATCTCCCCAAAGGCTCACTGATGAAATTTTTTGCCTTAGGTGTGCAGAAGGCTATTTTGGACAACCCTCTGTACCTGGAGGATCATGTCAGCCATGCCAATGCAATGACAACCTTGACTTCTCCATCCCTGGCAGCTGTGACAGCTTGTCTGGCTCCTGTCTGATATGTAAGCCAGGTACAACAGGCCGGTACTGTGAGCTCTGTGCTGATGGATATTTTGGAGACGCAGTTGTTGCAAAGAACTGTCAGCGTAAGTCCTGAACTATTGATGCTCCTGACAGAATTGATGTATTGTACTCAAAGTAGCTGATGAGCTCTTGAGCATGGATTGAAGAGTAGGAAATTATATGGAATACATGGTTGATAGATACACAGACTATATAGAGTCTGCATATTCCAGAGTATTTTCTCGTACTGACTATTAGAGTAAATCCTTTTAAAATTGCTGCATTATTGAATTGTCACTGTTTTCCAAATGATAAACATGTTTCTATAGACGTGAGGAATGAAGATTTTTTTAATGAACTTATGTCCACGGCAGGAAAGAAGAATTTGGAAATTAGATAGACCCCATGTATCCTTTTTTTGTTTATCTCAATTCTAATCACTTGCTTGAAATAAATTTTTCTGCCCATATTATTTCGGTGGTACCCATCAGAAGATGTTAATCAGTTATGCTTTCATAGGTTAACTTTACAGCATCGTACTTTGTAATAGATGTAAAATTCTGCCAATATTATCACACACAGCATTAGTCATTGTTGAGTGATTACCTCATTTTTGTTTCATACTACTCATTTTAGGACTATTTCTAGAATGCTCTTTCAGTGTTTTCCTTCCACAAAATTAGCTACTTTAGGGCTTCATCCATATTAGTATAATACATTTCTCCCCTCATCTTTACCGTTTTAGCTGTATTAATATGCTATAGAATTTGTAAATCCTTAATGTCAGTGCGATTATAATATGAAGGGGGATCTTGTTGCAGAAGGTCAAATGGAATGTAAATCCAGTGTTGGCACTTGGCCATGATCAGCTTCATCTACTATCAGAATCTTTAGGCAGAGTAGGTTATGAGACCAGCCTATCATTTCTGTCCAGTTTATGTGAGAGACTCTTCCAATTATCCAGGTGGGTCCCAGGACATGCAGAATTATAGAAACCACTGGAAATGTAGCCTATCATCAACTCTGCTATAAGCACCAAAGACCCAGTAGGGTACCCTATTTCATTATGAAATATGTCTCTCTCATCACAGGTTTAGAAGATGAGTTCCAGCTTTTTGTCATTTAAAAATGGTAATTTGTTGAATCAAAACCAAATCACTCTCTGGACCAATTGGTACCTATTAATATAACCTGTAAATTGATTGTTTTTTTAAAAGCAAAATTTCCAATGGCTCAAAGCGCCTTTAAACACTGGATTCTTGACAAATGTGTAAAATCATAGGGAGCTTAAGAAATTCTTCCTTTCAGACAGATCATCTAGGGTCATGAATTTTCTGTGGGAATTAAAGGATTTGGCACATAGAGGGTATCCAGTGAGTTCCTGAGTCCTGGAGATGCTCACACATAGTAGCTGTCTTTGGTAGCAGTGCTCGTGGTAGCTGTGCGTATCGATGGTTCACCAGCGAATTCTAGGGCAATGTTATGGCTTCTTTGAATATCAGTGTCTTCTTGCTCAAGATGGAATAATGGTGATGACATTAATATTTTAATAGCATGTGATAAGCCAGACATGGTGCTGAAGCCTTTACATGAATTATCTCTATAGCTTGTAAAGTCGTCATAGGGATTAAATGGTAGAATGCCTAACAGGACACTCAACAAATCAGAAAACAGTCTGTTACTGAACTTAGGTGTCCATGTTACCATGTGGGGTATATTATTATTTAACAAGCCTATTCAGACTATCAGAAAGCTTTCCTGACCACAGACCTCTCTTCTCTTTGCAGCCTGTCTCTGTAATGCCAATGGCTCTTTCTCTGAGATTTGCCACAGTCAAACTGGACAATGTGAGTGCAGAGCCAACGTGCAGGGTCAGAGATGTGACCAATGCAAGGTAAAGTAGAGCCTGACCCGTGAATTACTTCCTCCTTGCAAATTCTCATTGGCTTTTCGTGACATGTTTTGTATGCCTTCGTAAATTGAAAGGAAGATTTGGGATTATCTAGTTCTACAATTGAAATGACTTAATCGGTGAAAGGTTTTTTTCTTTTTCTTTCTTTCTTTTTTTTGAGACAAATTCCTGCTCCATCGCCAGGTTGGAGTGCAGTAGTGTGATGTCGGCTTGCTGCAACCTCCAACTCCTGGGTTCAAGCGACTCTCCTGCTTCAGCCTCCTGAGTAGCTGGGACTACAGGCTCATGCCACCACGCCCAACTAATTTTTTGTATTTTTTAGTAGATTTGGTGTTTCACCATGTTGGCCAGCATAGTCTCAATCTCTTAACCTCGTGATCTGCCTGCCTCAGCCTCCCAAAGTGCTGGGATTACAGGTGTGAGCCACTGCGCCTGGCCCAGGGAAAGGTTTTTTTTTTTTTTTTTTCAAACTAGAACAAAATTCATTGTACATTGCCATTTGACCTTAAACTTACTTTTTTTGGGCAGTGACTGTGTATAATATTTACTTGAATTCAGATATTTCTGAAACAAATAGCAGGCAAATTTAATCTTTTTTTTTTTTTTTT